>NW_027529451.1:4946944-5188771 GCF_008692635.1 Crocuta crocuta
CCCCCCTCTCTGTTTTTCAAGTTCAAAAAAAAAAAAAAAGCTGAACACTGCTAACTGTGAACATGCTAGCCTGCATACATTTGATCTAACAAAGTAAAATAAAAAAGTTTTATAAAATGGATTAACATATTTTAAAGACTACACCCAGTTTAGATTCAGGAGAAGTTGACTATCTTCTCTTCTGTCACTCCTTAAAAATATAGAAAAGGTCTCCACACTCTCCACTCTCAGATGTATTAGATGTCATTATTTTATAATTATCCCAAACAGGTTAAAACCAGAATTTCAATGACAAATTCTTGGCATCCTTCCTCCCCAATCAGCTTTAATCTTCTCAACAGATTTTTTTTCCTCCTCTAGTTCTATGTAATATTCATTAGCTTTTACATAGCTGGGAGGTATGGGAAAGAAGGCAGATAAGGAACTGGGATTGTCATCATATAAAATTTAAGACAATTTTATGTGGCATCACACAAATGCTCTCTCAGGTTAACTTTTATATTCAATGTTGATTTCAGATCTTAATGATTCATGATTCTCAATGAAGTATAATGTGCATGTTGTCCTTTTTACAAAATTCTAAGTATGCACTAGTAAATTAGATAGGTGTATATAAACCAACTCTTTAATGAACAGAATTTCAAAATTTTGGTGTGAGCTGAACAGTTTGACTTCAGTGTAATGTAAGAAAAACTCATGATAATTTTAAGAAACTTGTTAAAAAATAAAGGGAAAAAAAGGTTTGTCCCAAAACAAAACCAGGTTACATTCAGGAAATTAATAACATTTTATTTTTTATTTTTATTTTTTAATTTAATTAGATATTTATTTTTAAGTGGAGCGTGGAGCCAGACATGGGGCTCAAATTCACAGCCCCAAGATCAAGACCTGAGCTGAGATCCCAAGTCAGACACTCAACTGACTGAGCCACCTAGGTGCCCCATCATTTTATTTTTTATTTTTATTTTTCCACGTTTATTTTCACATTTTTAAAATGTTAATTCCAATAAAACTAACATACAGTATTATAGTTTTAGGTATACAATATAGCAGTTCAACAATTCTATACATTACTTAGTGCTCATTGTAATAAGCGTACTCTTAATCTCCTTCACCTATTTCAACCATCTACTGACCCACCTCCCCTCTGGTAACCATCAATATGTTCTGTATAGTTAAGAGTCGGTTTTTTGGTTTGTCTCTTTTTTCCTTTGCTTTTTGCTTTTTGATTTTTCTTTGTTGATTTTAAGTTCCGCAGATGAATAAAATCATACAGTATTTGTCTTTCTCTGATTTAGCATTTCACTTAGCATTATGCACTCAAGATCTATCCATGTTGTTGCAAATGGCAGGATTTTATTCTTTTTGGTGGTTGAGCAATATTCAATATAGTGGAATATATATATGTATATATTCCATGTATATATGTATAAATGTATATATATACCACTTCTTCTTTATCCACTCATCTATCCTTGGGCACTTGGGTACCTTCCATACTTGGGCTATTATAAATAATGCTACAATAAACATATGGGGTGAATATATGCTTTCAAATTAGTGTTTCATATTCTTTGGGTAAATAATAGTAGAATTACTGAATCATATGGTAATTCAATTTTTAACTTTTTGAGGAACTTTCATACTGTTTTTCAAAGTGGCTGTACCAGTTTCCATTCCTACCAATAGTGCATAAGGGTTCCTTTCTTTCCATACCCTCATCAGTGCTTGTTGTTTCTCGTGTTTTTTATTTTAGCCCATCTGACAGGTATGAGATCATATCTCATTGTGCTTTTGATTTGTATTTGCCTATTGATTAGTTGAGCAGCTTTTCATGTTGAGCAGCTTTTCATGTCTACTGGCCATCTAGGTGTCTTCTGTGAAGAAATATCTGTTCATGTCTAGTGCCCATTTTTAATTCAATTTTGGATTTTTCGTGTGAGTTGTATAAGTTCTTTATACATTTTTGGATACTAATTCTTTATTGGATATGTCATTTGCAGATAGCTTTTATTTCTGTTGATTGCTTTCTTTGCTGTGCAGAAACTTTTTATTTTGTTGCAGTCCCAATAGTTTGTTTTTGTTAGTTTCCCACGCCTTAGGAGACATATCTAGAAAAATTTTGCTCTGGCTAACATCAGATAAATTATCGCTTATGCTTTCTTCTAGAATTTTTATGGTTTGAGGTCTTCTCACATTTAGTTCTTTGATCCATGTAGAGTTTATTTGTGTGTGTGTGTGTGTGTGTGTGTGTGTGTGTGTGTGTGGTGTAAGAAGGTGGTTCAGTTTCATTCTTTTGCATGTTGCTGTCCAGTTTTCCCAACACCATCTGATGAAGGACTCTCTTTTTCCACATTGTGTTTTTGTGCTTCTTTATTAAAGATTAATTGACCATATAATTGTGGGTTCATTTATGCACTCTGTGTTCTGTTCTATTGCTCAATGTCTATTTCTGTGCCAGTATCATACTGTATTGATTACTATAGCCTTGTAGCATATCTTGAAATCTGGAATTGTGATACTTCCAATTTTCTTTTTTTCTTTCAGGATTTCTTTGTCTATTCAAGATCTTTTGTGCTTCCATACCAATTTTAGTATTGTTTGATCTGTTCTGTGAAAAATGCTGTTGGTATTATGGTGGAAATTTCATTATCTGTAGATTGCTTTGGGTAGTGTGGACATTTCCACAATATGTGTTCTTCCAATCCATAAACATGAATATCTTTCTGTTTATTCATCTTTAACTTATTTCATCAATGTTTGCAGTTTTCAAAATAAAGGTCTTTCACCTACTTGATTATATTTATCCCTAGGTATTTCATTATTTTGGTGCAGTTATAAAGGGGACTATTTTCTTAATGTCTTTCTGTTATTTCATTATTAGTGTATAGAAATGCAACAGATTTCTGTATATTGATTTTGTATCCTGCAACCTTACTGAATTCATTTATTGGTTTTAGTAGTTTTGGGATTTTTTTGTTTGTTTTTTGCTTTTTGCTTATGTAGGGTTTTCTATATATAGTAACATCTCATCTACAAATAGCGAAAGTTTTACTTCTTCCTTATTCATTTGGATGCCTTGAATTCATCTTCTTGTTGGATTGCTGAAACTAGGACTTCCAGTACTATGTTAAATAAAATTGGTAAGAGTAGACATCCTTATCATGTTCCTGATCTTAGGGGGAAAGTTCAGTTTGTCCCCATTGAGTATGAGGCTCACTATGGGTTTTGCATATATGACCTTTATTATGTTGAGGTGTGTTCCCTCTAAGCCTACTTTATTGAGAGTTGTTATCATAATGGATTTGTAGTTTTTCCAATGCTTTTTTTGCATCTATTGACATGATCATATGGTTTTTATCCTTTCTCTTATTGATGTGATGTATGCTGTTGATTGATTCGTAAATACTGAACCGCTCTTGAATCCCAGGCATAAATCTCACTTGATCTTGGTGAATGATTTTTTTTTTAGATGTACTGTTGGATTCAGTTTGCTAATATTTTGCTGAGAATTTTTGTATCTACAGTCATCAGATACAATGGCCTGTAGTTCTCTTTTTTTAGTGGTGTCTTTGGTTTGTTTGAGTCCTTTCTCTTTTATTTTAATGAGTCTGGCTAAAAGTTTATCAATTTTGTTGATCTTTTCAACAACATGGATGGATTTCAAGTGTATAATGCTAAGTGAAATAAGTCATTCAGAGAAAGACAAATATCATGATTTCACTTATATGTGGAATTTAAGATACAAAACAAATGAATAAAGAAAAAAGACCAAAAAAACCCCCAAAAACCCAGTCTGTAAAACTATAGAGAACAAACTGTTGTTTACTAGAGGAAAGGTGAGGGAGGGAATGTTTGAAACAGGTGAAGGGTATTAACAGTATACGTACCACAATGAACACTGAGTGATGTATACAATTGTTGAATCACTATATTGTACACCTGAAACTAATACAACACTGTATGTTAACTATACTGGACTTAAGGGAAAAAAGATACTGTTCCTCATTTCATTGCTCTGTTCTATTGTCCTTTTTAGTTTTGATTTCATTTATTACTGCTCTAATCTTTATTATTTCCTTCTTTTTCCTTCTTTTACCTTGTTTTTTTTTTTTAGTAGTTTATTGTCAAATTAGTTTCCACATAACACTCAGTGCTCATCCCCACAAGTGTCCTCCTACATGCCCATCCCCCTCCCCCCACATCCATCAGTCCTCAGTTTTTGTCAGCATTCAAGAGTCTCTCATGGTTTGCTTCTCTCCCTTTCCCCCACCATTTCTGCCCTTCTTCTCCCGTGAGACAGGAAACTATCAACACCCTAGAGGAGAAAGCAGGAAACAGCCTCCTTGACCTCCACCGCAGCAACTTCTTACTTGACACATCCCCAAAAGCAAGGGAATCTTTTTCCTTGTTTTAGATTTTCTTTTTTTCTAGCTCCTTTACATGCAAGATTAGTTTTTTGTTGTGTTTTGCTTTGGTGTGGGATTGTTTTTTGTTTGTTTTGTTTTGTTTGCAATTTTCCTTCTTTAGGTGCTGTATTGCTATAAAGCTGCCTTCTAGAACACCTGTTGGAAGTTGTTTTTCATTTTCTTTTGTCTCCATGTATTTTTTTAATTTCCTCTTTAATTTATTGGTAGACCCATTCATTATTTCATAGCATGTTATTTAACCTCTCTGAATTTGTGCCCTTCCCAGATATTTTCTTGTGGTTGATTTCTAGTTTAATAGCATTGTTATTGGAAAAGATGCATGGTGTGACTTCAATCATTTTAAATTTGTTGAGACTTTTTTGTGGCCTAATATATAATCTATTCTGGAGAACATTCCATACACACTTGACAAGAACATGTATTCTGCTGTCTAAGGATAGAAAATACTGAATATGTCTGTTAAATCCATCTGTTCCGAGGTGTCATTCAAAGCCGTTGTTTCCTTGTTGATGTTCTGTTTAAATAATCTGTCCATTGAAGTAAGTGGGTCATTAAAGTCCCCTACTATTATTATATTACCATCAATTACTTATTTTATGTTTGTTATTAGTTGCTTTATGTATTTGGGCACTCCCATGTTGGGTGCATAAATATTTATAGCTGCTATCTTCTTGTTGGATTGTCCCTTTTATGATTATACAGTGTCCTTCTTTATCTCTTGTTCCAGTCTTTGTTTTAAAATCTATTTTGTCCCATAGAAATATTGCTACCCTGGCTTTCTTTTCACTTCCATTTGCATGATAAATGCTTTTCCATCCCTTCATTTTTGTTCTATATATGTCTAAGTCTGTAATGAAAATTGTAGGCAGTATATAGATTGCTTTTTTTTGGCCATTCTATCACCCTATGTTTTGTTTGAGCATTTAACCCATTCATATTGAAAGTAACTATTGATAAGTATTACTTATTGCCATTTTGTTACTTGTTTTATAGTTGTTTTTGTAGTTCTTCTCTTTCCTTTCTTCTCTTGGCTGTCTCTCATGGTTTGCTTGCTTTCTATAGTGATATACTTGGATTCCTTTCTCTTTTTTTTTGCATATCTAATACTAATTTTTTATTTGTAGTTACCATTAGGCTTATGTATAACATCTTATGCATATAACAGGCTATATTAAGTTGATTGTCTCTTAGGTTTGAACCTATTCTAAAAGTACTAAATTCTTACTCCTCTATCCCCTCTCATGTTATAAGTGTATGGTGTCATACCTTACATCCTTTTATTTTGTGAATCTCTTGATTGATTTANATATATAAATACATAAAAAATTTATATATATAAATCAGAATATATATATTTTTGAGTAATATATATATTATTACTGAGTAATAATACAAGAGTAACTGTTTTCTCTTGCTTTAAAATTCTCTTTATTACTACTTTTTGCCACTTTAGTTATTATGTGTCTTGGTGTGGGCCTCCTTGGCTTGATTTTGTTGGGGGCTCTCTGTGCCTTCTGGATCTGCATTTCTGTTTTCTTCCCCAGATTTGAGAAGTTTTCAGCTATCATTTCTTCAAATGAATTTTCTACCCTCCTTTATTGCTCTTCTCCTTCTGAGGTCTCTATAATACAAATGTTATTATGCTTGATGGTGTCACTGAGTTCCCTTACTCCTTTTTTATTTTTTATTACTTATTTCTCTCTTCTTTTCAGATTAATTGCTTTCCATTACCCTGTCCTCCAGGTTACTGATCCATTCTTCTGTTTCCTATAATCTGCTATTTATTCCCTCTAGTATATTTTTAATTTCAGTCATTGAGTTCTTTGTCTCCGACTGGTTCTTTTTTGTATTTTCTATCTCTTTATTGAAAATCTCACCGAGGTCCTCCACTCTTCTCTCGGGTCCAGTGAGTATCTTTATTACAATTGCTTTAAATTCTCTATCAGGTACATTACTTACCTCTATCTGGTTAGCTGTTGTGGCAGACTTTGAGTCTGGAGTTCTCTCTTGTTCAGCAAGAGAGTGGATGCATAACTGAATACGAGAGAGGTTAATGTCTGGGAGGAGAAAAGAGCCCCAAGTAAAAATCCTTTCTCCATATTTACTAGGATCAGAAGGCTTACAAATGTGACGGACATGCAGAAAGAGACAATGAAACTGTGATCATTAACTCATGTGTGTAAGAAAAAGGGCATTTTGAAGATATGCAGTGTTCAGAGTTTGGGTCAATACAAAACAAAATACCAGTGCCGAGCAGATGGCTGTTTAGGGCATGCACCAGGCCCCATGCCTGTTTATCTTAACTTGCCTATGGGATAAGACAGATAGTGCATGTTACCTCAGGGTCAACAAGGCACTTTTTTTTTCTCATTAGCTCTAGGCAGTTTTGCCCTGCTGTAGCGGTCTTTCACCTTGTTTACCTATTCTTGGATGCTTTTGCCCTATGGAAGCAGCTTCCCACTCTATGCTTTGTTCTACACTGGAGGCATTTTCACTCTGTGTCTGCTTTCCACCCTAAGCCTTGTTAACCCACTGGTGCAAGCTCAGGGAATTCCTAAACTTATTCCCCACAAGCTCTCTTCTTGTGATGTTGTCTTGTTCTTTCATTTGGGACATATTCCTCTATCTCCTCATTTTGTCTAAGTCTCTGTTTCTATGTGTTAGGAAAGTCAGCTACATCTGTTCTTGAATCCTTATGAAGAAGAGGTTCTGTAGTGCCCTGCAGTTTACTGTTCCCTGTTCGCCAGAACCCGGTGCTTCAGGGGTGTCTCCTCTGTGTATAGTGCGCCCTAGTGTTGTGGCTGTTCCATGTGTGCTTTCAGTCTAGTTATCTGCACTAGCTCTCTCCACCTGTCGTGGTCAGGGTTTGGTCCCTGTGTTGTTAGTGGGCCAGTCTGAGGCCCCTTGGGCTTGAGTTGAGTCAGACCAGGTGCATACAGTAGCATCAAACTGCAGGTGCTTTCCCTGTGTTGTAACCTGGAAAGCTTTTGTTGGTGGGCAGGACCCACAGTCAGACCAGATATCTGCCCCCTGCCCCCTGCTGGGACCATAGTCAAACTGGTGTGTGTGGTTATTTTCCCTTCTCACCAGGGCAGGAATCACTTTGGAGTGGTACCGGTGCCTGTTGGGGCTAGTTGCACACTGCCATGTTTGTGGCACCACTTTGAATATCCTCCTGGCAAGGGCTTGTTGGAGGGGGAAGGCCTGCAAAAAATAGGGGGGTAGGACACACGGTGCTAGCAAAGTCCTTGCCAGTCTGCTGTGGGATGGGGCCTGCAGCTCCTGGGAAAATTCCTGCCTAGTCCAGACTGCAAGGCTCCCAAAGATCTCTACCCTCCCAGCACACACTGAGATTAGTAACCAAATCTTCCTCCCATATACCCCATTTTTCAAACTGTGCTTCTATGCTGTATCTCAATGGGGCTATTTGTTCTGCTATCTCTTTATGGGCAGGGACTCAGTTTCCTATTCCCCTCTGGCTCTCCCAGAGCTGAGCCTACTGGTTTTTAAAGTTCAGGTAGTAAGCCCCACTGGTTGTAAGAGTTCATGAAATTTGGACTCTCTGGTTTTCAAAACCAAGTGTTATGGAAATTTCCCTTCCCAGTGCAGATCCCCTTGCCTGGGGTACCTGGTGTGGGATCTGCTCCTCTTCCCCTCTGCACCCGTGCTCCTCCTCCCTCCCAGAGTCTCAAGGTCATTTTGACTCCTGATCATGTCTCTGCTCTTCCTTCCCTCTTTGTTGTGGCCTACTCTACATTTAGCTGTGGAGAGTCTATTCTGACAGTCTTCTGGTCATTTTCTGGATTATTTACACTGATGTGGGTGTTATCTATGTGTATCTGCAGGGAGAGGTAAGCCTAGGATCCCTCTGCTCCACCATTTTCGCATCAACTCAATGACTTTTAAAATCAGCAGGGAAAGGGAAACTATTCAATAACTAGTTTTAAGACAATTGGGTATCTACTTGGAAAAATATTATATCATTATTTCACACCACCCACGAAACAAATTCTAGGTAAATAAATCTATCAATTTAAATCCATTTTAACTGTGTTTATTATAGAAGACAATATAGTAAATAGTTTTGTAACATCACTATAAGGAGCATAATTATAAAGTTTTTCAAGAAATACAGAAAACATGAAGGAAAATTTGTAAGACCTGACAGCATGCAATTTCATTACCTCTTTAAACTGCAAAATATAAACAAAGGTATGCAGCTTGAATAAGTAGTTTGGAAGAAAATATTTTGAACATTTAGCTCAGAGAAAAGGCTAATATCTTTCATACCTAAATGGTTCTTACAAATCAAGAATGAGAAAAGCAAACAGTCCTGTTAAAAATTGTCCCAGAAGAGATAAAAGTAGATGTTAAAATAATTATCAAACTCTAGTAAAGGAAATTCTCAGCAAATAACAATGAAATATAGTGGCAAATGTTCAGAAGCTTGATAGCAAAGTGTTAACAAGACTTTAAAGAAATAGGCAATGGAATTTGTGTTGGTGAAAATGTAAATTGATATAGCCTTTAGGAAAGGGCATTACAGCAGTATCAATCTGTTAAATCCCCGTACTCTGTGACCCAGCAATCTCATCAAGGGAAAGCCTGTCCTATAGAAATACTGGCATGAGTGTACACTCATACCTATAAAAGAACAATTATTAAACTTTGTTTAAAATAGCAAAGAGTCAGGGGCATCTGGGTGGCTCAGTCAGTTAAGCGTTGGACTTGGGCTCAGGTCATGATTTCATGGTTCGTGCATTGGAGTCCTGCATTGGGCTTTGCACTATCAGTGCAGACCCTGCTTGAGATTCCCTCTTTCTGTTCCTCCCCTACTCATTCTCACTCTCAAAATTAATTAATTAATTTTTTTTATATTTTTTTATTTTTTATTTCTAGGAGAGAGAGAGACAGCGTGAGCAGGGGAGGGTCAGAGAGAGAGGGAGACCCAGAATCTGAAACAGGCTCCAGGCTCTGAGCTGTCAGCACAGAGCCTGACACGGGGCTCAAACACAAACCGCGAGATCATGACCTAAGCGAAAGCCGGACGCTTAACCGACTAAGCCACTCAGGTGCCCCAATTAATTAATTAAAAAAAAAATAGTTTAGGGGCGCCTGGGTGGCTCAGTTGGCTAAGCATCCAACTTTGGCTCAGGTCATGATCTCGCGGTTTGTGTTTGAGCCCCGTGTCAGGCTCTGTGCTGACAGCTCAGAGCCTGGAACCTGCTTTGAAGTCCATGTCTCTCTCTCTTTCTCTCAAAAATTAAAAAAAAAAGACCTCAAAAATTAAAAAATATTTATGGAAACCAATTTGACAATAAACTATTTGTAAAAAAAAATTTAAAAGTATTTTAAATAACAAAAAGTTTGTACTAATCTACACAGTTATTTAAAGGATACTAGAATAGAAAATGAATATCTACATATTTTAGTTACCTGATACCGAATAACAAACCACTCCAAAACTTATAGTTCAACAGAACATAATTTATTATTTCTCATGATTCTGTGGGGTGGGAATACAGATATGGTACTGACTAGTGGCCAGTCATGTGCTAAAACAGCTGGTGCCTGGCCTAGGTTGAAAGTTCCAAAAGGCGTCACTCATGTCAGGTGCCTTAGTGCACCTCACATGGCCTCTCTCTCTTCACATGGCTAGTTTGGTTCTCCACGCAGGATGGTGCTGTCGTGGTAGTCAGACTTCTTACAGGACAGATGGTTTTCAGGAGATGACATTCCATGAGGACAAGCCCCCTTGGGGAAGTACCTAGCAAGCTTTCACTATCCATTTAGTCGAATCAAGTCATATAGCCAAGCTCAATGTCAGTGTGGGAGGGAACTGCACAAAATTGTGGACACCAGAAAATGGGATCCTTTGGGTACCACCAATGCATCTGTCTCCAGAATATGCAATAGAAAATAACACTGCCATAAAAAAAAAAGTCATTTTTACATTTCTTGATGGACAGAAAAATGTCAAGGATGTATTTTTAAGAGAAAAGAGCAAATTATAGAAGAGTATAGTTTTCTTTCGTATGATGTGGACATATATGTGTGCGGACATATATGTATTTGTGTTATGTGTGTGTGTGTATATATACCGATAGGTAAGTAGAGAGACAGATCTGAAAGGATATACTCTCACATACTCCAAGCGATTGTCAATGTCAGTTCCTGGGGATTAGGATTGGAATGGAAAAGGTTTGGCTTTTTTAAAATTATTGTTTGGTTTGGACTATAATTTTTATTTTCTCTTTTATATTCTTTAAATGTGTTACAACTACTGTGTGTTACTTCTATAGATTTTCAAATAGAAAAAGTATCCAGAAATCTCCTTCAGTTCACTGTGCAGACCTATAAGCAGTTACAGCAAACCACTCGTAGCCTGCTAAACACAGTGTGCTAAGGGAGGGTGACAGGTAAGAAAAATAGCACAAGAACATGAATTATGGCAGGACAACTTATTATAATAACTTTTTAAACAGCTTTAAAGCATGAAGAATTGCTCTCACAATTTCTTCCTTCTCTAAATGTGACTTGTCCTAGGCAAAATGTAAGTGCAATTTTGGTAGTAATTAAAATTTAATATGTTTTGCCAAAAAAAAAAAAAATCTACCTAATGGGTTTTTATCTTTTTAGTTTTTGAGAGAGAGAGCGCGCGCATGTGTGTGTGTGTGTGTGTGTGTGTGTGTGTGTGTGCATGAGCAAGTGAGGCAGGAAGTGGCAGAAAGAGAGGAAGAGAGAGAATCCTAAACTGGCTCCATGGAGCCTGATCTGGGACAATGAGATCCTGACCTGAGCTGAAATCAAGAGTCCTGTGCTTAAATGACTGAGCTACCCAGGTGCCCCACTAATGGCTTTTTTTTTTTTTTTTTTTTTTGAGAGAGAGAGAGAGGCCGTGTACTCAGGAGCAAGAGTGGGAAGAGCAGAGGGGAGGAGGGGGAGAGAGAGAATCCCAAGCAATCTCCACACTGTCAGTGCAAAGCCAGACACGGAGCTCAAGCACACAAACCATGGTGGCCTGAGCTGAAGTCGGATGCTTAACCAGTTAAGCCACCCAGGAGCTCCCTCGCTAATGGATTTTTAATTTCTCTCTTTCTGTTGACTGAATAGCTACCAGAATGGGATAACAATAACTGATGATGATAATAATAGCGCATGATACATGTCAAACCCTGTATTTGTATAAGTGTGTCACCTACACAACAAGCCCATAAATTGTGTACCTCTGTAATCTGCATTTTTGCAATCAAGGAAACTGACACTCTAGGTCATATAACAAATAGGGGCTGAGATTTAATCCCGGGGAGTCCTGATCCAGAGCTTTCAGTATTCTTCCTCTCCATGGGAACGATGATAGACGGTCTCCGTGTACACATAAACATCCTCAAAGAATTAGAAGCTCTGTCCTTAAAACAAATAAGTAAGAGTGGTAACTAAAAGTTTTCACTATTTACAAACGATTTCCCATTATCACTTGGGATACAGCTAACTGAGGTTAAATGTACATTTATGCCCATGATCTTTATTTTTTGGCCCACTGCTTCAGAGGTAGTGGGGGCATGCAGCTTACTTCTTGCGCCACACATCAGTCTCTCTGTGCCGGAAGAAGTCTCTGTGGCAGGCAGAAGCTGATATCCCAGTATTCTAATGCTGAAATTAGAGAGCTCAAACAACAGCTGATTGCACACCATGAGATCCACTAAAATCTGACAGCAGGTGTATTCACCAATTTTGACCATAATGACGGCAATAAGGAGACTTTCCATTAAAGGGACAAGAGAGCAGATATCTGGCACTGAGCACTGGAAAAAGCAAGACAATTTTAAACAAGTACCACATGTGGTGACTCATTAGATGTTGAAAACTAATAAAAGACTGAAGATTTTTAGCTTAGCACTGATGCTGTGGACAGCAGGATACCCTAACATCTAGAAATTGAGAATGAATCAGGAGGTGGTGATAAATCCTGTGCTGATGCCTGGCGTGTGGAACTGTTATATTTTTAGGATACAGGCAAGGATGTAAAAATCAAAGAGTGCCCGAGTGAAGCAAATATATTGAGAGATCCGCGCATCTGTGCGTTCGTTCATTCATGAGGTGAGTATGACAGCATGGTAGGTAGCATCTTGGGTTCAGAGCACAGAAATCAACAAGAGAGACGTGGCCCCTTCCTGACGAAGCTGAGAATCTAACAGAAAGGAAATAATTAACTGGATAAAGATGATAAAGTGTGATGGGGGTGGGAATACTAGAGACCCATGATACCATGAGGGCCACATTCTAGACAAGTGAAGAAGCTCCATGGAAGTACGGGTCCAGGACAAGGAGGGGGAATGATGCAGAGGGAGGGAGGTCCCAGACGTAGGGACCTGAGCACAGAAGGTCAGAGACGGCAGGACTGGGGGTGACTAGCGAGCATGGAGAGGTGGACGGGGGCCAGATGTGCATGCTCTGTACGAAAGTGTCTCTGTGCTTATAGGTGTGAAAGTTATTCTAATAGCCATCATCTTAAAAAAGGAACCAGCTAACCAAAACTTATATTTTAAGAAACTCCTATGTGCCACACAGTGAACAAAACAAAGTCCTTGCCCTCAAAGAGCTTATCTAATAGTAGAGGGATTCAGACATAAATATCCAGCAAATTCTAGGAAAAAGATAAAATAGGGTGCTGTGGGGGAGAATGAGTGAAGAGGTAGGAGACACTTTGACTCTGGTGGGCAAGAATGACCACTTTTAGAGGGGAAATATTTGAATTGAGGTTTGAACCATGAGAAAGGAAGAGGCATGTGAAGATCTGGGGAAAGCATTTCAGTCGGAAGGATGGCAAACACCTAGAGGCAGAAACTAGCAGGTGTGTGTTCAAGGCCCAGAAACTAGGCCAGTGTGGCTAAAGAGAGGAAATGAAGGCAAGTTTAAGGTATACCACGTCAGAGAGATAAACAGAGGACAGATCAGGTAGAACCTTGAAGGAAGAGTTTGGTCCTAGATAACCCTAGCTACGCCCTTTAACCCAATTTAATAATTAGTTATTAATTGATAATTATATCTTTTACCCTCTAAAGCTTATCGAGTATGGCAAATTGCTTGGATTTGGTTCAGATGTATGCCACTGAGAACTATTAAGCAAGAGAATGACATGATATTATTTTTTTAAGTTTATTTATTTAAGAGAGAGAGAGCATGGGAGGGATGGAGAGAAAGAACAGAAGAGAATCCCAAGCTTGCTCTGCTCTGTCAACCTGAGCCCAGTGTGGGGCTTGATCCTGTGACTGAGAGATCATGATATGAGCCAAAACCAAGTCAGTCACTTAACCGGCTGTGCCACTCAGGCAACTGGGAATGACATGATCTTATTCATGCCTTAGCAAAGTTGCTTGGCTGCAATTTAAACAAGTTCTGTAAGGGGGATGAATAGGGTGAAAGCCTGGTCAAGGAGACCTCACATTTCCATTCATTCTGTTTAAGGTCCTGATAGGCAAAAAACTTGGTTTCTCACAGTTCTCCAGAATTGTGGAATTTGGTAAGAATCTTAGAGTACACTTTGTCTATAAGTCTTATACTATGTAACAATGCAATCTTATAATAGTTGATGCTTACAACTGACTTTAACAAAACTTTTAAAGTTTTAAAGAGAAGACTACCATTGAATAAGAGGCAGGCAGAGGACTTAGTATAAAATCAGTCTTTGGAGCAACACAGAGTCAGATAGGAGTCCTCACTTTTTAAAATATTGTTTTAATGTTTATTTATCTTTGAGAGAAAGAGACAGACCATGAGCAGGAAAGGGGCAGAGAGAGAAGAAGACATAGAATTGGAAGAAGACTCCAGGATCTGAGCTGTCAGCACAGAGCCCGACACGGCGCTCGAACTCACGAGTGGTAAGATCATGACCTGAGCTGAAGTTGTGTGCTTAACCAACTGAGCCACCCAGGTGCCCCTAGGCGTCCTCACTCTTTATGACCTTTGTGACCTTGGGCAAATTACTTAACCTGTCTGAGCCTTTTATTTACCATTTGCAAAATAGAAATAATAATGCCCAGGGCTCCTGGGTGGCTCATTTGGTTGAGCTTCCAACTCTTGATTTCAGCTCAGGTCATGATCTCCATTGAGCCCCACATCGGGCTCCCTGCTGACTGTGTGGAGCCTGCTTGGGATTCTCCTTCTTTCCCTCTCTCTCTGCCTCTCCCCTACTCATGCTCTCTGTCTCTCTCTCAAAATAAATAAAATAAAATAAAACAAAATAAATAAAATAAAAATAATGACCACCTGGCTGCCTTTAAAGAATTAAAAATAAGATATGTAAAGCACCAACTGATGCATTGTATTTTAATAACATAAAAGAAAGTAAACAATAAAGCTTCTTTAACGTCATTTCAAAAATGCCAATCCTACCTAACAAAGTGATTTTCAAATGATTGTTGGCATCACTTTTTCCAGTTCATGTGGAAACTCAGTTGAGAACAACACATTCTCTCCCCAGGGTAATGCACACATGACACTTTGCAAACACTTATTGGATGGGGGCTTTAGAACCATCTTTGCAAAACTGTTGAAGGATTCCCTATAAAAATAAGCTGAGCAAGCAATTTGAGAATTATAATTCCATCTAAGCCCCACCCTGAGTATCCCAGCTTTCTTGGCAAGGTGACTTAAATCTTTCTCCCTCTGCTTCTCACATCCCTTCTCTGCCTTTAGTCTAACTGACTTCACTAACCAAATGCATTGTTTATAAGTGACTATCAGACCCACGAGAGGCAAGTACTATACAGTTTCATAATAAGGAAGGAAAAAAATGATTGAAAGTCTTCAGCAATCATGGCAGTAATGTTTTTCCCATAGTGATTTTTGTACTGATAAATCTGGGCAGGTCTAACTGTTCCTGAAATATATATTCACATGTCTCCTCCACTCCCACAACTAGAATAAGGTGACCCAAATCTTTGTGATTTACTACTGACGCCAAGAGACCAGAACCACAAACACTCATCCACATCTAAAGGGACAACCTTTCTCAGAAATCTTAACTAGAGCTCTAAAAGGAAGTCTTCATAGAAAATATCACAAACATGATATTAGTTTTCTAGAGCTGACGTAACAAAGTACCACAAACTGAGTGGCTTAAACAACAGAAATTTATTGTCTCACAGTTCTGGAGACTAGAAGTCCAAGATCAAGGTATGGGCAGTGTTGGATCCTTCTGAAGGCTGTGAGAGAGAATCTGTTCCATGCCTCTCACCTACCTCCTGGCAGTGTGCTGGTCTTTCTCGGCTTATAGATGCATCTCCCTAATCTTTGTCTTCATGTTTATGTGGCATTCTCATGGTGTACATAGCTGTGCCTTCACGTGATATTCTTTTTATAAGGATACCAGTCATTCTGGAGTAGAAGTTCACCCTACTCCACTATAAACTCACCTTAACTTAAGAAATCACATCATCAATGATCCTATTATTTCCAAGTAAGTTTACATTTTAAGGTACTGGAGATTAGGACTTAAACATGTAAATTTTGGGGACACAAAATTCAACCCATCACTACACAGAAATGAATCGTCTTTATTTTACAATTATTTATATTCCACTAAAAATGTTTTATTTGAACTTTTTAATTTAAGAAAAGGTGAAAAGGGAACTTCTTCACTTTTCTAAAAAATATCTACAAAAGAATCTATTGCTAGCATCATACCTAATGGTAAAAAACTTGAAGTTTTCTCACTAAGATCAGATACAAGACAAGGACATCCCCTCCCACCACTCCTTTTCAACACTGTACTAGACGTTCTAGCCAATGCAATAAGACAATAAAAATAAGAGGCATACAGATTGGGAAGGATGAAATATCACTGTCTTTGTTTGCACATGACATGATTATCTATATAGAAAATCCAAAGGAACTGACAAACTCTTGGAACTAATAAGTGAATACAGCAAGATTGCAAGATACAAAGTTAATATACAAAAGTGAAGCGCTTTCTTATATACCAGCAATGAACAAATGGAATTTGAAATTAAAAACATAATACCATTTACATTAGCACTCCCCAAAATGAAATACTCAGGTATAATTTTAACAAAATATGTGGAAGATCTGTATGAAGAAAATTATAAAACTGATGAATGGGGGCGCCTGGGTGGCTTAGTCGGTTGAGCGTCCGGCTTTCGCTTGGGTCATGATCTCGCGGTTCGTGGGTTTGAGCCCCGTGTCGGGCTCTGTGCTGGCTGCCAGCTCGGAGCCTGGAGCCAATTTCAGAGTCTGTATCTCCCTGTCTCTCTGACCCTCCCCTGCTCACGCTGTCTCTCTCTCTCTCCTAGAAATAAATTTTTTAAAAAAACTGATGAATGAATCTAAAGAAAAATAAATGGAGAAATATTTCATGTTCATGAAAAGGAAGACTAAATGTGTTAAGATATTAGTTGTTACCAAATTGATCTACAGACTCAATGCAATACCAGTCAAAATCCCAGCCACTTATTTTGTAGATATTAATAAATTGATTTTAAAGTTTACATGGAGAGGCAAAAAAAATCCATTATAGCCAACATGATATTAAAGGAGAACAAAGCTGGAGGATGAACCCTACTCAACTTCAAGACCTACTGTAAATCTGTAGTAATCAAGACAGTGTGGTATAGATAAAAGAATAAACAAATAAAACAATGGAACAGAATAGAGAGCCCAGAAATAGACCTACATAAATATAGTCAATTGATCTTTGACAAAGGAACAAAGGCATGCCGTGGAGCAAAGATAAGTCTCTTCACCAAATGGTTTTTGGAACAACTGGACATCCACATGCAAAAAGATGAAGGAAGGAAGGAAGGAAGGAAGGAAGGAAGGAAGGAAGGAAGGAAGGGAGGAAAGAAGGAAGGAAGGAGAGGGAGGGAGATAGAGGGAAGGAAGGGAGGGAGGAAGAGAATCTACATAGAGACCTTACACTTGTCACAAAAATTAACTCAAAATAGATAATGTAAAATGCAAAAGTATAAAAATCCTGAAAGATAATATAAAAGGAAACCTAGATGACCTTGTGTGTCATAATGACTTTTCAGATACAACACCAAAGACCAAATTAAAAAAATTGATAAGGTGGGCTTCATTAAAATTAAAAAATACTACTTGGTAAGAGACATTGGCAAGAGAATGAAAGGACAAGAAGACAGGCTGGAAGAAAATATTTGCAAAAGACATATGTTATCCAAAATACAAAGAACTGTCAAAACTCGACAATAAGAAAACAAAGAAACAAAAAACAATTTTAAAAAATGGGACAAAGACCTTAACAGATACTTCACCAAAGAAGATATATAAGTGACAAATAAGTATATGAAAAGATGTTATATGTCAGTAGCGAGATGCAAATTAAAACAATGAGATACTACTACACACGTATTAGAATGGGCAAAATCCAGAACACTGACATCACCAAATGCTGGTGAGGATATGAAGCGATGGGAGCTCTCATTCATTGCTGGGAGAAATGCAAAATGGCATAGCCACTTTGGAAGACATTTTGGCAGTTTCTTACAAAACAAGCAGACTCTTACCATATAATCAAGGAGTCATGCTGCTTTTGGGTAGCTACCCAAAATAGTTGAAAACTAACATACACACAAAAACTTGCAAATGGATATTTATAGCAGCTTAATGCATAATCACCAAAACGTGCAAGCAACCAAAATGTCTTTTAATAGGTAAACTATGATACATCTAGATAATGGAATATTACTCAGCAATTTAAAAAATGATTTCTCAATTTATGAAAAGATGTGGGAAAATCCATACATGTTTATTACAAAGTGAAAAAACTATGAAAAAGATACATATTGTGTGATTCCAACTATATGACATGGAAAAGACAAAAACTACAGAGACAGTAAAAGCGTCAGGGATTGCCAGGGGCTGAGGTGGGGGCAGAAGATAATAGAGGATTTTTTTGACAAGTGAAAATACTCTGATACTATAACAATGGATACATGTCATTCTACATTTGTGCAAACCTGTAGAACGTACAACACCAAGAGTGAACCATAATGTAGTGCATGGAACTTGGGTGGTTGTAATGTATCAATGTAGGTCATCAATTGTAACAAATTTCCCACCTTATGAGGAATTCTGATCATGGGAGACATCTGTCTGGGAAATGTCTGTATCTTCCCCTAAATGTTTTTGCAAACATTAAGCTGCTCTCAAAACAGATTTTAATAAAAAAGTGACTTTTTAAAAGATCGTAGAGCTACATAATTCATTCCTGTTTAAAAAACTTTTTTTGAAAATAGTATGCCTTGTTAAAAAAAAATATACAGCATTTATAAAAAGTAATTCAAAATAGAAAAACAAATCTGAAGGAGACTTCCCCACAGGCCAACCCCTGCCACTGCCAGTTTCCAAGTTGACATTTGAGTCTCCAGGGTAATCAAGAACATGGAATTCATTCTGAAAAGCTCTTCTGCTTTGTTGGAACAACTGTTTGTGTTTATAAGGCACATGGTATGATGAAGATCACATTTATTTTAAATTAGTCTGGGGATGGCATTGTTGTTCTAAAAGCCTGAAGGTGGAATTACAAATTTAAATAGTTCGTGTTAGTAGCAAAGCCTACTGTTGGCTGCGGCAGAAGCTGTCAGTACTCCGCCCATATCCTGTAGGATTTGTCTTACCCAAAACACCTCTGCTGTGTGCCGGAGGAAACTTGGGTACCACGCTGGAAGTGCCGTGGGGGTTAATACTCTGGGAGGAACCCTAAGCCAATGGCAGATGGCAGGTGACAGACAAATGGGATAACTCGGTTGGGATAAGTCTGAGAAGTGTCTACACCGACCCCCAGGAGTCCCCAACTGAATCAATCTTCAGTGACCCATTCTTGTAACTTGATTTCTAATGTACCCTTTTTTAGCTAACCTCCTTCCTTCTCTCACTTTCCTACTTCCCTTATGTTTCCTGGTTTCATCTCCTAAACACACTGCTTGCCCATTGGTTTAGGATCTGCCTCTGGGGTAACCCAAACTAAGACCATTATCTTCCCAATAGCTATTGCCTTCTTCCTTGTTAACGTGACTTCAGTTTTCCTGAAGTTCTCATTCCCCTCCCTGACATCATGGGCTGGCTCATCTCACCCCAAGGAAGGGATCCTAACTAGTCTAGATCAACTTGGTGTTCTTGTTCTAGTGTGAGCAGTTGGCTCAGATGTGACCAATAAGTATGATAGAAAGTCAGCTAGGGGACTTCGGAGACAAAGGAGAAGCCAGCTTATCTTCAGCCCTGAATTTTGCCATGTCTGGTGAAATGCTGGAACTGGTGTGGTCAGCTTACATCGATGAGGGGAAATATTGGGAGGAAGAGTCAACAGAGAGAGGGCAGAGCCATAAGAACTCCCAAGAAGCAGAGCCAGAGCCCTACTTATATTTTTTATGGAGCGACTTTGTCTCTGGAACTCTTGTGATATAACTCCTTTTGTTTAGAACAGTTGAGTCAGGGTTTTTGTTACTATAGGTAGAAATCATCTAATTAATACATTTTCTTGACTGCAGAAAAAAAACATTCTAGGGACACCTAGAATGCCAAGAGAATGCACATGGCCACTGAAACAGAAATCAAGTGCCGAAAGTAGTCAAACAGACATCAGCACAAACAATTCAGGGGCAGGGGAGGGGATATGGAATCATATTCACCAAGCAATGATGGCAAACAAAGCTAGAATGTACAAACCAAGTAGGGCGCCAAGAATGGATAATCATCCAAGTTGCCTCCTTCCTTTCTTCCTTCTTTCCTTCCTTCCTTCCTTCCTTCCTTCCTTCCTTCCTTCCTTCCTTCCTTCCATTATCATCACTGAGCACATACTCTATTCCAAACACTTCTAGGAATTGAGCATTTAGTGGTGAACAGGACTGACATGGCCATAGCCCTTGGGAAGCTTGCATCCCAGAGAATCACTGGCAAGCTAAAGTCTAGGAGTACATTTTAGAGAAAGAGGAAGGAAATGGGCACATGTGTGGGCCCATGTAAAACTCTGTCGAGGCAGCTGGATGCTACATTTGCTGCTTTCCCACCATATGGAGGTATTTCCGCTCCTCAAAGGAGCCAAGACTGACTTCAGGCTCGAGACATTATCAGTGACTAAGGCCCCCCCCCCCAAACAAAGAAAACTCTTCATAGGCCTTGATGGAAGTCCTCTAAACTGGGAAATATTTGTTAAAATGGCCTGCTGGAAGATAAAATCCTCTTTATTATAAATATGCCATGAGATGGAGACTGGTACTTGGCAAATGATTTTTTTCCTCACCTAAGGAATGACCTAAGTTGGGGATACCAGGTGAGATCAACCAAAAAGCTACCTGGAAATCTGTATTGATTAGTCCATACTCAGCAGGGAGAAATGCTGTGACATTTTCATGGGCACAAAATGGATGATAGCCACTCAAGATACACATTTGCATTAGCCTAATTTTAGGAAAACATGGAAGAGGGGAAATCTTAACTCCTTTTTATCTCTATGGAATTAATTATTCTATAACTAGAGAAAAACAGGACCAGAAGTTAAACCTCTACTTGTTTCTCATCTTGGAATTTATGTCAGAAAAACTGTGAATCTTGAGGACGCCTGGGTGGCTCAGTGGGTTAACCATCTGACTCTTGGTTTCGTCTCAGGATTCATGGGTTCAAGCCCCGCATTGGGCTCTGCACTGACAGCATGGAGCCTGCTTAGGATTCTCTCCCTCCCTCTTACTCTCTCTGCCCCTCCCCCACTCTCTCTTAAAAAGAAAAACTTTAATTTAAAAAAAACTGAATCTTGAAGATGGCAGGTACACATTCCGTAGTGTACAGCAGTCCCCAAAATCTCTTAAATGTGAAGTGCAACATTACTTACACAATTTAAACGTAGATGATGCTTTCTTATTTATGAGTCTCTGAGATTTACTAAAATGTTTTACCGAATGTTTACCGTTTGTACACTAAATTTGATAACACCTTTTTCTTTTGCACTGACTTGCAGGTGTCTGTGTTACCTATTGTTCTGTTTTGTATGTGCTCTGCTTTATTTTCAAACATACCAAAAATATCCACCTATACACATTTGTGCCCTCTTTTCAAGGTAAAATGGTTGATAATTATGGTATAAAAAATATAGGATTGTTGCTAAAAATGGGTGCTTTTTGTGCACTTTATGGAAGCATAAAGACTACCTTTGATTCATTTATGTATTCATTTACTCAACTAATATTTCCAGAACCCCCGTTGCATGCCAGATGGGGGTGGCATGGGCTAGAAGCTGGATTTGGTATTGTAAGTCTATTTGTAGAAACTATGTTTCTGAACTGTTGCCTTAAAACCAGTTATCCATGAATTATTAGTATCAAAGGCTAAATAATAAAGCACTATCAGATGGCAAACAGAAAGAAGTCAAAAAACAGAAGAGCTTTGGTAAGATGTGTGAAAAGCAGAGTCGGAGCAAGGCCAGATTCAGATACTAAAATTCACAGAACTGTAGATGAAAGACTTTAAAAATAATCAGCAGAGACTTTGAAGACCATGGGAAAATCTGAGAGGCCAATAGGCACAGAAGATTTCAAAGCATTCTTTAGTAGGTGTTTGGTTGGTGTGAACAAATTGAATTGACAGAGAACCGTACTGAAAACCGTGAGTCCCATTCTTTGGTCCCAATTGGCAACTAAGAGGTGCATCTAGTAGCACTATGTCTACCTTTCTACCTGAGACTTCATCACTTCCTCGAAGAAAGTCAATCTCTCTACAATCACTCCTTATGTTTTTTCCTACCAAGTTTCAGTAGATGTCTAATTATGAAGACAGAATTCCAATACTGTATCATAAGTGGTATGATATGGATTTATCCTGCCATACCATTCTGTAGAACATCCTCTTCGATCGTGACATAATAGTCATTTATGCTGCCTAAACATCCCTGTCTTCTAAGCTACAAAGGACAGAATATCACATCATCAAAGTCAACAAGTTAGAGAAAGGGGGACTGGAGGACAGCAAGTTACAAACTAAGAGAAGCCCCCATACATGCACAAATCTTGGGAGAGGTGAGCCACTTGGCAGGCTAATATTCAAAATGCACTGGAATCTAAAGGAAAAACTCTGATAAGTGGTATAGATTCAGAAATTTAGCTTTATCATTTTTCTCAGAATTAATCAGTCCCTAGAAACTGAATAAATTAACTATATCCAAACAGGGGAAATATATATGAGTGGGTCAGTTAGTTGTTTGTGATCAAAATTCTAGGTCAGCTTTCCCAAGCACAAGGGACTTATAAAACCCATGGGGAGTTTTCTTGGAGACCATGGACTTAGAGTAACAATAGTTGGGGCACCTGGGAGGCTCAGTCCATTAAGCGTCCAACTTTGACTCAGGTCATGATCTCATAGTTCCTGAGTTTGAGCCCCATGTCAGGCTCTGTGCTGATGGTTCAGGGCCTGGAGCCTGCTTTGGATTCTGTGTCTCCCTCCCTCTGCCCCTTCCCCATTTGCTCTCTGTCTCACTCTCTCAAAAATAAATAAATAAACATTAAAAACAAGTTTTTTAAAAGGATAACAAAAGTTGAAGAGCCTTAAAAGGTCTTTTATCCATGAAGTGGTGAACTTACTCTCCTCTGTGTCATCTAAATGCTCATGCCAGGCATGTGGGCTATGGGGCTCCGAATAAGGCATGATTTCCAGGACCTAAGCTCTGAGAATCAGGAATGAGCATTGAAATGTAGCAGAATTGACCCAGAGTCTATTGTATAAAGCAAGTAGAGAGAGAAGGATGTGAGTTATTCAAGATCCCAAGAGTCCAAACAAAAATGATGGCTGAAACAAAGGGGAAGGCTAGGGTTCAAGCAGATAGGAGGTAAAGTCCAAAGAGAATCTCAGGATGTGGAGTTACAGTCAGAGATCTTTATCTGAGGCACTTATAGGCCTCAACAATAAATGGAGAGAGATCTGTCAAGAGCTGATATGTCTGAACCAAGTGGTTCAGATTCATGACAGAATTCACTGGAGTGCCACTGACTGGAAACTTCTGTGCTACTACAATCTACTGGATGAAAACTGACAGAGTTACCTCTTGCTTTTCTGAACTCTGAAAGTTACCACCTTTCTCTATGCAAACTATGAATCTTTAACTAAACCGCTAATCTATTAATCTTTAATTACATGTTAATGGCAAGACTGAACTACCAAAAGTGAGGTCTGAAAAGTCATTTGATCACTCTTACTATGCATTCCACAGATCGGAGAAAATGGATGGTAAAAGTGGTTAGAAGTATATTTCCTTAGGAATTTTTAAGATAGTGGATTAAACCCAATACAACAAACACATGATCATCTCTGTTTGATATTCTCGGCCCACCCCTCAATATTCATTCTCTAACATCATCTGCCCTGCTCTGTGCTATAGAAAGCTACCTTTTTTGGATACATCAACTAGTTTGATGTCTTCTTTTTTAAAACTTTTAATTTTAATTCTAGTTGGTTAACATAGTGTTATGTTAATTTCAGATGTACAATATAGTGATTCAACATTTCCATACATCACCCAATGCTCATCATGACCAGTCAACTCCTTAATCCCCACCACCTATTTCACCCATCTGGCCACCACCTCCCCTCTGGTAACCGTCAGATTGTTCTCTATAATTAAGAGTATGTTTATTGGTCTCACTCTATCTCTGTTTTTCCCCCTTTGTTTGTTTTGTTTCTTAAATCCCACATGTGAGTAAAATCATATGGTATTTGTCTTTCTCTGACTGACTTATTTTGCTTATCATTATACTCTCTAGCTCCACTCACATCATTGCAAATGGCAAGGTTTCATTCTTTATCCATTCATCAATCCATAGACACTTGGGCTGCTTCCATATCTTGTCTGTTGTGAATAATGCTGCCAGAAACACAGGATGCATGTATCCCTTTGAATTAGCATTCTTGAATTTTTTTGTGTAAATCCCCAGTAGCACCATTATTGGATCAGAAGATAGTTCTATTTTTAACTTTTTGGGGAACCTCCATACTGTTTTCCACTGTGGCTGCACCAGTTTGCATTCCTAGCAAGAGTGGACAAATGTTTCTTTTTCTCCACGTCCTCACCAACACCTACTGTTTCTTGTGTTGCTGATTTTAGCCATTCTGACAGGTATACAGTAGTATCTCATTGTAGTTTTGATTTGCATTTCCCTGATGATAACCGATGATGAACATCTTTTCATGTATCTGTCAGCCATCTGGGTGTCTTCTTTGGAGAAATATCTGTTCATCTTCTGGCAGTTTTTAATTAGGTTATTTGGTTTTTGGGTGTTGGGTTGTATCAGTACTTTATATATTTTGCATACTAGCACTTTATCAGATATGTCATTTACAAATATCTTTCCCATTTCATAGGTTGCCTTTAAACTTTGTTAATTATTTCCATTTCCGTGCATGAGCTTTTTATTTTTGATATAATCCCAATAATTTATTTTTGCTTTTGTGTCCCTTGCCTCTGGAGACATATCTAGAAAAATCCTGCAATGGTCAGTATCAGAGAGGTTATTGCCTATGTTATCTTCCAGGATTTTTATAGTTTCATGTCTCACATTTAGGTCTTTAATCCATTTTAAGCTTATTTTTGTGTATGGTATAAGAAAGTAATCTAGTTTCATTCTTTTGCACACTCTCCAGTTTTCCCAACACCATTTGTTGAAGAGACTGTCTTTTTCCCCATTGGATATTCTTTCTTGCTTTGTCAAAGATCAATTCACCATATAGTTGTGGGCTTATTTCTGGGCTCTCTATTCTGTTCTATGGACCTATGTGTCTGTTTTGGTGCCAACACCATATTGTTTTGATTACTACCACTTGAAGTCCAGAATTATAATGCCTCCAGCTTTGCTTTTCTTTATCAAGATTGCTTTGGCTATTCAGAGTCTTTGGTGGTTCCATATAAATTTTAGAATTCTTGGGGGACCTGGGTGTCTCAGTCAATTAAGTATCCAACTCTTGATTTAGGCCCAAGTCTATTGGGTTCTTTGTAGTTTCTATATCTTTTTTTTCCTGCTCTAATCTTTATTATTTTCTTCCTTCTTCTGGTTTTAGGTTTTATTTGCTGTTCTTTTTATAGCTCCTTTAGGTGTAGGGTTAGATTGTTTGGGATTTCTTTTCCTTCTTGAGGTAGGCCTGTATTACTATAAAATTCCCTCATAGAACCACTTTTACTGCATCAGAGAGGCTTTGTAGAGTTGTGTTTTCATTTTCATTTTCTTCCTCATATTTTTAATTTCTTTTTTTATTTCCTGGTTGACACATCACTGTCTAGTAGCATGTTATTTAACATCCATGTATTTGTGGTCTTTCCGGATTGTTATGGTTGACTTCTAGTTTCATAGTGTTGTGCTCAGAAAAGATGCATGGTTTGATTTTTGAAGTTGTTGAATATGCTGAGACTTATTTTGTGGGCTAATATGTGATCTATTCTAGGGAATGCCCTGTGTGCACTTGAAAAGATTGTGAATTCTGTTTTAGGATGGAATGTTCTCAATGGATGTGTTAAGTCCATTTGGTACAGGGTGTCATTCAAAACCATCATGTCCTTGTTGATTTTCTGTTTAGATGGTCTGTCCATTGATGTAAGTGGGGCATTAACATCCCCTACTATTATTGTATTATTACCAATTAGTCTCTTTGTGTTTGTTATTAACTGTTTTTATGTATTTGGGTGTTCCCATATTGGTTGCATAAATATTTACAACTGTTTTATATTCTTGTTGGATTATCCCCTTTATTACTATATAGTGTCCTTACTTGTTTCTTGTTACAGTCTTTGTTTTAAAGTCAACTTTGTCTAATAGAAGTGTTGCGATTTCACTTTTTTTTTTTTGACACCCAGTTAGTGCATGGTAGATGTTTCTCCATGCTCTCACTTTCCATCTGCAGGTGTCTTTAGGTCTAAAATGGGACTCTTGTAGGCAGCATATAGTTGGATCTTGTTTCTTTATTCTGTCACCCTATGTCTTTTGATTAGTCCATTTACATTCAAAATAATTATTGATAGATATGTATGTATTGTCATTTTATTACTTACGTTGTGGTTGTTTCTGAAGTTTTTCTCTGATCTTTTCTTGTCTTTCATGTTTTACTGATTTTATTTAGTGATACATTTGGATTTCTTTCTCTTTATTCTTTGCATATTTGTTATTGGCTTTTGATATATGGTTATCATTAGCTTTGTATATAAGCTCTTCTACATATAGCAGTCTACATGAAGTTGATGGTCACTTAAGTTTGAACACTTCGTTTTCTCCTGTCTTCACCACATTTTAGATATATGTTATTATATTTTTACATCTTGCTTTTGTAAGTTGCTTGACTGATTTTTTTGCAGAAATATTTATTTATACTGTTTTTGTGTTTTCTACCTCTATACAGTCACTTTTGTCCGCCTTTTCTCTGCAAGAGTCCCCTTTAATACTTCCTGTAGAATTGGTTTAGTGGTCACAAACTCTTCTAGTTTTTGTTTGCCTGGGAAACTCTATACCCCTTCTGTTCTGAGTGATAGACTTGCTGTGTAGAGTATTCTTGCCTACAGATTTTTCTCATTCAACACTTTGAATATATCATGCTACTTCCTTCTGGCTTGCAAAGTTTCTGTTGAAAAGCCTCCTGCTAACCTTACCGCTTTTCCTTTGTAAGTTAATGACTTCTTTAGTCTTGCTGCTTTAAATTTTTTTTCCATATCAATATATTTTACAAATTTAATTACAATATGTGTTAGTCTCCTTGTTGGTCTGCTTTTGTTGATTCTGTTGAGAATTTTCCATGCCTCCTGGATCTGGATATCTGTTTCCTTCCTCAGATTTGGAAAGTTTTCAGCTATTATTTCTTAAAATAAATTTTCTGTCCCCCCTTTCTCTCTCTTCTTTTGGGATTCCTATAGTAAGAATGTTATTACATTAGATGGAGTCATCAGTTCCCTAAGTCTATTCTTATTTTGCATATTTTTTCCTCTCTTTTGTTCAGCTTGATTACTTTTCAGGTCACTAATTTATTTCCGTGCTTCTTCCCTCCCGCTGTTCACTCCATCAGGTGTGTTTCTCATTTCATTTATTATGCCCTTTATCTCTGCTATGTTATTCCTTATCTCTGTGTTAAGGGTGTCATCCATCATGTCTTCCACTCTTCTCAAGTTTAGTGATTATCCTTATGATCATTTCTTTAAATTCTCTATCAGGTATGTTACTTACATTCATTTTGATTTGATCTCTGGCTGTGGCCTTGTCCTGCTCTTTCATTTGAGATAAATTTGTCTCCTTTTTTGTCTGCCTCTCTGCATCTGTTCTGTATGTTAAGAAAGTCATCTGTGTCTTCTGCTCTTGGAAGTAGTGACTTTGTGCAGAAGAGGATGTCCTGGAATGTCCTGCAGTTCAGGGTCTCCTGTTCACCAGAACCTGGCACTTCAAGAGAGTATCCTATTGTGTTGTTTATGCATTGCTGTTGTGTCTCAATCACTTGTCCTTTCAGTCAGTCATTTGCACGGACTCTCCGCCTGTTGTGGTCTTGGCTTGCTCTCTGTGGTGTTATCGGGACACAGTCAGGGCAGCCCTGAGGGTGCATGCCCACCGGGGAAATTGGGAGCAGGGTGATGATGATAGCCAACTTTGAACTGGGCCTCTAGTCCTAAGTGTGATCCCCTGAAGCACCGCGGCAGCTGGGGGCTGCCTGCCAGGGCGGCCGTGGGCTCAGCTGTGGGCCGTGCAATGAATGTGAGCAGTGTGTGGTGGAACCTGTGCACCCTTCCCTCAGGGCTTTAACAAAATTGCCCTGAGCCCAGACCTAAAGCTAGCAGGCTTGGAGTGGGTGAGTCTTCAGGAGAGCTCGTGGCCATGGTGCATTGCTAGCGGGTTAGCAAGTGTCTGTGCTGCCCCACCTTCTGCGGGTGTCTCTGCTCATGCTAGGGGATGGGGGAGGAAAATGGCATCTGCCAGTTCCCTCATTTTCAGACAAGTCCCTCCAACAAACTCTAAAATCAGTACAGTTTGCTGTTGTTTCTCAATATTATTTTGAGGTTCAATCACATTGCTGTATGTAGCTGCAATTCATTCATGTTTTATTACACCTAAAGTTAGTTTTCCACTCTCCTGTCTATGTACATTTAGATTATCTTTGGGGTTTGTTATGAACAAATTTGCTTTCTGCAGGGACAAGAATTTCTCAACTCTAGAGTATATACCTAGGAGTGGAATTGCTGGATTGTAGGATATGTTCATCTTTGCCTTTTATCAAATAATACTTAGTTCTTTCCTAAAGTGTTTTGGCCAAATTGTGCTTTCATAAGCAACATATAAGACTTCTTGTTATTCCATGTGTTGCCAATAAGAGTAATTTAGCATATTTACATTATTCTTTATCTTCCCTGCCATGACTGAGAATAGAGGCAAAACACAAGACTACGTCAGTTATAGGTAGTTCAGGAGAAGTGGACACAGTGGGGAGGAAGGCAGAGCATGTTTGTAATGATACAAAAATAAACCCAGTTCAGGGTTTGATGATGCATAAGAGTAAGGGAAAAAACTTTTAGAGTGACGTCATTGGGTAAGCAAGAGAGAATTGATCACAACATTTGAGTTATAATGTGTACATTTAAATATATTTTATAGATGTCAAGACTTTGTTAAGTTTGAGATACACACAGAAGATACCCATATCTTCTTGACACTTTCTGTCCTGTGCTTGCCTACAGTGTCTACCTAGAGTACATCATGAAGGCCTTCTCTAACTGGAAGAGCAGATTTGGTTCACAGATACTGACCCTTCTTCTCCCAAGCAGTCTTTAGACAATGACAGATAGGAGCTGGAGTAGAAGTACCCAGTGTCTTCACCCTTGGTGAGCGGGCAGCTCTAAGCAGGTTGCTATGTAGTTCTCTAGGAGAACTGGATCCCAGTTGCCCTCAGCATTAACCTGCTCATTAGCTCACCCCACACTGTCTGCTTTTCTTTCTCTGTCTCACTTGTCCACATTCCTACAGTGCTAGTGCCTCCTGAGATCATATCCTAAATAAGCTATTATCCTCAAGTCCTTATCTCAGTGTCCGCTCTGGGGAAACTGACCTCAAAACGGTGTAAGTTCAAATAACTTTGACTAAGCTGTACCTACTAGTTAATTGTATGCAATACTCCTTACAGGTTGCATAGAAAAGTTGTCATTCCAGACTAACATCAAACAATGTCTGTATGCCTTAGCAGACTCAACCCATTATATTATATTACTGAGTGGAGTATTTACCCTGACAAAAATGGCCCCATATCTGTGCGTGAGTGTCATTCTATGTCACGTCAGCACGACAGCACTAAGTGTTTAGCTTGAATAAGTGGCTTCCTGTCCTTTGATAATACACCACATTTCTGGCATTCTGCTTGCTATGATTTTCAGCTCCATCAGGGGAAGCCTAAGACATCTCAGAATTCCCAGAGATTTTCAAACTGTGCTTTATTTGTTCTTTTATGCCCTCAATCTGCCTTGTCCATTTGAACTGGATTCACCAGGGAATACAATTAGATAGCCACTTTGTTTTTTTCTTTTTATACTCTCTAGCTTGTCATTTCATTTTTAATCTGAATTGTTGTGTTGCTTCCTCATTCCACATTCACCCCATCTCACTCATCTTTCATTTAAAGCCTCACAGAGTTGGGAAACTATAATATTGTTCCTTCTCTTAATACCAGAAGATTTGATTTTGCAGTTAGGTAATAGAAACTACTATTTATGTAGTGCTTTATATGTTTCAGAGACTATTATAAGTGCTTTACATGATTTTTTTATATCAACTCTGTGTAGCAGGTACTATTATTATCTCCATTTTACAAGATTAAATTATTATGAATTTTTATTGGCACATTTTGAATTCCATAGCACCTCAGGGCTAGAAACAACTGTGATAGTCCCTTTAGGTGATCTTTTCTTGATAGATAGATCTTTTCTTGATAAATAGAGCTGTTTCCAAGTACTCCCATGATAATTATATATCCAAACCTTTGAAATAGTCTACAGGTTCTATGCACTGAATTATGTCCTCCCAAAATTCATATGTTAAAGTGCTCATCCCAATGTTATGGAATTGAGAATTATTTAGGTTTAGGTGAGATCATGAGGGTAGGGCTCTCATGATGGGGTTAGTTCCCCTATAAGAAGGTACCAGATAGCTTCCTCTTGCTGTCTCCCTGCATGTGAGAACACAGCAAGAAGATGGCTGTCTGCAAACCAAGGAGACCATTCTCATTAGGAACCAAATTGGTCAGCACCTTGATCTTGGACTCCCCAGCCTCCAGTGTTATGAGAAATAAAAGTGTTATTTAAGGCACCCAGCCAGTGGTTTTTGTTAGGATAACCTGGGCCAACTAAGACAACAGGTTTCTGTAGGGCCTAGCCCTGGTCTCTCTCTTTAGGCCAATGTCACATTATTGTGTTCCCTTTACTCTGACCCCAGTCACGGAAGCTTCATTCTGTATTTCCAATGAGACACGTCTCTCTATTTCAGCACTTTAATAAATCCTGTTTCCATTGTCTTGTACTATGTGGTAGACAAAATAATGGCCCCCAAAAATGTCCTTGTCCTAATCCCCAAAACCTGTGAATATGCTACTCTACATGACAAGGGCACATTGCAAATGTGTTTAAATTAAGCATCTTGAGAAGGGAAGATTATTTGGGGTTATCCAGGTGGGCCAATGTAATCAAATGGGAGGGAAGAAATTTGGAATCAGAGGGAAAGAGATGTGACCACAGAAACAGAGCTCAGAGAGATGCCTTGCTAGAAGAAGGCCATGAATCAAGGCACGTGGTAATCTCAAGAACCCAGAAAAGGCAATCCTTTCCCTACACAAGAAATTTTGTCCTAGAGAATGAAGGAATTCATTCAGAAGGAATGAAGCCCTGCTGACCCATTCTAGACTTCTGGACTCCAGAATTATAAGATAATAAATTATGTTTATTTATTTCTGCCATTGTTTATGACAATGTGTTACGGCAGCAAGAAGAAACTTCCCTCTTCACTTTAACTCATTGATCCTTCAGATTTTTATTCAAATATCACTTCTTCAGGGGAAAAAAATATCACTTCCCTTCCACTTTGACTGCAAACACATCCAAAAAAATGCACCTGTTACTTTTCCTTCGAGACACTTAATGTTGGTAGATAATTTGATTAACAACTGTGTAAACCCCAGCATTAGAACTTTGACAAGGGCAGGGTCTATGCTGTCTTTTCTCACCATTATATTTCTAGCGTCTCATACTGTAATATCACAAGTACTCAATAAATGGTTGCTTAATGAACAAATAAATAAATGAAGTAATTAATACAGGATATAAAAATGATTTGATAGCTCTAAAAGGGACATATAAATATTGTTGTTACAATTTCAGCTCGTTAGGCCTCCAAATGAAAATCAATACTATCTATTAAAGGCATCCTAATAGTCTAGGGAGCATTATTCCTATATTAAAAGGGCATCAGAAGTTTATAGTCAGAAACAGTTGCTGCTTAATGAGAAGCTGGAAAGTCTCTCCTATTTTCTATCCTATTTCCATTCTTCTTTTTCTATGTCATGACTTTTTTCATTGTTTCCATCAGTTTAAATATATGAGATTGCTTTCATAACTTATTAGTCAATACTTGCTGTGGTGTAATAACAAACCCCCAAATCTCACTGGTTTCAGACACAGATAAAATGACTTCTTGTTCTTGCAAAGTCTGCAGAAGGTCGACAAAGTTGTCTTCCATCTGATGATTCAAGAATTCAGGCTCTGAACGGTGATGTCACCATTTCAGTCTGTGCTTCCAAGGCTATTGGGTCAGGACAAAGCATGAAGAACTCACAGCCTTAACTACCTGCAACCTTGGTATCACTTCCACTCATGAGCCATTGACCTAAACTTGTAGCCTGGATCCAACCCAACTACAAAAATGTACTGAAAATGTAAGGGAGCATTGGCAATATTCGGTAAGCATCACTGTATTGTCCACAGTGGCAATAAATGTTATTTGGGGAAATATTTCATTGCTTATTAGTTATATAAGTAAACTGAAATGTTGCTTCCCAAATAATGTTTTAATGCATTTAAAAGTTCCAGCTCTTCAGGGTGCCTGGTGGCTCAGTCGGTTAAGCGTCCGACTTTGGCTCAGGTCTTGATCTTATGATTTGTGAATTTGAGCCCCGTGTTAAGCTCTGTGCTGACGACTCAGAGCCTGGAGCTTCCTTCAGATTCTGCGTCTCCCCGTTTCGCTGCCCCTCCCATGCTCATGCTCTCTCTCTGTCTCTCAATAATAAAAATATTTTTAAAAAAATTTTTTTAGGGGCACCTGGGTGGCTCAGTCGGTTAAGCGGCAGACTTCGGCTCAGGTCATGATCTCACAGTTCGTGGGTTCAAGCCCCACGTCAGGCTTTGTGCTGACAGCTCCAGAGTCTGGAGCCTGCTTCAGATTCTGTGTCTCCCTCTCTCTCTGACCCTTCCCTGTTCATGCTTTCTCTCCCTCTCTCTCTCTCAGAAATAAATAAAAAAACATAAAAAAATTTTTTTTAAAAGATAAGTTCCAGCTCTTCAAAGTATTGTCCATATGGCTATAAGTGTTGTTTGGAGCAATGTTTCATTACTTATAAGTTGTAAGTAAATTGAAATATTTCTTCCCAAATAATTTTAAAGCATTTAAAAGTTCTAGTTCTTCAAAGAAGTAGTGCAGTGATCAAGGAACGTTCTCCAAAATAGATCACATACTGGAGCACAAATCAACCCCCAACAAGTACAAAAAGATGAAGATCATACTGTGCATGTTTTCAGACCACAACACTATGAAACTCAAATAAACTACAAAAAAACATTTGGAAAGATGACAAATCCTTAAAGACTAAAGAACATCCTACTAAGGAACAAATGAGCTAACCAAGAAGTTAAGGAGAAAATTAAAAAGTACATGGAAGCCAATGAAAATGATAACACCGAGCCCCAAATCTCTTGGACACAGCAAAGGCAGTCATAAGAGAGAAGTATATAGCAATCCAGGCCTTCCTAAAGAAGGAAAAAAGGTCTCAGATATACAACCTAACATTACACCTCAAAGAGCTGGAAAAAGAACAGCAAATAAAGTCCCAAACCAGCAGAAGACAGGAAATAATGAAGATAAGAGGAGAAATCAATACTATTGAAACCAAAAAAAGAGTAGAACAAATCAATGAAACCAGAAGCTGGTTCTTTGAAAGAATTAACAAAATTGATAAATCGCTAGCCAGTTTGATCAAAGAAAAAAAAGGAAAGGACCCAAGTAAATAAAATCAATAATGAAAGAGGACAGATCACAACCAACACAGCAGAGATACACACAATAATAAGAAAATATTATGAGCAATTATATCCTAATAAAATGGGCAATATGAAACAAATGGACAAATTCCTAGAAACATAGAAGATACCAAAACTGAAACAGGAAGAAATAGAAAATTGGAACAGACCCATAACCTGTAAAGAAATTGAATTAGTAATCAAAAATCTTCCAACAAGCAAGAGTCCAGGGCCGGATGGCTTTCCAGGGGAATTCTACCAAACATTTAAGGAAGAGTTAACACCTATTCTCTTGAAGCTGTTCCAAAAAATAGAAATGGAAGGAAAACTTCCAAACTCTTTCTATGAAGCTAGCATGACCTTGATTCCAAAACCAAAGACCCCAGTAAAACAGAGAACTGTAGACCAATTTCACTGATGAAAAGGGATGCAAAAATTCTCAACAAGATAGTAGCCAACCGGATCCAAAAATACATCAAAAAAATTATTCACCACGACTAAGTGGGATTAATACCTGGGATGCAGGGCTGGTTCAATATTCGCAAAACAATCAATGTGATTCATCATGTAAATAAAAGAACCACATGACAAGAACCACATGATCCTCTCAATAGATGCAGAGAAAGCATTTGGCAAAATACAGCATCCTTTCTTGATAAAAACTCTTAAGAAAGTAGGAATAGTAGAATCAAGCCACAAGATCACAAAAGCCTTATATAAAAGACCCAATGCTAGTATAATCCTCAGTGGGGAAAAACTGAGAGCTTTCCCTATAAGATCAGGAACAAGACAGGGATGTCCACTCTCGCCACTGTTACTCAACATAATATTGGAAGTCTTAGCCTCAGCAATCAGACAACACAAAGAAATGAAAGGCATCCAAATCAGCCAGGAGGTCAAACTTCCACTCTTCACAGATGACATGATGCTCTATATGGAAAATCCAAAAGATTCCACCAATAAACTGCTAGAACTGATCCATGAATTCAGCAAAGTTGAAGGATATAAAATCAATGCACAGAAATTGGTTGCATCCCTATACACCAACAATGAAGCAACAGAAAGAGATATCAAGGAGTTGATCCCATTTACAATTGCACCTAAACCCGTAAAATACCTAGTACTAAATCTAACCAAAGAAGTGACAAATCTATACACTGAAAACTATAGAAAGTGTATATGAAATTTCACTTTCTTATGAAAGAAATTTCGTCTCTTATGATGAAAACGTAAGAGACTCTTAAATACGGAGAACAAACAGAGGGTTACTGGAGGGGTTGAGGGAGGGGGGATGGGATAAATGGGTGAGGGGTATTAAGGAATCCCTACTTCTGAAACCATTGTTGCACTATATGCTAACTAACTTGGATGTAAATTTAAAAAAATTAATTAAAAAAAAAGTAGTGAAGTGATGCACTTTGTAAAGAATCTTTTGTGATTAATCACTTCAAATAGGTCTCTTTTTATCTTGGCTTTTCTTAAAGTGGTATAATCGCTAATGTTCTATGGCTGGCTCATACTGGCTCAGGAAGCTGATTTGGCAGATCTCTTCTAATTCCCAAGTTCATGTTAGGTGGCTTGAACTTGGCCACAATGGGATTGTCTACACTACAGAATAAGCAAGTGCTACAAATTAGAACTTTTCTTCATTTCTTTGAAGAGCCAGTTGTTAAACATACACAAGTCCACCACTGTATATGGTGGTAGTTTAAATGATTATTTGGTCCTACAGGCACCCGGGTGGCTGTTAAGCAGTTAAGCATACAACGGCAGCTCAGGTCATGATCTCACCATGTATGGGTTCAAGCCCCACATCTGGCTCTGTGCTGACAGCTCGGAGATTGGAGCCTGCTTCCGATTCTGTGTGTGTGTGTCTCTCTTTTCCTCCCCTCCTTATGCTCTGTCTCTCAAAAGTAAATAAATGAACATTAAAAAAAATTTTAAATCCTAGAAATCAGATTATTGCATAGTACTAAAATGATTGAGTCTCAAGTTTAATTTTTTATGTTTATTTATTTTTAAGAGAGAGAGAAAGCACAAGTGGGATAGGGGCAGAGAGAGAGGGAGACACAGAATCCAAAGCAGGCTCTAGGCTCCGAACTGTCAGCACGGAGCCCAACAGTGGACTCAAACTCACAAACTGTGAGATCGTGACCTTCACTGAAGTCAGAAGCTTAACCAATGGAGCCACCCAGGTGCCCCAAGTTGTCAAATTTTAAAACCAAATTATGTTTTGTGCCTATGTGTGTGTGTGCACACACATATGCATGGGCTGGTGGTTTGCAATGCAGTGTAGTAAAAGGCTCTAGGAGAAGGGTTTGGAAGCCAAAGGTCTATTCCAGATTCTGACACAATCATTCATGAGACCTTATCCAAAATGCTCAATCTCTCTCAGACACAGTTTTTTAAATATAAAGTAAGGAAATTGTACCAGTTGATCTCCTGTCCTGTCCTAATATTTAGGATACAAGTCCCAAGTTGACGTAGGGTGCATAATCCTTATACTCTGCATTAAGATTGAAGCTACCTAAAACACCTAATTGTTTCAGGGGCCGGATATTGTAATTTATTCCTAGATGATTCTCTTAGGGTTCATGTTTGCTCTGTCACAAGTGTGTGGGTATAGCACAAAAATATAAATGAAAGAATGGCGCTCTGTTACTGTAAATTAAGTGAAAGATTTGCATCACAAGGGATTCCATTTTAAGCTCTGTCCTCCCTGAGGATTAATCTACTAAAACGGAAGCATTTTCTTTCTTTTTAGATCACGCTTTTGTATCGGCTTTTATTCCAATCATCTATTGCTATTCAAATCACCGCTAAACTCATGACTTAAAACATAAACTACTCTACTACGTGTCACAGTGTTCTGGGTCAGGAATTCAGACACATGGGAGCCACTAGGGTTGCCAGATAGTAGTCAGCTGGCAGCTAAGCTCATCTGGAGGGTCCTAGGCATCTTTATTGACTAGACTGGTGCCTTCACAGGAATAGCTGGAGGGCTGAGCTCACTTTGGCTCCTCTCTTACTCTTCAGCAAGATAGTCAGACAGCCACATGGTGACTCAGAGTTCGCAGAAACCAAAGCTGAAAGTGCCGGTCCTCTAAAAGTCCAGGTCCCAAGCTGCCCTGGTTATCACTGGCGGCATACTCTGCTCATCAAGGCAGCCACAGTCCTGTCCAGGTTCAGTAGGAACAGGGTCAAATACTTCGTGGCCACTTTTAATCTACAAAATCAAGACATATCTTAAATGCCACCACAGCTTCTTGAAGACCCTCTGTAATCTTCTTTTTCCCTAAATTAACACAACTGCCACCACTAACGCCGGAGTGATCAGCTACCACTACGCTATGCCTTGCTTCTCCAGATAAGCCTTCAATATTTAGCACAGTCTTGATATATAATCGTTGTACAAAAATATGTTAATTGTATCAGTACAATTAAAAATGTTCTCCGGGAGCCTAGGTGGCTCAGTCAGTTGAGTGTCCAACTCTTAGTTTTGGTTCAAGTCATGATCCCAGGGTTATGGGATCTAGCCTGCGTTGGGCTCTGTGCTGATCGCGGAGCCTGCTGGAGACTCTCTACCTATTCCTCTCTCTCTCTCTCTCTGCGCCTCACCCCAGCTCACGCTCTCTCTCTCTCTCTCTCTCTCCCAAAAACAAAATAAACATTTTTTAATTAAAAAAATAAAATAAAAATATTCTGTCTACAAAATCGCATAGGTTATGGTTAGAATATTAGTCAAGGTTCTCCAGAGAAACAGGACAAATAGGATGTGTGTATGTGTGTGTATCCATGTAAGATATATATATGTATGTGCCTATATGTATAAAGACATACATGTAAGCATATGTAAGTGTATACACATATTATATATGTGTATATATATGTATAAGATCTATAGATAGATATATACATGCATACAACATACAATATATATATATCTGTTTCTCTGGAGAACTTTGACTAATATACTAGTCATAAAATATATCTTATGGCTATATTATCTTACATATCTCATATATATGTATGTAAGTGAACATATATATATGAAGTCATTTATTATAAGATACTGGCTCATGCCATTATGCAGGCTGAGAATTCCCACTATCTGCCGTCTTTAAGCTAGACACCCAGGAATGCTGGTGGCATAGTTGGAAGGCTTGCAAATTATACTAAATTATATAGCATTCTTTACCTGTCAGATTGATAAAAAGTTTCAAAACTGGACAATATTATTAGCAACAATGTGAAGAAATAAGAATTGCTGGTAGAACTGAAGTTGGTATAGTTTGCAGGCCAATTTAGTGGTATTTATTGAAACAAAAAACTACATACTTCCTATGACCCAGTAATTTCACTTCTCACTATTTTCCCTTGTTCTGAACAAAATGAAACACTTTGACATTGTCAGAACTGTTGACAAAGTCACACATTTGACTATATTTTTATTATCGGTTAAATAAAGTGTTCAGGTTACTACCCATGACTTACAAATTTTGGCAGGCAGATGTCATTTTTTTAAATGTTTATTCATTTCAGGAGGAGAGAGCATGAGTTGGGGAGGGACAGAGAGAAAGGCGGCCAGAGGATCAAAGCAGACTGCTGACAGCAGCGAGCCTGACGCAGGGCTTGAACTCACCAAATGTGAGATCACGCCTGAGCCGAAGTTGGATGCTCAACCAACTGAGCCACCCAGGGGCCCCAGCTGAGTATCATTTTTAATGTATTTATAAATTGACACGTTTTGCACAATTACATAAGGAACCATATTTAAAGTTACAAAGATTATGTGGCATTATTTTTAAGCATGAAAAGAACCAAAAACAACCTAAATGACCTTCAATAGGGGAAGTGCTAAATAAAATGTACTGTAGGCTTAGTTAAAAGAGTGGAATAGATTTACATGTACTAACATGGAATGGTCTCCAGAACAAATTGTTGACTAAAGAAGAACCTACTGGTGGGCGCCTGGGTAGCTCAGTCGGTTAAGCATCTGACTTCGGCTCAGGTCATGATCTCACGGTTAGTGGGTTCGACCCCCGCGTCCGGCTCTGGGCTGACAGCTAGCTCAGAGCCTGGAGCCGGCTTCGAATTCTGTGTCTCCCTCTCTCTCTGCCCCTCTCCTGCTCACGCTGTCTCTCTCTCTCTCTCTCAGAAATAAATAAAATATTAAAAAAATTGTTTTAATAAAAGAACGTGGTGGAACATTATATACAATGGAAAACCATTTAAGTTAAACAAATACGCACAAAACCAATACTATACATTGTTATGAATTTGTACATAATGATCTATAAATGCAAAGAATAAGGTCTGGAAGGACATTTACAAAGCTGCTAACAGTAGTGATGGGTGGGAGAGGCACTGAGAATGAGGGCAGAAATCAAAGCAAAGATGAAAGAGACTTTAGCCTCATCTATAATATTTTAGTCTCTATGAATACAGTATATTACTTGTAAAAGAAAGTATAAATAATGGTTAAAATTAGCCACAAGATTTTTTATTTCAGAATTTTGAAGCAGGTAGATTACTATCAGTAACAAGATGAGATACGTGTTTCAGCGGACAAAATAAATTTTAGATTATTACATGTAGTATAACTTCATTTGGGTAAAAAGAGAAAGACTTCTCTAGACACATGTTGCATTTAAATGGCAAATACATGAAATGGAAAGAGTCCTACCAACCCTTAGGAAGGTAACTGTTTAGGAAGGGAGTTGGGGGAGATGCAGAGGAGGCAGGGAGAGACCCACTTTTTATTTTTATTTATTTTTTTATTTTTATTTTTATTTTTTACAAATAGTTTATTGTCAAATTGGTTTCCATTTAACACCCGGTGCTTTTTAAAATATGCTTCTGAGGATGCCTGGGTGGCTCAGTTGGTTAAGCATCCTACTTTAGCTCAGGTCATGATCTCACAGTTTGTGAGTTCAAGCCCCATGTCGGGCTCTGGGCTGACAGCTCAGAGCCTGGAGCCTCCTTCACATTCTGTGTCTTCCCTTCTCTCTGCCCCTCCCATGCTCATGCTCTGTCTCTGTCTCTCAATAATAAGTAAAAATGTTTAAACATTTTAAAAATTATGCTTCTGTAGGGTTTTAATTTTATAATGAGCATGTACTACTCTTGTTTAAAAACTCTAATTCAAGCAGTTAATTCAGGGGTGACCAACATGGCTAGTGCTAAAACATCCAGAATTTCACACCTAAACAATAGATTATTTCCAGGCCTCACTTTTGTTTAAAAGATGGAAGCATCTGTATCTAAGGTGTTGACTTGAAGTTCATGTGTTCAGTCAAGAGACAACAGCCTCCGTGGGTTACATGTGCGCCGATTGGCCTTTTTCATTAGGAATGTAGGAAATGGGCATATGCAATTATTCTTCTCTAAGTGTTGGGGAAAATGTTCTAAGAGGGACACATTGCATTTCATTATCATTGGTTTGTAACTCTCTAGGCAAAGGGTTTAAAAGCTCAATAGTCTGATCTCAACCAAATTATCAGGCATATACCAGAAGAGACTGTACTAATTGTTCAATCACTTTTTTATTAACATAGGCACAAAGAGATGAAATATAAACTGACACTGTTACTGTCCCACCCCTTTGTACCCAAAAGAAAAGAAAAAAAAGAGAAAGGCTTTACAAAAAGCGTCTGTTTTGATGGTATCAAATATGGTAGGAAGAACCTCTTCCTTTTAGTCGTTTCCTGTTTGTCAGTTTTTTATCTAGGTGTCAGGTTTAAATTTGGAACATGCAATATGCAGTGAATTTTTCTCAAGCAAAGGAAGAAAAAAAAGAGAAGAAACAAAACTTCAGATAACCCCTCTGAAAACCAAATATATTTAACATATAAAGTAATTTACTTTTTCTCATTAGAAAAGCCATTGTGCTATAAATGGAGTTAATTTGCATAATGCCAATCAGTGCCATAAATAAATATGGCTGTAATTGTTTATGAATTGTTAGACTGTGATTTGAAGCTTGACTTGGGAAATGTTGACATTAAAAGATTCCAAAATAAAATTGGTGATGAAAAGTGTTAGATTCCAAAATCGGGATAAGTCAAAAGTGAAATATCAAGAGTTAAATTAATGTAAGAATCTCCGAAGAGGATGATGAGGAATGAAAGAAACTTCTAACAGAAAACAAGGAATACAGAGTGCTGATTAAATCATATACTTGTTATGAGGATTCCTTGATACAAAAGTCAAGTTCCTTCTTAGCTAATATATGGAGAAAAGGAAGAGAGGAAATCACTGTTAGACCCCTTATAATTGACCCAAGGAACAGTGAAAGAGAATTCTCTCAGTGCATGTGTATATCTGCCTAAAGAGAAGGGGCCAGCCGCACCTGGATTTTCCAATACATTGCCTATTGATTTAGTTTTAAATGTGATATAAGTGACACCATAAAACTGCCCAAACCTTAAGTGCATAGCACAATTAATTTTTACGTATGTATGTAGCCATATAACCATCAACCAGACCAAGGTAAAAAAATATTCTGTTACCTTAGATTTTCTTAAGCCTTTTTCCACTCAATTCCTCATCCCTTTAGAGGTAGCCAACCATTCCTATAACCGTTATCATTGTAGCTGAATTGGCATGTTCTTGAACTTAATATAAATGGAATCATACAGTGGGTGGTCTTTTGTGTGTGGCTTCTTTTGATTGTTGAATGCCATTGCATTGTTCCCATTTTGAGATTATAATGAATGCAGCTACTGTGATCATTCTTTAGAAACCTTACGGTGTACCATAGGTGGTTGAGCACAGTTTCTGCTGATTACAGGACCTGTGAATTAAGGAGAAAGGTTTCTCAACCTATAACAGCGAAACAGACACTGAATGGCCATAGTAGACAGTCCCATCCAAAAAGGCAAGGGACAGGAAGTACATAGCAGTCATAGGCCCAAAGCAATTCTGAAATCCACTCAGGCACATGACACCAGTCATGATTCATTGATTAGTCCAGTTCTGCTCCCCATGAATGGATTACTTTTGGCTCTTGGCTTGGACCTTTGGGTTCTTGACTCCTTCCTCTGAACCATAATTTCTCATCCATAGAAAAAAGGTCTGTGTTTGAGCAAGGAAGCTTTCATAGCCTGCTTCCTGCTCATAGAAGTTAATTCGGTACTATCTCTGTGTCTTTTATCCCAAACTGTTTTGATTCCTTCAACAGGAATATGGGTTTCTTATATCAATTTATAATAAATCCAATAAACAAAGGTGCACTCCTGTTGCTTTCTTTTATTTTTTTTTATTTTTGAGAGAGAGAGAGAGAGAGAGAGCGCGCGTGCATAAGCAGGGGAAGGGCAGAGTGAGAAGGAGACATAGAATCTGAAGCAGATTGCAAGCTCTGAGCTGTCAGCACAGAGCCCGGCGTGGGACTCGAACTCACAAACCGTGAGATCGTGACCCAAGCCCAAATCGGCACTCAACCAACTGAGCCACCCAGGTGCCCCTCACGTTTCTTTCTGAGATAAGTTCTACTATGCATGGGCCATGTTTAAGACTGCTATAGAACAACACCATCAAAATCCTTGAAAGCTTAATCATTTAACTGAGATGATCTATAAAAGTCTACCCTTATACCTTACAGAAATCCTAATAAAGGGTGACAGCTGTATATATGAGAGGCTATGCTCTACTAATGACTCTGGATTTGATCTTGCCATTTATTACTTTGCAAATCTGGGACACACTGGACTAAGGATAGAAAACAGTTGTATTTTCAAGCCCAGCAAGTTCTGGATATATTATAATTCTTTTATGCTTGACTCAAAACCTAGTAGTTTCTTCTTCATTTCCTCTCTCTTTCTTCTTATAAGTTATCATAATCAGTAGATAGAGGTCAGTTGGCACTTTCTGCACTCTGCCTGGAAATCTCCACAGCCAAGCCCGTGAGGTCCTTAAGTAGCACCCTTTTGATTTTCCACATCTCTAGAGGCAACACTTTTGGCAAATGGTGCCACTCCATAGCAAGCTGCCTTTCTTCCTCATCTTCAGATAACACTTTCCTCAATGTCATAGGAGCCCTCAGCAGCAGCCTCCTGAAGCTCCTTGAGATATATTTACAGTGTTATTGAGGTCCTACCAGCATCTACCCAGTCCCAAAGCCAATGTCATAAACTTAAGATTTTTTGTGTGGAGCACCTCCTTTCCAAGTACCATTTGCTGCACAAGAAATTGCACAAAAATGTAAGAACTTCAAACAATAGTGATTTTTTTAAAAGTTTTTTAAATGTTTATTTATTTTTGAGAGAGAGAGAGAGAGAGAGAGTGTGTGTGTGTGTGTGTGTGTGTGAGTGGGGGAGCTGCAGAGAGAAAGAGTGAGAGACACAGAATCCGAAGCAGGCCCCAGACTCCTAACTGTCAGCACAGAGCCCAATGCAGGGTTCAAACTCGCGAAATGTGAGATCATGACCTGAGCTGAAGTCAGACATTCAAAGACTGAGTAACCTAAGTTCCCCTTAGAACAGTAATTTAATTATACTTCATTGTTTTGTGGGTCTGGATTTTGGGCAAGTCTCAATAGAGTGATTTTTCTGCTCCATATGACATTGACTGTGGTCACGCAGTGGTTTTCAGCTATGGCAAAAGAGTTGGTGTGGAGAAGCCAAAACAGAATCCTCACATGTCTGAAGCACTTTGGTGTGGATGGCTGGAAATCTGGGCTTACCTGGATTGCCTGCACATGGTTCAAATCTCTAGCTGGCTCTGGTATGTGTCAAAATCATTTGGGAAAACATCCTCAAAGAGAAGGATGAGGAGGAGATTAATGTCATCTGCACAGCCTTCTCTGGCTTTGACTACTTCAAAGAATGGGAGAAGTCATCTGTTTCATGCCCCAGAGAATCATTCTGTCTCAGAACCAGCTGTAAATTTCAGAGGAGTTTCACAGTTATTGTATTTTTTGCCCCAAATCAAAGGGCCTATAGAAAATGAAGCCAGGCAATATATGATTACAAGGAGCCCATTTTAAAATGTGTGTGGAGGGGCGCCTGGGTGGCTCAGTTGGTTAAGCGTCCGACTTCGGCTCAGGTCATGATCACACGGTTCATGGATTCAAGCCCTGCGTCGGGCTCTGTGCTGACAGCTAGCTCAGAGTCTGGAGCCTGTTTCAGATTCTGTATCTCCCCCTCTCTCTGACCCTCCCCTGCTCACACTGTCTGTCTCTCTCTCAGAAATAAATGAAACATTAAAAAAAAATTTAAATGCATGTGATGCTCTTAAGGAAACATGCTCTATTTTTGAAGCTGGTCAATGCATTCAGAATCTTAAACCTTAAAATCTGAGATGTCCAGGGAAAGACATCTTAGTTTCTCAGACCCCAATCTCCCCTTCTCTTTCAACCCATCTGTGCCTGTTCTCTCTTAGGGCAGCTGTTGGGCAAGCTGAAGGGTTAAAATATCCACACGGGGACATGGCATTCTTCTTTGGCAAGCATGCCCAATGAAGATGAAGTTTACCTTTCTGGAATCTCTTTTGTAAGAACAAGTCTCTGGCCTGATCACATTTCACTATCTTCTTTTCAACTCTTTTTCTCTTAAATGTTGTTCCTCTTAAGATTGCAAACTCACCAGTGAAGCTGCTAAGGCTATGGTTTCTCAGGAAGTTTCTGGGTAACTCAGGCCTTCAAGGAAAGTAATACAGAAGCTTGAGTTAAATTGAGTGTCCTCAATGTAGCTGGGGCTATGGTGATAAGTGATGCCCAGTCTCATTCATTAAATGGAGAGTGTATTAGCATGAGGTTGGCAGTGTAGATTATAGAAGAATAACTAAATACAAATTGACAAGATTGGCAAGAAATATTGGAATGTTTGAATGTTGAACAAGCCAATGGTATTTGGTTTTTATCTAATTTTCTTGCTACTAAAAACCCTTGGAATTTGCCTTTCTGGTGTCATACTCAGACCAAAAAGAAGATGCAAGTTGGGGCCATGTATTTATAATAGGAAGCACTTTATTTTTTTTTACTTTAATGTTTTTTATTTATTTCTGAGAGAGAGAGAGAGAAACATGAACAGGGGAGGGTCAGAGAGAGAGAGAGATACAGAATCTGAAACAGGCTCCAGGCTCTGAGCTAGCTGTCAGCACAGAGCCCGAAGTGGGCCTCGAACCCACCAACTGTGAGATCATGACCTGAGACAAAGTCACGCTTAACCAACTGAGCAACCCAGGTGCTCCTATAATAGGAAGCACTTTAAAAACAAGGTTGTAGCTCAGAGGACTGCAGGCTTGTCTGAGTGTCCATACAGAACCACACCCGGGAGAATACCTTCACCCACATATCTGAAGAAAGAAGAAAACACAAAGCTTATGAGTTGAAACATTTTGGTTCATCTTCAGTCCTTGGTTTACATCATCAAGAAGACCTTTAGGATAGTAATGATCAATTGCATCACATTAGCATAAAATCAAAGCTAATACTGATCTAGGACTGAGGAATTTTTACCTTTCTTGATCAGGATCAGAATTTGAGCAAAACAGAACGCGGTTACTGATAAACTTCTATCCCTTAGTCTCTTTTTCAGTCATGATACCCTACACATCATAGCTAACAACCCACTGAGATAGAAAAATCAGTCTCCAAAGAGACGGTGAGCCAGATTCGAAATTAACAGATTTCCTTAGGGTCAGAGAGCAGCAGCAAAACCAAAAGCCAGCTGGAGAATTTATTGTTACTGTAACAATAATAATAGTTACTATTATTATTACTATTATTATTTGGGGTTACTAGAGTGCTCAGAAGGCTCAATGGATTTAATTAACCTTTCAGAAGACGAAGTCTAAAATGTCTGGCTTTGTCCTAATGAAGTTGCAGCTGTTGTTAAAATCCGATAGAGTTCCATTCCCTTTATAATTTCATGAGAGACTGATTCATTTGTAAAATGCCTCCACTTCACTCATTCATTTATCACTGAAGACATGCACTAATCCACTCAGGAAATAAATCTGGTTATACATGGGAGATCAATTGTTTTACGAAATAAAATTAAAAGTGTAAATGCGGTTAACGTTTTAAAGGTATGTCAATTGAAAGTACTCCTTGAACTCATTTGACCAAGTATTTTTTTTTCCCCATTTCTGAAATCACACTTGTGTTAAGACATGCACTCTCTTCCTCTATCTGGTAAGCACAAGGTGTGGGAACTTGTGCAATAGATAATTAATCTCTATTGCTATCTATAGTTTCATAGTTAACACTGTCTTCGCAGAAGTGTGAAAACACATTCACACCTTTGAAAATGGATGATTAACTAATCAAATGACAATATGAATGTTAGACAGAATTACAGAAATGACTGCAAGGCAGAGCTATGTATGATTATAACATTCTATTTAATTTTTAAGGGTGGATTGTTCAGTGTAATCTGTGCTCCTCAAACATCCAAGCAGCTTCTCAACTTTTTAATTGCGCGAGTCCTCAAAAACCAAAGAAGAAAATTTCATATTTTCCCCTAATTAAGCAATTTTTAATATGAGAAGTTAAGAAGGAAAAGAGAGATATATTTCAAGAAGATTGGCAAAGAAGAACCAAGAAAGGAGAGTCACATTGAAGTGAATAGTCAAGTTATTTTTTTTACTGGATGTTGTCATTTCCATTTAAAATGCAGACTAATCTGAATAAATAATTGAATAGCAGGTCTATCACAGCACGTTCTCTTTTTGTAGTCTGACCAATACAAATCCAAAATAGGACATAGGCCCCATCATCATTATTTTGTTAATTTTCCAAATTTACCTATGTGTTCTCTTTAAGAAATGAAAATTGGGGAAAAGGCAGAAGAATGCAGACTTAATTGCCAGATTAAATACTTTAAAACCAGTATTCTGTGTACATTGTATTTAAAGCCTTTAGAGTCTACAAGAAACTCATTTTAGACTGGAAGATACCTTCAGATTAAAAGTAAGGGGATGGAGAAATATATATCATGCTACAGGAAATCAAAAGAAAGCCGGAGTAGCTATACTTNAGGAAATAAACAGGAAAAAAAAAAGAAAAAAAATAAAGCCTTTAGATAAAAATATTTATCCATATTGGGGCACCTGGGTGGCTCAGTAGGTTAGGCGTCCAACTCTTGATTTTGGCTCAGGTCATGAGCTCCTGGTTCATGATTTCAAGCCCCACATCAGGCTTTGCGCCCACAGTGACAGCGCGGGTCCTGCTTGGGATTCTGTCTCTCTCTTTCTCTGCCTCTCCCCTGCTTGCTCTCTATCTCTCTCAAAATAAATAAAAATAAACTTTGAAATATTCATTTAAAAATATTTACCCATATTTATATTTTTAAAGCCAAACTGTATATTTGTGACACACATCGCTTACTACTTTAAAACCTGGCATTTTTCAAAATACATTAACTCCTCTGGAGTACTGTGAGATCTGGCTATATGCTTGGTTCATTATCCTACCCCAGATTAGGCGGCTGCTTTATACTGAGTAGACAGCCCTGTCTATTGAATCAAGGCTAAATAGTAAAGGATGAGCCAAAAGTTGTTATAAAGTTGCATTTTCCAGGAAAAACTTATTTACAGCATAAAGAACATGATTTTTCAATTCATAAATTAACCACACATTTCTTCCTTACATATAAAAATTGTTTCTATTAATTAGCAATGTTATTTATCAGCACCAAATGAATACACTGTCAGCGGTTGAACTTTGTAGTTTCTATTGCCCTACCTTGAATGTGGGTGTGGGTATAGGTGTATGCATACATCTATTCTCCCCCTCCAAGCTGGCTTCTGCTTCCATTTCTTTACTGAAACCATTCTGGAAAAGGTCTTTCCCATATTCCTTTACCTTTTATGTAACATTTGACAGCACTGAATAATCCTTTTGAAACATTGCCTCCTCTTGTTTTCCATGCCATCACATGGTCCCAGGTTTCCTCCTGCATCTCTTCTTGGGAGGTCTGAGTTACTCTTACAGATTCAGTTACTATGTATATGTTCTTATGCCTGTGGAGTTTAAACCTGTAGCCCAAGTATCTCTTCTCACCTTCAGTTCTATATATGTGTATGAAAGTATGTATGTAAACACTACACACATGCGTACACGCACCACACACACACACAGGGCATCACTTTCTGTCCCACACCTGCTCCTTGACTATGTTTCCCTCTCTCAGTAACATCAGTTACCCAGATAGAAACCTGGGTGGCGTCCTTCACCTTCCTCTCACACTTTCACGTCTGATCTCTCAACATATCCGATTCATTCTACTTCCCAAATGTTTCTCAGGTTCATCTACTTCCATCCATTACCATTGCCCTACCCAGTGCGGGCAACCTTATGCTGCCTTATGTAGTGCAACATCATACTAGCTGGACTTCTTGTCTCCAGTTTTGCCCATTTCTATTCCTTTTCATGTGTACTCAAACAGATTTTCTACAGTGGTTGTTAAACATTATTGCTTACAAACCTCCTATGGGAAATTTGAAAAATATGTGTACTTTCTTGTGCATTTTTAAGTTCACATAAAATTATTTTACTATAAGAATAGCTAATTACAAAGGGTGGAATATCTAGCATGATGTAACACTGATGATACAAAAAAATCATAATAAAACAGCTGTGTTCTCTTTTGAAATATCCAAATGAATCTAAATGATAAGGTGTGATACTTGTCATTGTCCTCTTAAAATATACATGACCAGGTACTTCTGTAACAACTAGAAATGTCATAGCTTTGTTTTTTTCTCGAGAACTTGCATTTCCATTCCATTTTTTCCCACAGGTTTCATCCTAAAGAATACTGTTTAGTTCTGGTTGCGTATCTTATCACTCTGCAAACAAGCATACATATGTGTCAAAATGTTTGAAAATGTCCTGTGACCATAAAGCTGTATTATTATGTCCTTACAGGCTGAGTTACTGTTATACTTATGTTACAAAATAACTGATGAAAACTACATAAATATACTACATGTTTAGAAAAATACTTATTACATATGAAGGTAAAATTTTATAAAGAAACCACCTCTTAATGAGATAGATAAATCTTTTTTCTATTAGTTTATGTGTCTGTGGATAAACATGACATATTTCTAGAATGATAAAGCATTCAGAAAAAAATTCTATGCCCATTTTTTTGGCCTTCTAGATATAATTATTGAGAAGCTTTGATTCCATGTGTGGACCAGGGAGAAATGTTATAGCAATGACAGTCATTTTTTAAAATTCTTTCCAAGTGATATGTCAAAAAACACATGATATAGTATTAAAGTTGTTTTTTTTTTTACATTGCTACATCACTTGGTAACATAATTAGATCTCCCCTTATCCTATACAACTCACACAATTGGACACCCCTTAGCTTGTGAAAGGACATTTTTACCAGTTATTAAAGACAGTTTCCTGGCCAATGTCTGAGAAGTATACCCAAAAAAAGCTTTAACAAGACATATCAGGAGTTCTCTGGGTCGCCTAGGTGGCTCAGTCTGTTGGAGTGCCCAACTTCGGTTCAGGTCATGATCTCACGGTTCATGAGTTCCAGACACACATGGGGCTCTGTGCTGACAGCTCAGAGCCTGGAGCCTGCTTCAGATTCTGTGTCTCCCTCTCTCTCTGCCCCTCTTCCACTCATGCTCTGTGTGTCTCTCTCTCTCAAAAAAATTTTTTTTTAAAAAAAAGGAGTTCTCCTGAGGACTCACCTATTCCAAGCCCGTTAGCCTTAGCCATGGGCCTAGGGAAAATTTTGTTAAAGCTGCACACATGCAGGATCCACCCAGCTGCCAGGTACACAGTAGCCACCGTTTGCCTGGCCAAACCACCACACCAGCTGGCCAAGCCACCACACCACTCACTTCCAGCCACTGTCACATGCGATGCCCAGTCCTGTGTCCCAGGCTGCCTTGCAGCACTTTGGGAGATCAAGCATAGGACTATTATTAGCCCGGTGTATATTTTGCTGACACATTGCCCTGCTCCCAAGTTCTCATGACTCTTCAGAGCTGGCCTGACTGGGTCTCACTAACACCACAGAGCAAGCGAAGGCCACAATAGGCAGAGAGTCAGTGCAGATAAGTGAACTGAAAGGAAAGGTGATTCAGACACAACAGCAAGACATGAGCAACACATATGGGATACTCTCCTGAAGTGCCAGGTTCTGGTGAACGGGGGAGACTACATTGCGGGGCACTCCAGGACATCCTTTTCAGAAAGTCACTGCTCTCAAGAGCAGAAGACATGGATGGCTTTCTTAACACACAGATACAGATACAGAGAAGCCGACAAAATGAGGAGACAGAGAAATTTATCCCACATGCAAGAACGGCACAAGGCCACAGCCAGAGATCAAAGCAAAATAGATTTTAATGGAGACTTTAAAATAATAATCATAAGGATATTCACTGGACTTGAGAAAAGATTGGAAGACATGATGACACCATTAACAGAGAGATAAAGAATAACATAAGAGAGATAAAGGGCACAATAAATGAAATGAGAAACACACTTGATGGAATGAGCAGCAGGATGGAAGAAGCACAAGAACAAATTAGTGACCTGGAAGACAGAGTAATGAAAAGTAATCAAGCTGAATGAAAAAGAGAGAAAAAAATTATACAAAATGGTAATAAACTTAGGGAACTCACTGACTCCATGAAATGTAATAATATTCATATTATAGTATCCCAGAATAATAAGTGAGAGAAGAGGGTGGTCAGAAACTTATTTGAAGGAACAATAGCTAAAAACTTCCCTAAATCCAGGGAATAAAACAGATATTCAGATCCAGGAGACACAGAGAATCTCAAACAGAATGAACAAAAGCACACCAAATAGAACTAATTTATGACTCAGCAATTGCACTACTAGGTATTTATCCAAAAGGATACAAAAATACAGATTTGAAAGAGCACATGCATCCCAATATTTAAAGCAGCACTACCAATAACAGCCAAATTATGAAAAGAGCCCAGATGTCCATTGACTGATAAATGGATATAGAAGATGTAGCATATATATATATGTATATATATATAGTGGAATATTAGTCATAAAAAGGAATGAAATCTGATCATTTGCAATGACATGATGGAACCAGAATATATTATGCTAAGCGAAATAAGTCAGTCAGAGGAAGATAAATACCATATGACTTCATTCATATGTGGAATTTAAGAAACAAAACACATGATCATAGGGGAAGGGAGGGAAAAATAAAATAAGATAAAAACAGAGAGGGAGCCAAACCATAAGAGACTCTTAAATATAGACCACAAACTGAAGGTAGCTAGAGGGAAGGTGGGTGGGGGGATGGGCTAATGGTGATGGGCATTAAAGAGGGCACTTGTTGCAATGAGCACTGGGTGTTACATGTAAGTGATGAATCACTAAATTCTACTCCTGAAACCAAGTTTTTAAAAAAGTGGGCCAACACTATGACATAATGTAATTAAATCTGCAAAATATAGTGATACGGAAAAGAAGTTTAAAAACAGAAAAAGAAAAGAAGTCATTAACTTACAAGGGAAAACCCACAAGGCTAGCAGGAGACTTTTCAACAGAAACTTCCCAAGCCAGAAGGGAGTGCCATGATATATTCATGACATATTCAAAGTGCTGAATGAGAAAAATCTGCAGGCAACTCCAGTGGAGTTCATGGCAACTGAACCAACTCTGCATGAAATATTAAAGGAGACTCTGAGGGGCAAAAAGGACCAAAAATTAACAGTTTAGAATAGCAAACCCAAAAGCAGTATAAATGAATATTTCTGTAAAAAAATCAGCCATGCACCTCTCAAAAACAGGATATAAAATATAATAACATATAACTAAAATGTGGGGAGAACAGGAGAAAGATTGGGTTCAAATTAAATGACCATCAACTTAATATAGACTGCTATATGCAGATGTTATATACAAACCTAATGGTAACCATACATCAAAAACACTAATGAATATGCAAAGAGTAAAGAGAAAGAAATCCAAATATATCACAAAGAAAATCAGCAAAACATGAAAGAGAGAAAGATAAGAAAGGATTAGAGAAAATCTTTAGAAACAACCACAAAACAAGTAATAAAATGACAATACATGCATAATTACTTGGAATGTAGATCAAAAAACATAGGGTGACAGAATGGATTTGGAAATAAGACCCATCTGTATGTTACCTACAAGAGGCCCATTTTACAAGTAAAGACATCTGCAGATTGATGTCAAAAGAAAGCCAGAATAGCAATACTTCTATCAGACTGAATAGATTTTATTTTATTTTTTTTTATTTTTTATTTTTTTTATTTTTATTTTTTTTTAATAGTTTATTGTCAAATTAGTTTCCACATAACACTCAGTGCTCATCCCCACAAGTGTCCTCCTCCATGCCCATCCCCCCTCCCCCCCACATCCATCAGTCCTCAGTTTTTGTCAGCATTCAAGAGTCTCTCATGGTTTGCCTCTCTCCCTTTCCCCCACCATTTCCGCCCTTCTTCTCCCCCTTGTTCCTCTGTCAAGTTCCTCCTAATCCTCCTATACGTGCAAACATATGATATTTGTCCTTCTGTGCCTGACTTATTTCGCTCAGCATAACACCCTCAAGGTCCATCCATGTTGCTACACATGGCCAGATTTCATTGTTTCTCATTGCCATGTAGTATTCCATGGTATAGATAAACCACATCTTCTTGATCCATTCATCTGTTGATGGACACTTAGGCTCTTTCCATGTTTTAGCTATTGTGGAGAGTGCTGCTATGAACATTGGGGTACATGTGCTCCTATGCCTCAGCATTTCTGTATCCCTTGGGTAAATTCCTAGCAGTGCTCTTGCTGGGTCATAGGGGAGTTCTATTGTTAGTTTCCTGAGGAACCTCCACACTGTTTTCCAGATGGGCTGTACCAGTTTACATTCCCACCAACAGTGTAGGAGGGTGCCCGTGTCTCCACATCCTCGCCAGCATCTAGAGTTCTCTGATTTGCTCATTTTAGCCACTCTGACTGGTGTGAGGTGGTATCTCAGTGTGGTTTTGATTTGTATTTCCCTGATGAGGAAGGATGCTGAACATCGTTTCATGTCAGACTGAATAGATTTTAAAACAAAGACTGTAACAAGAGACAAAGAAGGACACTATATCATAATAAAGGGGACAATCCAGCAAGATATAACAATTATAAGTGTTTATGCACTTAACATAAGACCTGTAGTAATCAAAACAGTATGGTGCTGGCACAAAAATAAACACATAGGTGAATGGAACAGAATAGAAAACCCAGAAATGAACCCACATCTATATGATCAGTTCATCTTCAATGAAGCAGGAAAGAATATCCAATGGGAAAAAGACAGTCCCTTCAACAAATGGTGTTAGGAAAACTGGACAGCATCATGCAAAAGAAAGAAAACTGGACTACTTTTTAATCTTTTTATTTTTTTAATGTTTACTTATTTTTGAGAGAGAGAGACAGACAGACAGACAGGGTGCGACCAGGGGAGAGGCAGAGAGAGAAACACACACAGAATCCAAACCAGGCTCCAGGTTCTGAGCTGTCAGCACAGAGCCTGAGGCAGGGCTCGAACTCACAGACTGCGAGATCATGACCTGAGCCAAAGCTGGCCGCTTTACAGACTGAGCCACCCAAGCACTCCAAAAGGGACAAAGTAATGCTAGCATTACTCTTGCATCTCTGCCCTGCTATATGCCTAAACTTCAAAACATTCTAACAATTTGTCTCTGATTTCATGATTTGCACTTAATAAAACTATTTTTAAACAAGGGGAAATCTCAAATCTACAAGCAGATTTACTGTCTTGAGAAATGAACACTTCACCAGTAGTAGTATTGCAATTAGTGTACTTATCTGGAGCTCCTGAATAACCCACCAGAATGATTCAGAATGGGTGAGTGATAGGTCTCCTTTCTGTAAAGAGGAAGGGCAGTTGTGAGCTACATGAGGGAAAAGAACCGTTTTATGATGCCGTCACTGCAAGTGTGTGCTTTCCCAAGGAGATTGTCTTTAAGAAAAATTATAAAAGGAAGTGTAGGACCTAAACATTGATTATTATTTTAAAATTTTTTAATGTTTATTTATTTTTGAGAGACGGAGTGTGAGTGGGGGAGTAGGGGTAGAGAGATAGACAAACACAGAATCCAGAGCAGGCTCCAGGCTCTGAGCTGTCAGCACAGAGCCTGACACTGGGCTCAAACCCTCGTACTGTCAGATCATGACCTGAGCTGATGTTGGATGCTTAACTGACTGAGCCAGGCAGGTGCCCCATATGTTGATTATTTAAAACCTTTCATGCCTGGGACCTCTTAAGCCTCAGTGAATGAGCCTATCCTGTTTAAAGTCTTTTGTTCTAAAATGTAATCTCATATCACTTCATTGTTTAACCTTTGTCTTCTCCTTGCTCATAGAATGATTGCTAACCCCATTACCATTACCTGTAAGGTGAAGGGTCCTGTATCTACAACATCACGTCTTATAGTTGCTCTTAGGCATCAGCCAGACTGAACTTCCTTAGGTTTGTAAAACCTATCAAGACTTCTTTCCTTCAGAGTTTTGCATATCCTTTCCTCAGTCTGAAACATATTTCTCTTCCCACTCCTGTTTTATAGCCTGAATACTCCTATTGATCTCACATTCTAATTTTTTAAATGTTTATTTACTTTTCACACACACAGAGTGCAAGCAGGGGAGAGGCAGAGAGAGAGAGGGAGCCACAAAATCCAAAGCAGGCTCCAGGCTCTGAGCTGTCAGCAGAGCCCTATGTGGAGCTAGAACTCATGAGCTGTGAGATCATGACCTGAGCCAAAGTTGGACTTTAACCTACTGAGCCATGCAGATGCCCCTGATCTCACATTCTAAATGTCAGTTCCTCTAAGAAGACTTTCTGGACTTCAGACATTCAGTCCAGCCGTGGCTGGATTAGGCATCCCTCGTATGCACATATGGCCCAATCTCCATAAAGTCCCATCCACTTCTCAACTTTATTATAATGATTAATAATTACTTGTAGACATCACATCTTGAGGTCCATGAGCACTGTTTCATTTACCAATGCACGATCAATACCTATGTCAAATGCCTAGCCTATGGTAACTCAATAGTAGGCATAGATTTTCAATAGACATAGTGGGCATAGACATGAGAGAATTCACAAATTCAAATAAATCTTGACCTTCATCGTGGTTATTTTTGTCAACTATCAGGTTATGCTATTACTCAAAAACAAGGAAAACTTTCTCAATGTGAAACATTAACACAAGCCAGCTATAATGTTGCTAGAAATGCCTGTTGGGAAATCTGGGCTCTAGGTTGGACTTTGGCATGGATTCACTTTCCGTCTGGCAAGTCACTGAAGATCTACTTATCCCTCAACTTCGAAGCCCTGACACTTCTTGCCACTGTTTTCCTTTAGAGAATTCAGATGCCAAACTTACAAACGGGCTATGAACAGAGACTGAGATGCCTCACTTGTAGAATGAGATAGGTTAGCGGGCAACATGGTTCTCCATTTGTAAATTAATTAGGTATCTTATTTCTTTTTCCTTTTTTTTTTTTTTGATCATTTGAATTTGAGCCTTGACAATCTTATCAAAATGTTGAGAAAAGGTGACAAATCTTTATGAGCTCTTTGTTTACCATCTAACTGCTCTGGTAAGAAGTCTGATGTTAAATAGAAGGTAAACACTAAAATGAACTTGAAGCTTTTACTTATTTGTGTGTTTGTTCATTTGTTTTATTTGAAAGTGAGCACACACACAAGCAAAAGAGAGGAGCAGGGCGGGGGGGGNGAGAGAGAATCTTAAGCAGCCTTCATGCTCAGTGGGGCTTGCTTCCATGACCTTGGGATCATGTCTTGAGCCAAAAATCAACAGTCTAACACCCAACCAACTGAGCCACCCAGATGGCCTTTAGATTACTGTGGATTTCATACAAAAATTAGGTTTCATTGTTCCCATTTAAAACAAGTAACTGTTAATGTCATATCTTAAGAAATTTGGATAATTTGCCATGGAAAACTGTATCTTGGAATTACCTGATGGTTTTCATCAATATGTCACATTAGCGTGTTCCTGTGTTTTTTTAAACCCCCACATGTTCAATAAATAATTATAGTCATCTTTAAAACATATAAGAAAGACAGGTAAGAATGAAAAGCACAAAACCCGTTAAAAAGAAGGAGAATAACAGCTGCACAGAGACCTGGGATGAGGTAATTTATGAAGCTTAGCAATTAAAAACTGCAAGTTTCTTGGCAGCTAAGATGGAAAATTCACTGGCTACTCAGTTCTGGGTCTAATAAAAGAATGTGTACTGACTTGTTCTTTCCTAGACAGCTCTTTTTCCCATCAAGTCATAGACAAAAATCTAACACAAATATTACACAAATCTCAATATTTTTTAGTATCTTCTGAGTCACTGACACATTATTAATGTATAAAGCTTCAGGTGAATAGGAAGTTTGGGTCATAGGATTCATTGAATCTTGTTATTCTCTTAGACACTGCTAAATAAATGAATGCAAGTTTATTTGCTTCTTAATCAATAGGTTAAAATCATCGTATCTAATTAATAATAGTTCTCAGTGAGCAAATCATTCGTTAGTAAAATGGACTAAAAATAAAGCACATCTATTAAAGTGACCTACAGTAAATATGACCTTTTTTTAAAAATCTTTCTCATCTATTAAATCTGATGATAGGTACAGGGGTACCTATTATATTGTCTATTTAAAATACTTAATGATAAAAATAAATTTAAACTAAAAAAATTTAAATTTCTGAAGTGATGAAAAACACAAACATTGAAGGATCTATTTCCTTTTATGATCTTTGTATGAATGAAGAGAACACTTAGGAAATTTGCCAGTTCTCAAGGTTTAGATTATAGGGGGATAACAAAAAATGCTTTTTAGAAGCACCTTCCAGAATCCTAGTACCATTTATATTTGTGGAAGCAGTTGTGTCTCTAAAGTAGGGATCTATAATCATGAGGAGGTGCTCTGGACAGAAAATAAAGTTCTCAGGAAGGTTTTAGGTCCATTTTACCCTTCTTTAAAGAGTTATCTGAAATCTCCTATAAATGGAATGAAATGGGGCCCCAGAGGGATTGTGATAAGTGGGAAGGAGTGGGGTTTAAAAAACATTTTTTTTAATGTTTACATAGTTTTGAGAGAGAGAGAGACAGACAGTGAGCAGGGGAGGAGCAGAGAGAAAGGGAGACATAGAATCTGAAACAGGCTCCAGGCTCTGAGCTGTCAGCACAGAGCCCAATGTGGAGTTTGAACTCACAAACCACGAGATCATGACCTGAGCTAAAGTTAGGCACTTAACCAACTGAGCCACCCAGGTGCCCCAGGAAGGAGTGGGATTATAAAAGTAGGTTAAGCCAGATGTGGGCCTGGGAGGCCTGGGAGTTTGGAAATTAGTCTGTGAAAAATCTGGTGTCATCGAAGGAATTTCAGTAAGCAATGCCTTGATGAGGTAGTGAGGGTTGTTAAAAGGCAAAATCTACCTGAAGTACACAGAGTGAATTGTAGAGAAGAAAGTCTGCAGGTCTGAAGTAGCTGGGGAACTAGAAAAATAGTCCAGGAGGGAAAGATGTGGGTCTGAACAAAGATGTTAACTGTCAGGAAAGAAAGATCTATGGTATTATGGAAGGTTACACAACATGATGTAGGTTTAGGGAGTGAAATGCAGACCTGATTCAAACATGATTGCAATGATAAGCATGGACTGAGTTCTGAGAACATTGAGAGAGAGATGAATGACAGAAAGTAAGTCTTTTCTAATATGCTGAGTTTGAGGTATTGATATGACATCAGCATTATTCAGTAGAGAGCTGAAGATGCAAACCTAACACTGGACAAATTAGAACTCAAGTACTATTTGGAAACCCTCCATATAAACTGCAACAGTTGCATCTCTGAAAATGGATTAATTCTCTAAGAGAAAGTCCACAGAGAATGCCATAGATCTCAAGATCAAACATAATGGAAAAGTCAAGGATTTAAAAATGGAAGAGGGCTGGGGCACCTGACTGGCTCAGTCAGTTAAGCATCCAACTTCAGGGTTCGTGAGTTCGAGCCTCGTGCTGAACTCTGCTGACTGCTCAGAGCCTGGAGCCTGCTTGGGATTCTGTGTCTCCATCTCTCTCTGCCCCTCCCCAGCTTTCTCTCTCTCTCTCTCTCAAAAAAATAAACATTTAAAATTTTTTTAAGTAGATAAAAATGGAAGAGGATTAATCAGAAAGCATAAAAGGGTGGAAGTCATGGGGAGAAGTTGGTAAATAGGGTTTCAATCTGGTTCAGAGAAAAGGGCTTTTGAAAAGGACAGATGCAGGTGAGGGGTGCCACAGAAAGGCAGAAAATGAGCGCTGAGGAGGGATCCCAATACATTCAGCTTTCAAATCCATTTGCAGAAGCAGCAATTTTAATGATTTCCTATTTGTCTCAATTCTTTTTTTTTAATATTTTTTTAAATGTTTATTTTATTTCTGAGGCAGAGAGAGAGACACACACACACAGAGACAGAGAGAGACAGAGCATGAGCAGGGGAGGGGCAGAGAGAGAGGGAGACACAGAATCTGAAGCAGGCTCCAGGCTCTGAGCTGTCAGCACAGAGCCTGACACAGGGCTTGAACTCACGAACCATGAGATCATAAACTGAGCCGAAATCGGACACCTGAGGGGTTAAACCACCCAGACGCCTACTATTTGTCTCAACTCTTGACAATAAACCTCTTGCTGAATGTGATTCTGTTTTGCATAGTGGAAAATGCATATTCCCCAGGGTACTGGGATTTTCCACCTCCAACAGCTTTCTAGAACACCAGATGTGTCTAACTGGGTACTTCATGTGCTCCAGCATTCTTCTCCAGAACATTCCAAGGAACGATAAACTCTACTTGACAAGAAAATAAAACTGTTCATGACCATTTGTACTTCCTGTGAGTAAGCCCATGGATACCTAAGTTATTTCTGGAATTCATAGATTGTGGTGCTATTAGGGGGCCTCTAACATTTTCTGACCACTAACTGTGTGCCACGCATTGGCTAGCATTTCTGTAATTATTCCTTTATTTAACATTGATGATAATACTGCAACTTGGACGTTATTAAGAATTATGGTTCCTTTTTTTTTTTCGGTGTTATCTGAAGACTGTTTTATTCCCCTTGTACTAGAAAGAAATACCTCTATACCCTTTAGAACTGAGAAAATGATCCACTCTTGGAACCAAGAGATCAAAGAATCAAAATTAGAAACATTTCAACCGAGGGACGCTGTGGTGGCTCAGTCGGTTAAGTGTCCAACTTCAGCTCAGGTCATGAACTCTGTGCTGACAGATCAGAGCCGGGAGCCTGCTTCAGATACTGTGGCTCCCTCTCTCTCTGCCCCTCCCCACTCATACTCTCTCTCTCTCTCTCTCAAAAATAAATAAAGATTTAAAAAATTTAAAAAACGGGGCGCCTGGGTGGCTTAGTCGGTTAAGCGTCCGACTTTCGCTTAGGTCACGATCTCGTGGTTCGTGGGTTCGAGCCCCGCGTCGGGCTCTGTGCTGACAGCCAGCTCAGAGCCTGGAGCCTGTTTTAGAGTCTGTGACTCCCTCTCTCTCTGACCCTCCCCTGCTCACGCTGTCTCTCTCTCTCTCTCTCTCTCTCTCTTAGAAATAAATAAAACATTTAAAAAAAAATTTAAAAGAAAAAGAAAAAAAATAAAAAAAAGAAACATTTCAACCCTAGAGAATAATATTTATCAAGCTATATATCACCTATTCTTATGAGTAATTATTTGAAATTACATATTATAGGGAATTTCATCTAGTAGAAATAAAATCAAACTCCTTATATAAATGAGAAACGCCATAATTTCTGAGAGTAAGGAATTTTTTACAAAGTCAATTTATTTTGCTCGAGTACAATTAAAACTATTAGTTTGAAATGTGACACAGTGGCTTAGCTATTATCTCTTGCATCTGGTTTATCAGGAGTTGACAGTTGCTTCTTTTTTGTTTTTAACCTATTAGCTTATATGAGAAATGTATTATCATTTATACGAAAGCCCAGCCTACCAAGTAAAAATAATCTACAAATCTGAGAAGGTGTATTTCACCCTGAAAGTAAACAGGGTATGAAATTTTTCATGGCTGATAATTTTTATAATTGGAGTACTATATACTTCCAGTATAATTAATGAAGAGTTGGGTTATTCATATCTTCTGAAAATCCAGCTTATGTTGCCCTCTTAATGATAAATTGAAGAGGCTGTCGTTAGCAATATTTCACAGATGGGTTGTGATTCAAAGTTTTTTTTATTATTTATTTACTTTGGGGGGACCATAAAGGGGGAGGGGCAGAGAGAAAGGGACAGAGGATCTGAAGCAGGCTGTACTTTGACAGTCTGACAGCAGTGAGTTTGATGTGGGCCTCGAAGAACTGCAAGATCGTGACCTGAGCTGAAGTTGGATGCTCAACCGCCTGAGCCACCCAGGTGCCCCACGAATTGTTTTTTTTTATTTCTTTTTCTTTCCAGCTCAGCATTTCCCCCCCCACCTGCTTTTACAATTTCAGAGTGTGATCATAAGTAGTTTGAAGTAGAAATAAAGTAGATGATGCAATACACTTCATCACCTCCAAGCCCCAAGTCAAAGAATGAATAGAAGAATGAATTGAAGGATGGTTGAATAATGAGTCACAGGTAGTGGAAGAGAGTTGACAGGTGGGGACTAGGGAAAAGGGAAAAAGGGAGGTTCAACTAGGAGCCTTTCTCCAGATTATAGTGACTGCAGGTGTATGGGCCATTAGCCTAGTGATTGTATACAATTGCAAATTCAGGAACCGGTTGAGCCAAATTGGATCAAGCCAAGTGTGCTATTATGGCAGGAGGTAGAGAACCCAGTGAGCAGAGAGCTAGAGAACCCAGTCTGAACCTCAAGAAGTAAATGTGTAAGCCAAAGAGAGTGCTAGAGGGTGCCAGACAAGAACATGGTGAGCAGAGCCTGGAATTGAGGTCAGCTACATAGACACATCCAAGGTAAGATCTAATGAATAAGGAAAGCCATGCATGGTGGCTGAAAGAAGTTGAAATGCTCTCTTGGAGGGTCTCAGATCCTAATAGAATGAAAGAAAACTTACAGGATGTCTGAGTTCCCATATATCTCATAAATGGCTTAAGCCTTTTATGAATAATTAAACTGAATTAACTTAAACACAAATTCAACACATACCAAGCAGCTAAGCCATTCTTGGCAGATGCCGCGTGAATCATCAGAAATACGGAAGTGAGACATGTCCCCTGTGCAGCCAAACCGATAGTGATGGAGAAAGCCTTGGAAAACAGTATAAAGAAAGCAGTAATATAAAACAGAGATATGAACACGGTGTGGAATCATCATTAAAATACTCTGAGAGAGGAAGGGAAGGCTGTCCAGAGAAGGAGCATGTGTGCTGGGTAAGAAAGAGGCTTTGCCAGCCATGAAGGCATGCGGTATGACAGTGCCTGAAGTGTTCCAAACAAGTGAAAACACCGGGGTAGAAAGTAAGATCTATGGGAGTTAGAAGGAGGTGGTAGAGGGGCGCCTGGGTGGCTCTGTCAGTTAAGGGTCCGACTTCGGCTCAGGTCATGATCTCGCGGTTTGTGGGTTTGAGCCCCGCGTAAGGCTCTGTGCTGGCAGCTAGAGTGTCTCTGACCCTCCCCCACTCATGTTCTATCTCTCTCTGTCTCAAAAATAAATAAACTATAAAAAGAAAAGAAGGAGGGGGTACAAAAGGATAAGAAGGAGAGGGATACGCAAATTGGGGCCAGATAGAGGCAAAAGCCTTGGTTTGCCTTTTCTGTACGGCAGAGGTTCTCAAAAGATAGTCCCGGATTCAGTTTCATTGGCATCACTGGTGAACAGGTTAGAAATGCAAACTCTCAGGTTTATCCCCATCTCTACAGCATCAGAAGCTGGAGCAGGAGGGCTTGGAGGGATAGCAATCTGTATTTTAAAGAGCCTTCCAGGTGATTCTGATGTCCAATGAAGTTTTGGAACCTTTGTGCCACAGGAAGAAACGAGACTAAGCAAGGGAGTGATAAGGTCCTATGTTCTTCTCAGGTTGAAAACTAGCCCAAAGATGGAGGATGAACCAGATTAATGGCTGAAGACCATAGCTGTTGCAGAACGCAAGGAAGAGAAGCTGAAAGCCAAAAATTTGGCTGAAAGCCAAAGAAAATACGGGGCAGAATCTGATACAGTGGTTAAGAAATTTCTTCATGGCCTGGCAGCAATTTGGAATGGCTTATTAGGGGAGGGCCCAAAGGCCCCAATATTGAAGTACTACTGTCTATTTTTTTAAGTTGATTTATTTTGAGAGAAAGAGAGAGTGGGGGAGGGGCAGAGAGAGGGAGAAAGAATCCCAAGCAGGCTCCGCAGTGCCAGTGTGAGCTCATGACATTATGACCTGATGTTTCACTGACAGAGCCACCTGGGAGCCCCACTACTGTCTGTTTTTTAAGTTTCTCATATCCTTCATTTCAACATTTTTCTGCTTTTCTCTTATTTCTTACATAATTGGACACAAATGGCAGCATTACTTTCGTAACAGAAGCAGAGAAGGCAGAAGAATTGTGTTTGCCCCCAATTCATATGTTAAGCCCTATTCCCCAATGTGATTGGAGGTAGTAAAGGTTAAATGAGGTCATAAAGGTGGATCTTAGTCTGATAGGACTATTGTCCTTAGAAGTGGAAGAAACACCAGAGACATCAATCTGTGTGTGTGTGTGTGTGTGTGTGTGAGTGTGTGTGTGTGTGTGAGAGAGTGAGCCCCGCGTCGGGCGTGAGAGAGAGAGAGAGAAGAGAGAGCCCAGAGAAGAGGCCATGTGAGGGCAAAGCAAGAAGATGTCTCCACAAGCCAGGAAGAGAGATTTCACCAGTAACCAACCCTGATAGCCTCTTGTTCTTGGACTTCCAGTCTTCAGAACTGTGAGGATATATGTTTCTCTTGGCTAAGCCACCCAGGCTGCGGCATTTTGTTTTGGTAGCCTGAGCTAAGACATTATCAAAGTGGAAAGAGCATGGCCTCTGGAACCAAACAGATGTGGATTATAACCCAGCCCTACCATTGATTAGCTATGTTTTGTGCCTCACTTTCTTTATTGTAAAATATAGACAAAGAAGATAATATTGCCTCCTCTGGTTATTTATTTATTCAGAAATTATTTACTGAGTGCTTAACTCTAAGTAGGTGCTTAAAAAAAATTGCTATGCTCTAAGGCTGCAATAGTGATTAAAAAACAGACATGGTCCTTTACTTCCTGGAGCTTATGATATAGAGAGGGACATATAATAATGAATGCATCTCACAAATTCATGTTAATTTTTAATTATAATTATGGTCATTGTAATTATGATTAGTGCCACACGCTAAGGAGACATGCCTCACTCAAGACATGGCCCTTTCTAGGACAGCCTTCTACCACTGATTGGTCAATGCAGGAATATCGAAGCCCAGCCCCCTCGCTCCAACTCAGGACAAGGTAGAAAGGTAGGTCATCCAGCTTCAGAGCTTGGCCAAGTCTTTGTTAGGACCACACCACAGCTCATCTCCTTTTTCTACCTAATCCTGTTTCGTTCTCTTCTCTCACAAAAGTCTTGACCACCAAAGCACTTTCTAGCAAACTCCTCTGTGCTAATCTCCACCTCAGAGTCTGCTTCCCTAGAATCCAACATACAATGCAGGATAGTATGGAGTAAATATAAACATACAACAAGGATGGGAAGTCAAGAATCATTCTTTTGTTGAACTTGGGGAGTGGGATATGGGCTCCCACAGCCCATCCCTCATCTTTCTGCTCCCAAACTAGGAGCCAGAAGGCATAGAACCAGGATGGACACTGCAGGGGACACTGCTCACTGTCCTGACACACATATCAACCAGAGACGTTGTCTTGAGCTAAGTTGAGTTAAGTTCAGTGCTCAAGTATGCTGAGACGTGGCCTGAAATTGGAAGAGGGGAAACATCATTTGTACTTTCACTTTACTTCTCCAAAGTGTAAGAATTAGTTGAAAATGAAAAGACTATGCCTCAGTCACAGAATTAGGCAGGGAAATGGACAGGACAAACAGCCTAGAAGTAGATCCAAGATCAGAAAAAACTCAAAAGGAGAAGGTAGGTTATTCGGTAAATAACTTCTCAAGAAACAGTGTCAGAACAATTGGTTAGTTATTTAGGAAAAAAGACAGATATTTATTTCCCACCATAACAAAATAAAGAGGAAGAAAAGGAAATAGTTGTAAAATAGCAATCTATTTATTTAAAGAAATAGGAAATAAAAAATATAGGAGATAGAATGGGTTATCTCTCACGAAGAATTAAATAATAGGATAAATAACCAAAAAATCCTGAGTACATATGTGAGTATGTCAAAGTATTTTTCATAAAAATAAAAGGAAAACAATTATAATAAATAAATAATAAATGCCACAAGGCTTCATATAAAAATCAATTGACAAATCAGTAAGAAAAATGACACTGGTTTAGTTTAAAATGGGAAAGAATATGGATAATTAATTCATAGAAGGACAATAAGCCTATTAAACATGGAAACTATTTACTGCTACTAATAAAAATTAGTAAGTTGTAGCAAAATACCTGTTTGTGTCAACTTAGCAAATATATTTGAAGTGACTTTAGTTGCCAATTTATCCCCAGTAATTAGTACAATAATTCCACCTCTAGGAAGTATCCTTTAGAAATAAACAGAGCTAGAGCTGAAAGCTTTATTTTTAGACTGTTCACTTCAGTGTTAACTTTAAAAGAAAAATTAGAAACAGCCTCAAACTTCAACAATCGATAAATAGTGAGATGAAGTGTGGTACCTAGACACAGCTCACAACAGAAAAAGAGCAAATAGTGAGCTGGGGTAATCCTGGGGATGGAAGGATTTTGTGTGTGTATGTATTTTTATGTATTCTCAATGGCACGTGGCATATGTAGGGAGAATTTGATTATCTATCAACTGGGAGAGGGTGAAGAACATTTACGAAGTACCCGAGATGTTATGGATGTAAATTCTGAATCATATTGCCATATATGTTCCCCATCCAGTTCTGTTGCTTGTATGATTGTATTTTATGGGCAATAAGAGAACCATTATAGGGCTTTGAATTAATTTGGACCGTGTCTTTGAGTAGCAAAGAGCAGGAACCAACTTGAAACAGTTTAAACAAAAAGTCAGAAGCAGTTGAATATGTGCTCTTTTCACCTAGGTAATGTGTGAGGGGGTTGTCTGAATATTACCCCAAGGAACAGGAGGGAGGAATAGGGAAGAGTGAAGCGGGGGAGGAAGGAAAGGTAATACATGCATGTTTTAATGAGTGTCTCATTTCACAAATGACTGGTACTGACTGGATCCCATGAGACTGTTGGAGGGGGTCTTATAAAATGTGGTCCACGGGGCACCTGGGTGGCTTAGTTAGTTAAACGTCCAACTTTAGCTCAGGTCATGATCTCACGGTTCATGGGTTTGAGCCCCGCGTCGGGCTCTGTGCTGACAACTCAGAGCCTGCAGCCTGCTTCCAGTTCTGTGTCTCCCTCTCTCTCTCTGCCCCTCCCGAGCTTGCACTGTGTCTCTCTTTCTCTCAAAAATAAATAAGCAGTTTCTAAAAATGTGCTTCAGAACTGAAGCAGGGAATAAAAAGTGGGACACATCTATCCATTGGATTCCATTCACTATTGGTCAAGATGACTGCACAGGCATTAACTTCCCCTACACTACTGAGTTGTATATGTGTGACTGCTCACAGGATCCTGGTGGGTGTTTCATGCAGTTGTGTCAGAAAAGCAAGTGAGAGGTACAAGGTACCACCAGCATATGTGAAAATATTTAAAGCCTTACAAAGAACTAGTGGCCACATGCAAGAATGGGGGCTGAGAAGATTTGGAGTCATGTATAAGACGTCCTACTTATAAGTCTCCGGTGGCTCAAAGATCCAAGACCCAGAAAGGCAGGAACAGAGATGAATCTCAGACCAGCTACAACCAGAGTTTCAAACTCTATATGGATTTTCTCAGTCTTGAATCTCTGTACCTTTTTGGTTAGGCATCACCTTTCCTTTTTCCTTAGCAATCACTTTCTCTACATGGCAGAAAACTCGTCTCTTAATGGCTTCTACATTTTGCATTTTAAAATTCCAGCCTCAGGAGACAAGCTGGTATACTTAGATCCACAGCTGATATTTGCTAGGCAAAACTTCATTGGTCTGTTCTAGGTCATGTATCCATTCTTGGACAAATGAATATGGTTAAAGAGAGACGTCATGTAAGGACATGAAGACATTGGTAGAGACCAATATAATAAATTTGGGGAAGACCAGTGTCCAAAAGAAGATCAAGATGCCATGCAGACAGTGTCATAAATATGTATCTTGTGTTCTAAGTGAGGGGGTGCCTTGACCAGAAAATACATCTTAAAGCATGTAAAACCTGAAAGTTATCTTTAGCCAAAGATCAGAAATGGCAAAATGGAGCCTGAATTAAGGTAGAGGTTAGAGACAGGGAGGAGGATAGAAGTGTATAATCGGAAGTAATAATCAATGGGCCATGTGACCCATGTTAGTTTCACCTGGTGCCCCTATCTCTATTAACAGGAGCTTATGTAACAAACATGTACCTTGCCAGATGACAAGTCCTGTGAGAGCTGCTATAATGGTGCAGAAGATACCGTCACTCCCCTCAAAGAGCAGTCATGTGGCTTAACAACAGCAATAGCTCATTTCTATAGGAAACCCTTCATCCATACCTTGGGATCCTGGCTCCATAATGTAGAATTTAGTTAATGAAATAGATCTGTGTAAGTACTCTTCTTTACTGAAGATCAGGGACTGAACTTTTCAGAGCTTTTCATTTGGACTTACTGCTTGCTTCATGTCCTCTTGATCAATATACCAGAATCAATGATATAGGATTGCTTTGTCTGGGCATAGTACCAGTGAGAAAGCATCGAAACTTGATAGTGATTCTCAACATTTGATTTTTTATGTCCTTGGATGTTATCAATGTGGCCCCAGCTAATAGTGGCCAATCTAGCTATTTCAACCATATTTATGGTTCATAATGATTAACCTATGCCTATTCTATACAGCAAAATGCTGTCAATTAGGCCTCCATTTGTCTTTCTCTTATTGAATAATAATTTTTTAGAAGTTACTTCAAATATAAGCATAATGCTTATGTTTATGTTTGTCTTCTGGAAGTCAAATTAATTTCTCCCTCTGGGTTCCCACATCATCTTCTATCATGTTGGACTGTAATTATTTGTTCATGTGTTTGTCTTACTCCCCTGTATTCTGAATTCCTTAAGGGCAAGGACTTCCTCTTATTTATTTATTCCAGGACTCAGCACAGTGCCTTGCACATAGTAGGTTTTCTGTCTTGGGGGAGGAGTAATGAATTCAGGAAGTTTGTCCTCTGACAGATTAACAGTGCAGAAACATCTGGCATGAGTTGTTAATTTTTCACTACCTTTATTTTCTCCATATAAGCAAAAGATCCTTGAGATGTTTTCAGTGCAGTTGGCCATCTAACCAGAATATCATTGTTATTTCAGACACACTGTACTGAAATACTGAAAAGCACACTGTTTTTGTTTGTCAAGTTTGCCAGCTCCTGTGAGAAATTTTGCAAAGGATCATAGCATCTGCACAAGACCAAGGTAAGAGAAATCCAATATAAGTCATGTCATAGTCTTATCATTATCTTTATTATCTTTTTTAGTATTTTTTAGGAATAAAAGTCTGTGACCCTAGGAAAAAAAATGTGGTCTTTCTTAAAGGAGACAGAAAACAATTCGCAGTAAAAACAAAACATAAACATAAAAAGCCTTCCACAGAGGTGAGAGGTGATTTTTTTTCACACTTCTTTTTCTCACCTGATAAGTGATAGGGCACACTGTTAAATCTCCTTTGTTCATTTGAAGGGTGTTCACATAATACTGATTTAAACATATTGTTACCCAGATTTCAGCCTTGTAGGGAAAGTAGCTCTGAAGTATTACATCAAAACCTCCCTGAATATAGTGCAATGGTTCAAAAGAACTGTTTTCTAAAAATAAAAGATAACCATCACAATAACAATAGCTAGAATTTAGCAATGGCCTACCATGTGCTAAAAACCACCATCACTGTTTGTTACAGGTTTTCTTTACTGCTCAAATCAGTTATGCAGGAATGGTGTGATTCAGGACACTGAGGCTCAGAAAGAGAAATGATTTCCCAAATATAAATTAGAAGTGCGAGAGCAGATATGGATATACATTCAACAGCATGAATGAGTCTCACAGCTACTGAGTTGAGCAAAAGACGCCAGATATGGTAGACTACACTGTACTCTTACGTTTACATAAGTTCAAAAACAGGCAAAACTAATAAATTCTCATAGAAGTCAGGAGATAGTTATTTTTATGGGGGGGTTCTCTAGGAGGCGATGTCAAGGAACCTTCTGGATGACTAGAAATGCTCTAGGTCTTGACACAGGTGAGGTCAAGGTAACATACATATATGAAAATTTATTCAGCTGCACAAAGATTTGTCCCACTTCTGTATATAAATTATATCTCAATAAAAAGTTAAGTCAAAGAAGGCAAGAGGAATTAGAATTTAGCTCTGTTTAGTTCGAAAGCCCCTCTCTTTCCACTACATACTTATTTTTTTAAGTTTATTTATTTATCTTGAGAGAGAGAACAAGCAGAAGAGGAGCAGAGAGAGAAAATTCCAAGCAGGCTCTATACTGGTCACGCAGAGCCCAATGTGGGGCTTGAACTCACCAACTGTGAGATCATGACCTGAACTGAAATCAAAAGACAGATGCTTAACTGACTGAGCCACTCAGGCACCTCAACAATACACTCTTTCTGAAATCAGTTTTAAGTTCCTATGTTCAATACAGAATCTTAGTGCACAGAAAAGTCTCCACAGATACTTTATAAACTATCACTCTAGGTCCATACAGTGGAAAATACACAGTACAAGCAGATTCATTATGAAAGGATAATGTAGTAAATGAGGGGAACTAGTCTATCAAAGGCTTTGTGAACTTCATTAAAGGAAAGGGTTTGGATTTTATTTATATGTGGAACCACTGAGGGATTTTATGTAAGAAATTTTATGATCACGGGGCACCTGGGTGGCTCAGTCGGTTGAGTGTCCGACTCAACAGCTCAGGGCATGATCTCATGGTTCGTAAGTTCGAGCCCCACGTCAGGCTCTATGCTGACAGCCAGATCAGAGCCTGGAGCCTGTTTCAGATTCTGTGTCTCCCTTTCCTCCCTCTCTCTCTGACCCTCCCCTGCTCTCTCTCTCTTTCTCTTTTTCTCTCTCTCTCTCTCAGAAATAAATAGAAGCATTAAAAAAACTTAAAAAAAAAAAGAAATTTTATGATCACATTTGCTGTTGTGGGTGAAATGAGTTAGAAAGAATGAATGGCAGGAGAAGCAGCCTAGGAACAAAGAGCAAGTTAGGAGACTGTTGTAAACATCTCTGCAAAAGTGGAGAGATCTTGGACTAAGAGTTACAACCGTGCAGTTGGCAGATGAAATAAAGATATGTTAAAGAGCCAGGTGGATGTTGTGATCAGTTAGGTGTGGGCGATGGGGGACAGAGAGGAGCTGACTGAAGTGGTGAGGTGGACGGAGCCATAGCAAAGCAGGACCTATTCAGCCACCGGGAGGCCAGGGACAAAGTATATTGCTCTAGGGAGAGGTTAAAGCTAGGCAAGTCGTCAGGGCTCTAGCCTAGTGATTTGGGATTCTGGGAACGGTTCTGGCCCTTGTAAAGAAAAAGACTGTGTCCCCCCAAATTCATATGCTGAAGTCCTGAGCCCAGTACCTGAGAATGTGACTGTATTTGGAGATCGGGTCTTTAAAGAGGGAATTAAGTTAAAATGATGTCATCAAGGTAGGCCCTAATCCAGTATGATTGGTCTTCTTATTTTAAAAAAAGGAAATTTGGACATGGAAACGCACACCCAGAAGACTATGCAAAGTGACAGGGAGAAAACGGCCACCTGTAAGCCAAGAAAAGAGGCCTCAGAAGAAATCAAACTTATAGAAACCTTGAACTTGGACTTGTAGACTCCAAATGTGAGAAAATAAGTTTCTGTGGTTTAAGCCACCCATTCTGTGGTTCTTTGTAATGGCAGTCCTAACAAACTAATAGAAGTGTCAATCTGGACCTACGCCCATTCAAAAAGGAGCAGGCGCAGTCCCTGGGGGCGGATGGGGGCCTGAATCATGCGGCTCAGAAAGCAGACAAGGCCATCAGGAACTCTTGGATAATGATCTTCTAGCCAAGAAGTTGGGTAGCCATTTTAAACTTCATGTACTGGTAGGGATGGGGCTTCTAATATTCCCCCAAATGTAATTCTCATTGGTTCAAAGATAGGGCAGAGCAAAGCTATAGGTGAAATCTTTAATTCTGATGTTGGGCAGAGTTGGAAGCAAGCAGGGGCTGGTTACCTCAACCTTTAAAAATAACTAATAGATATCAACATAGAGCAAAACATTATGCTAGGTCTAGTCAGAATTGAGGCAATAAACAATTAAGATATTTGTGCTGGCAAATTCCTGAGACGTTAGACTAAGAAATGTGTGTGTGTGTGTGTGTGTGTGTGTGTGTATTTATGTTTCATCTATATACTAAGCCCCTCCCTTCTCTGCTATCACATGCTTTTCCATGGATCAAATACTCCCTTGGGTCATTGAAATTCTTCCTAACATGTCTATCTCAGTATTGCTCCCCAGTAATGAGGATCAAGAGCAGATCATTTGAGGCATGAATGGGTGCATTGCCACGATTTTCTCATTTGTCTGTATACATTTGCCAAGGAACGGGATCGCCTAGCAATCCTTCTTCATGCCTTGTTCTAGTCTCCTAAGTCAATTATGAAGAATGGATTCTACTTTTCCAGTTACATTCATTCACATCCATTCTTTCTTTTACATGGCCACATATACTAGTTCATGCTTTTTAATTTTTTAATTTTTTTATTTCTAGGAGAGAGAGAGAGAGAGACAGCATGAGCAGGGGAGGGTCAGAGAGAGAGGGAGACACGGACTCTGAAATAGGCTCCAGGCTCTGAGCTGGCAGTCAGCACAGAGCCCGACGCGGGGCTCGAACCCACGAACCGCGAGATCATGACCTAAGCGAAAGTCGGACGCTTAACCGACTAAGCCACCCAGGCGCCCCTACTAGTTCATGCTTTTTTCAGATCCTGCCTGAACTATTGCAATAGCTCCTTTCTGTTCTGCTTACCCCCTGTCTCTTCCCTCACCACTTGTATCTATCCTACACAAAATCTTTAAAACACATCACTTTGATAAAAGGCCATCTTTCTCCTTGTTTCCCTTCAACAGCCCCTAACTGCTGACAGTAATAAATTCAAACACTCTTCAGCCCAATGTTTAAGGCTTTGAGAATCGAGGCTCCTCTAACATTTTCAGTTGCATTTGTAAGTATCCTAGCTTCCCAAATCCTCAGTGAGTGGTGTCAGGCATTGCTCTCCAACACGCCTGTCACACAGCCCTGGGCTTCCTACCCCCATGCTTTTCCATGTATGTTTTTATTTCTTACCTACTATCTTTACCATCCCTCATTTGTCCCTCAAGAACACCTCAGATCTCAGACACTTTTGCTTATTTTTCTCCTAGTATGACATGCATTCTATTCTGCTGACTCATGCTACCCATCTTTCAAGGCCAACCATAATTTCTACTTCATCTTTGAAGTCCTTCCTAGCCACTCTGGCAGTCAGTCCTTTGTGAAAACCTACTGTGCGGCCATTAGGTACCAGATGTTGTCCGAGCTCTAGAGATTAGGTTTGGCTAATACAGATTTCCTCATTTCCAGCACAATGTTCTCTCCTCCCTTTAAGTTCCTATTTCAGTTATTGTTCAAAGAATTATCTATTAATAATGTAGTATCTTAGGGGCACCTGGCTGGCTCAGTCAGTTAAGCATCCAACTTCAGCTTAGGTCATGAATTTACAGTTTGTGAGTTAGAGCCCTGCATCGGGCTCTGTGCTGACAGCTCAGAGCCTGGTGCTTGCTTGGGGTTCTGTGTCTTCCTCTTTTTCTGCCCCTCCCCGGCTCATACTTGGTCTCTTTCTCCATCTCTCTTTCTCTCAGAAATAAAGAAATATCAAAAAACATTTTTTAAAAAATGTGATATCTTAGGAATTTCTTTTGTTTTAAGTTACCAGTTACATTTCTATGGTTTAATTTTTAATAAATGACTTATCTTTCCCAGGTACCTTATAGAGACTTTGCCTCCAAATGATCTAATTTCATATGAGACACGAGAAGGGTACACATCATGTGCCCCTCATGTACCAGGCGTCATGTACCAGGCGTTCGGATGCTAGTGCTTTTCATAGTGTGATATGTCCAGCAGTCCATTTCATGGGACACACAAAACCCATGACTTTACAGATATTATTGCATATGGTAAGGCTAAAGTAGGGAGTGCCCATCTAAGTTTTATTTTTAGTGAGATAATTTAAATAAAAATATTAAAAATAATGGTTCAAGCAATACTCAGTTATGGCAAAGACCATAGCAGTGGTTTTTCAAGGACTGAAACAGTGTTAAATGATAACACATTTATTCCTGACAACAATTTTACAAAGTAGAAACTAAAGTCCAAAGAAATGTTGGAATTTATTCAGGTCACAAAGCTACTAGGTGGTGATGCAGGATTCAGGTAGAGGTACTTAGGCCTCCTGCCAAAGCTCTCCCTGACATTGTTTTGCATATAGAGGAGGGTTTAGTTTAATTACCCAAGTGTGAATATCTGGCTTGTGTCTTTATATCCCACCTTATCTCCTTAAAAATATTTTTCTTTTTTTTAAAAATTTATTTCTGAGAGAGAGAGAGAGATAGAGAGAGAGACAGCATGAACAGCGGAGGGTCAGAGAGAGAGGGAGACACAGAATCTGAAACAGGCTCCAGGCTCTGAGCTGTCAGCACAGAGCCCCACGCGGGGCTCGAACCCACGAACGCTGAAATCATGACCTGAGCTGACATCGGCTGCTTAACCGACTGAGCCACCCAGGCGCCCCCGAAATATTTATTTTCTAAACCAAATCCTCCATCTCCAGAAAAAGAAAAGGGGCATCAGAATGAATCTGGTGTGTTTCAAAACCCATTTATAAAACACACAAGAAAACCTGCTTTCCTGCCTGGCTGAGTGAAACATTAATTCTTCACCTTGGCATCTCAACCTACAGCTGTAATAAGGGCCGTTATGCCCAAATAGGCCCTTAAACGGAAGACCTGCTGGGCAGAGACCCACTTTCCCAGCCCGGCTCAACTGGCGGCTGCTTTCTCTGCCAACTGACCAGGCTGAAGCAGCAGCAGGGGAGGAGGGACCGCAGGTCGGTGGGGAGGGGATCATTTTGAAAGCTCCAAATCCCTGCCAGGGAAGAAGCAGCTGCTCCTTGTTTTTCCAACATCTGTCCCATCTGTCCCCGGGGCGGCACCTCACCTTTTGGAGGCTTGAACTAGCTAAACGTGGATGTGACAAGGAAGTATTTCTGAGGGCTGGTGAGTGGGAACGAGCATAACTGCCACCAAAAGTTTCTTTTATTGAGAAGAGGGTACTTGGGGCTCTTCTGGAATATAGCTATCATCTTCCTTCATTTTTCTGGAAAACATACAGCTTTAACTGGCAGAATCGGGATTTGTAACATCATCCAAACCAGGCTGTACGCTCTAAGGATAATATTTCCTAGCGCCCAGCTTTTTATTTTCCCCTCCAGGGGAGCCACAGGGGGCTGACTTGTGGGACACATAATGATACTACACCAACCATATACCACCTCTGTAGAGCAAGCTGTGCGTATCTCGCACGTGTGGCGTTTGACATTTAACAGCATGTTGCTTGTATCTGACTCCCCTATCAACACGATGATACTTCTCGAAAATAGGGACCTTATTTCTGCTCCGTGATTTACCCCCTCGCATTCAGAACCGTGGCTGGAACCTGGCCGGCATGAAATAGACATTTATGAATGAATGAACGTTAACGAAGACAAAACACCCGGGATGATTCATTCCTTCCTCCGAAGACGGGAGTGGAGGGACGGGTTTGGCTGTGAACTTAGTAGCCACGGGAGGCGCACTCCCAAAGGCCAACAGCTTGGGCCCCGGGCTCCGCAGACCCGGGTCTGCAGGCGGGCGCTTAGCGCTCCGCCCCAAGCGAGGCTCGGCGCGTCTGAGACATTCCGCCCCCAGGGCACACAAGGCCACGCCCCCTTCCCGGTCATTCCCTCGGCAAAGTCCGCTCCAGGCTTCGGGGGTGGGGCCAGAAGGGCGCAGGCGCAATGGGCAGCGGAAGTAGCGACCAGGGAAATTAGAAGGAAGGGGCTTGCCTGGCTCCGCGAAGGGCACCGCGTTCCTCCTCCGTCGCTTCCTCGGGAGGGAAGCTCCCGGCGGCCGCACGTGCCTCCCAGCCCAGGCTCCTCCCCTTCCCTCCCCCAGCCCGGGAGCGGCCGCGGGCCGCTTTCCTCTCCTCCTGCCGAGATGGCGCTCGACCCCGCAGGTACGGGGGCGGGACGCGGGGGTTGCAGAGGAGTCTGGGCCCGGGTATCTGACTGTGGTCCTGCGGCTGGGGGCCGGCCTGGGAAAGGTGCCGAGCGCTGAGGTTGCACCGCTTCCGCAGACGGCTGCTCCCGCCCGCCCGGCTGGCTGCTTTAGGGTTTCTGGCGGCCCCAGCTTCTTCCCTGCGGTCTTAGGTCATCTGCCCGCTCCTTGGGGCTCCGGTTAGGTCAAAGGCCTTGGGTTTGTTGTCTAAGCTGCCGTCCGTTTGTGGCTAACAAACATTTCCTTCTTAACGCGACTGGTCTCTTCATCATTTCCGTGCTGATTCCTTTAAGTATCTGTCCACTAACTTAAAAACAACAATCCAAAGGCCCCATCGTTGTGGCAAAGGTCAGTTTCTTTAGAGAGGATCCCCAAAGTCTCGATCAGTTAGTGCTTCCAGCCCACTTGCATGTGCAGTTGTAGTTGGTTTCCCTTGAATTCCCGTCCTTACAGAAGCTTACCTGCTTTGCCTTTGCTTTAAGCTGTTTGTGTTAGAGAAGCTCACGTGCGGGATCTTTGTAGGCTCTTCATGTAAGTATAGAGGACTTGGTGTTAGAATGATGATTGGTCTAGTCCACTCCCTTCATTTTATGAGTAGGGAAACCTCTTCATAAGGCGTTGGGAGGAATAATGGCTTCAAACGTTTGACATTCAGAAATGGAAAAGTCATTTGGTGGCTTTCCAGGAGAACGGAAAATAGATGTAGCAACAGATAAAACGTTTATTGAAAGCTTTATTATCAAGCTAAGTATCCTCAATTATCCAGCAATAGTATGTCGGATGGTAGACATTTTATGGTTTGGAAACTGAGGCGGAGAGAGATTAGGGACTATTCTAATTTAAAGCATAAAAGAGTTTTAGAAACACCTCGCCAGCACACCACTTTTGGCTCAGGTGATTGACTCAGACTTTATGAGGCAGTTAATAATTGATCTAGGCTTTACAGGATAATTTCCAGTGGTTGAAGTTGGAGAGGAGACGGCAGAATGAGCAAATGTCTAGGCAGTAAGGTACGCTGTGTGACGCTGAGTTGCAGAGTGTAAATGCGGGGTAAGTAAGGAAAATTAGGTTGGAAAGCAGATTGAGGCCTATTACAATTCTAGTGTTTTTGAGCTGAAAGTGACATTCAAAGTAATCTACAAATGAGGAAACAGACTCAAAGAGGTCAGATGCTTTCACAGGTCTATATTCTGAATTTAGATACATGAAATTTATATATATAAAAAAACCTTGCTGTTTCTTACGGTCTGCTCTTAACCCACTCAATCTTCTGGTGTGCCCAAGTCCACACTGCTAACTGCTGGTAACGCCAACGCTGGACTAGAGCCCTGGTAATTTCATTTCCGGGTGCATGCTATAAACCATGCCTCCGTTGGAGTATTTATTGATTAAAACAAAAATAGGAGTGCCCATTATATGTCACAAGCATACAGTGGTTCTAGAAGAAAGAAGACAGCCCACCTCTGAGGCCCCACCTACACTTTGCCAGATTGTGATCAACATGAAGAACATAAGCAGTGTCAAGTTGTAGGTGGTGAAAAGAGTCGGTGAAGAGCCCCATCAGGAAGGGTCCTTTGAATTGGAATCTGAAGGACAAGAGGAGGTAGTTATGTGAAGAGGTCGGGAAGAGTATGCTGGGCAGTCAGAAGTAGCAGATGCTTTAAATATTTGAGATGAGGGCCAGAGCGTGGAGGAGGTCCATAAGAAGCATGTTGGGAAAGTAGGCCGCAGCTAGATGCTGAAGGGACCTTGAGGGTTCTGATAAGAAAGCATTTGGACTTTTCCTGATGTTATTAAAGGCCTTTGGAGGCTTGCATTCATTCATTTGTTCATTCATTTAATGTTTATTTTGAAAGAAAGAGCCTGCGTGTGAACGGGGGAGGGGCAGACAGACCGAGGGATAGAGAGAAGCCCAAGGAGGCTCCACTCTGTGAACATAGAGCCCAGTTTGGGGCTCCATCCCACGAACCACGAGATCATGTCCTGAGCCACAATCACGAATCGGTCACTCAACCTACTGAACCACCCAGGCGCCTTTGGAGGCTCTTAAAGAGCACAGTGACAGGGGCAGCTGCTTAGCTCAGTCAGTGCAGTATGCAACTCTTGAACTCGGGATTGTGAGTTTGAGCCCCACGCTGGGTATAGAGATTACTTTGAATTAAAAAAAAAATGAGGGCAGTGACACAATATAAATGATGTCTTCACTGCTCTTGCTGCAGGGGTAGCATGCGCTGTGCAGGAGTCTGAGTGGAAGCAGGGAGACAGGTTCAGAGATGGTGGCAGTGGTCCAGGCCACATACCTTAGTGGCTTGGCCTGGAGTGGGATTAGAAAAGCTGGAAAGAAATAGAAAGCTTCAGTAGATGTTTGGGAGGAGTAATTGACAGGACCTGCTGTTGCACTGACTAAAGGTGGTGAGGGAGAGGGAGGCATTAGGGATAATTTGTAGGTTTTTTACTTTAGCGACTGGGTGGCTGGTGATGGTCCCATCTAACAGTATGATCATTGGAAACTTTATAAAAGCAGGGATGGAAGCAAGATTGGAAAAGATTAGAATGGGAAGCAAGAAAGTGGAGTCACTAAGTTGGAAGTTTTGTAATATTCTTGTCTGTCTAAATTCCAGAATAAAAAGGTATTGAAGTCAGCTTTTTGTTTAGGTTCATTTGTGTTTGGTTCCTGAGTTGAAGCATAGATTCACGTTTTGCTATTTCTCTTGCTTTTTATACAGTGGTATGTGTCCACACTGAGTAGATGTGTTTCTGAGTAGATGAGTAGGTATGTCAAATGAAGTTAATACAGCAAAGTCTCTTTTCCCACTGATTTATGTCAGGTTTTTAAATTTTTAAATATTTATTTTTGAGAGAGGGAGGAAGAGAGAGAGAGAGAGAGAGTGTGTGTGTGTGTGTGTGTGAGAGAGAGAGAGGGAGAGGCAGAGAGAGAGGGAGACACAGAATCTGAAGCAGGCTCCAGGCTCTGAGCTGTTAGTATAAAGGGGGCTGGAACTCTTGAACCATGAGATCATGACCTGACCGGAAGTTGGACGCTTAACCGACTGAGCCACCCACATGTCTCTGTTAGATTTTTAAAAATCTTTTTTTAAGTTTAAAAATTTTAATACAGGATAGTTGACGTAATGTTAAATTAGTTTCAGGCGTACAATATAGTGATTCAACAATTCTATACATTACTCAGTGCTCATCATGACAGATGTACTCTTAATCCCCTTCACCTATTTCCCCCACCCGCCCCACCCACCTCCACTCTGGTAACCACCAGTTTCTCTGTAGTTAAGAGTCTGTTTCTGTCTCTCTCTTTTTTATTACAAAAAATTTTTTTTAACATTTATTTATTTTTGAGAGACAGAGAGATAGAGTGTGATCAGGGGAGGGGCAGAGAGAGGGGAGACAGAATCCGAAGCAGGCACCAGGTTCTGAGCTATCAGCACAGAGCCTGACGTGGGGCTCGAACCCATGAACCGTGAGATCATAACCTGAGCTGAAGTCGGACACTTAACTGACTGAGCCACCCAGGTGTCCCTCTTTTTTTATTCATTCATTTGTTTTTTTATTCTTAAATTCCACATAGGAGTGAAAACATATGGTATTTGCCTTTCTCTGACAGACATTTTGCTTAGCATTATACTTTCTAGCTCCATCCATGTTGTTTCAAAGGGCAAGATTTCATTCTTTTTTTAATGGCTGAATAATACTCGCCCATCATATATACACACACAGGAGAATATTATATATGTACATATATATGTTTATATATACACCCCACATCATCTTTATCCTTTCATCTATTTTTTGTTTTTGTTTTTGTTTTTTTTTTATTTATTTCTAAGAGAGAGAGAGAGAGACAGCGTGAGCAGGGGGGGATTAGAGAGAGAGGGAGTCACAGAATGAAAAAGGCTCTGAAACAGGCTCCAGGCTCTGAGCTGGCAGTCAGCACAGAGCCCGACGCGGGGCTCGAACCCACGAACCGCGAGATCATGACCCAGGCGAAAGTCGGATGCTTAACCGACTAAGCCACCCAGGCGCCCCTATCCTTTCATCTATTGGTGGACACTTGGGCTGCTTCCATAATTTGGCTATTGTAAATAATGGCACTATAAATATAGGGTTGCATGTATCCCTTTGAATTAATGTTTTTGAATTTTTTGGCTGAATACCCACTACGATTGCTGGATTATAGAGTAGTTCTGTTTTTAACTTTTTTTTTTTTATTTTATTTATTTCTAGGAGAGAGAGAGAGAGCGAGAGAGAGCGAGCGTGAGCAGGGGAGGGCCAGAGAAAGAGGGAGTCACAGACTCTGAAGCAGGCTCCAGGCTCTGAGCTGGCAGTCAGCACAGAGCCCGACGCGGGGCTCGAACCCACGAACCGCGAGATCATGACCCAAGCGAAAGTCGGACGCTTAACCGACTAAGCCACCCAGGCGCCCCTGTTTTTAACTTTTTGAGGAAACTCCATGCTGTTTTCCACAGTGGCCTGGCCACATGAGTTTGCGTTCCCACCACCAGTGCATGAGGGTTCCTTATTATCCGTAACCTCAACAGCACTTGTGGTTTCTTGTGTTTTTGATTTTAGCCATTCTGATAGTGTGAGGTGGTATCTTATTGTAGTTTTGATTTGCATTTCCCTGATGATAAGTGATGTGGGGCATCTTTTTATGTGTCTGTAGGCCATCTGGATGTCTTCTTTGGAAAAATGTTCATTCTTCTGCCCATTTTTTAATAGGAATATTTGTTTTTTTGGGTGTTGAGTTATATCAGTTCTTTATTTTCGGTACTAACACTTTATCAAATATGTCATTTGCAAATATCTTCTCCCATTCTGTAGGCTGCCTTCACTGGCTTATGTTAGATTTAAAAAATTTTTCATACAACTTTGATCTTCATTTGGCAACAGCCTGTGACTAACTTCGTAGGGTCTGTTTTTCTCAAGAAACTCTCAACCCAGCAGTAAAATGCAGGCTACATACTTATATGTAGTTTTATTTAAATTATTTTCCTTAGTGTTAATGTAGAGGTAATACAGGCACTCTCTAATTCTATCAGCCATACGTAGGTTCATTATTTTCTCTTACTACTTGAATGCAGAGAGAAAAAGCTGGAGGGAGTCCACAGCACCCAAGAAAAGTGGCTGAGGAAAGAGATTACACTTTAAAAAAATACCAGTGTGTGCTTGCCCTCCCAGATGTTCAGATTTAATATGCTAGGCCTCTGACATTTTAAAATAGTCCATTGGCAGTTCTATTATACAGAGTAGAGGAGAAATCACAGTTCTGAACTCTTCCACTCTTGTTGACTTAGTCATTAGCTTTGTTTTCTTATCAGTCTGATCTTCGTATTTCCAGAGGAGATTATCCCTACCCCTTTAGCCATGAATGGTACCTTGATGGCTTGGTAATAACGGTTCAGAAATACACACTCTAGCTCATTCTTGTGTAATAGGACTTAAGCCTAGTTCGTATATTTCAAGTTATAACTTTGTTAATTTATAACCCTTTCTACAAGTATTAAAAAAAATCCAGTCAAATTTAGGCGATTGAAAATGAAAATGGGTGTGTATTTTGAATGCATAACCCATGATCACCTCTAGGAACAAGTTAAAAGTGGTGCGTGTTAAAAGACCGTTTTCCAGGGGCACCTGGGTGGCTCAGTCGGTTAAGCATCTGACTTCGGCTCAGGTCATAATCTTGCAGTTTGTGAGTTCGAGCCCCGTGTCGGGCTCTGTGCTGACAGCTCATTCTGGAGCCTGCTTCGGATTCTGTGTCTCCCTCTCTCTGCCCTCCCTTGCTTGCGCTCTGTCTCTCTCGGTCTCTCAAAAATAAATAAGTGTTAAAAATTAAAAAAAAACCCACAATTTTCCAAAAGGTGAAATTATTAATCCTGCAAATGCAAAATGAGTTTGTGTTGAAGATTGTCTTCAACTTATTAATTAGTGAGGGAAGTAGTAAAATGAATAAAACAGTCCAAAAAGCACTTGAGAAGCTGAATGCATAGACAATTTCATAGATTATTTGCTTAGATAAGAACTGGTTAGTTATAACAGGCCATACACTGTAATCTTTGGGGTTGTCTTTTTCACTGGTTAGAAATTATTTCTATGTTTATTCAACAGAATTCTAGACATTAACCTCCTCTCCTAGCAAGATTTAAAAGGGCCTGGTAATGGAAAGTGAAGCCTAGGGCTGTACTGAAAGAACACCCAGTTATTCCTTTGCTGTTCCAGATTCCAGATAGTTTTCTGACGTGATTGTATTCCCAGATCATGAGCTTGAGGAACGTGGGCCTAATAATTTTGATTACTTTCTCTAATAACCACGAGGGCTTCCTTTCTTTTTTTTGTTCTTTTCTTGTATGGTTCCCTCTTTCAGGAGGTAGGTAGTTTCCCTTCTCTTGTCCGTTAGTGTGGATTCATTCTGTACTTTTGCATGCTGGGGCAATAGCAGCAGAGGGATGTTTCCTTAATCATGTGTGTGCCACTTTATTGGTGTTTTCCAGAAATCTAATAAAGGGTGGAAGATAGGACAGTGACAGTGCTCAGGGAGTGGGGTCGGGAACTTCATGATGTTCCATGAGTAGAATTTGAAGGTGTATCTTAGAAGGATGTTGTCATGGCTGCTCTTGGAGTATTTGGATTGTAGGGGTTTTTAGTGGTTCCTACGGGTAGGTAGGTAGATTAGCTTTAGGAAATTCTTACTTTTTAATCTAAACACCCAAACAGATTGGACGAGGCTTTTCTGAGCACAGTGTGATTAATAATGTAAAAGGTCATGTAGTTGATTAGAAAAATTTAGACTTGGTTATTGCTTCTGTGTCTCTACACTATCCTCTTAGACATAAATTACATTGATATTTCAGAGCTAAAAATCTGTTTAACTTACAAATTTTATATACTTCTTTTTTTTTAAGTTTATTTATTTGGAGAGAGACTGAGACAGTGTGAGTGGGGGAGGGGCAGAGAGAGAGGGAGAGAGAGAATCTGCAAGCAGGCTCAGTGCTGCCCGTGCAGAGCCTGACACAGGGCTCAAACTCAGGAAACCGCAAAATCATGACCTGAGCTGAAACCAAGAGTCGGATGCTCAACCGACTGAGCCACCCAGGCTCCCCTAACTTGTAAATTTTATGTATTTCTAAACTCAAAGTATACTTGTGATAGGAGTTGTAAATCATGAGTCATGACATGTTTTGTAAACCAGTTCAAGGAGTTTGAATTTTAGCCTGAGAACAATGGGAAAGTGCTGCAAATTTTTGGGCAGGTAGAACTTTCTTTCACTTTCTGTTTACCTGACTTTTCATTAGATCCGGGTTATGTGTTCTCAGCAGAATACTGTAGAAGTGGTGGCGTGTCTTTCTTATAGCACATCTCATAGCACATGTCTTTCGGTCCCTCACAGATTATACTACGTTTGATCACCCGATCAGGGGCTTGTCCCATTTCTTTGCTTTCTTTTCCCTCTGTCGTAATTAATAAGTAATTTGTGGGGAGTACAGCCTAATTTAAGATGATGCAGGTATCCATTCCTCATCGAAATTTCCCTTTTGATATAGTATCCATTGATGATTTTTTGCCTGTTTCAGTCTTTCCTATGATGATTGTGGAATGATGATTTTCTGCCTCCAGCATTTTCTCCACATCATCGGTTGGTTGTGGACATTTTGCTGTAAGCAAGAGACCACTTTGTTTCCTGTTTATTTATAGATTTATTACAGGTGTGGACTCGTGAGTTCCTATTTTTCCAGGGGTTTATAATTTGTTACTGTATGTAGTTAACTCGGTGCTCACATGTTCCCAGATTTGGCCAGTGAGAGAGCTGCTTTACATTAGCTTCTGGGTCCTTGTGCTATGTTCCCATCCTGTGTTTGAGCATTTTCTCTCTTTCTCACACAAGGTATTTCTGGCTCATCTGGTACCTATTGTGGCCCACCCATAGGATTAGTCATTTCTCTGACAGACCCTAGTTCCTTTATCTGGTCGTGACGTCAGAGAACAAGGTCTGGGTATAAAATTGGATATTTTACATGCAAGTAACTTGTTAATGGAGTACTGTTAGAAAAAACCTGGAAGGGATGCAGGGAAGGGGAGGAAGCTGAGCAAGGATGTGGTTCCAGAGAAGGCCTGTCGTAACCTCATCAGTTCTGGTGACCAGGGCCTGTCCCACTCTGAGGCAAGGTGCTGGGCTTTCATGCCATCTGGCAGTCCTGGCCATGGCGGGAGACTGGGAAGCGGGGCCCGCAGGGAGGAAAGCTGCAGGGTGCTGCTGTGCCCCGGGGGAGTCCAGAGAAGGTGGCAGGTGTGAAGCCTCTTAGCACTCTCGGGGGTGGGGTGGTGGGAGGGTGGGTTCCAGCCCCAGCCTAAAAGTCATTTCTCTGAAGCCACGAGGAACCTTGGTTCAGGTAGTGAGAGTTCAGGGAGTGATAGGTCAGGTGGGAAGGGGTACTTGCACAATAGGTAAATAGACACAAGTGTGCATTCTGTGTCCAGGTGTGAAGCGACATGGGGTCGTGGTAATGACATTGGCCTAAGCTAAACCTAATATTTGACATGCTGTTCCTTCTTTTTAGACTTTTCCCTCTCCTACATCCCCAAATCTGTTCAGTTCTTGTTCATTTTTCATACCTCACTTTATTTAAAAAAAATTTAAGTTTTACTTACTTTGAGAGGAAGAGAGAGCTTGTGAGTGCACAGGAGCAGGGAAGGTGTGTGTGTGGGGGGGTGCGGGGGCAGGGAAGGAGAATCCCAAGCAGGCTGTGCACAGTCAGTGTGGAACTTGATGTGGCGCTGGAACTCAGGAACTCTGAGGTCATGACCTGAGCCAAAATCCAGAGCTGGCAGCTTAACCACCTGAGCCACACAGGTGCCCCCATACCTACCATAGAATCATTTACATACGTAGGAGGCTTTCCCTCATTGTTACCACCCCCCAATCTTTCAAAAAAACAATTTTAAAAATATTTGGAATTTCTAAAAACTACCAAACTATCAAATAATCTGTGTATAGAGTTTTCCATTCTACACTTGATCTTAGCCAAAAGGCCAAGAAGCGATAAGAGTTTTCCATTCTAGATCAAGAGTTTTTCCCTTGAGGAATAAAGTGAAACCTACAGATATGATTTGTCTTTATGTATCAAATAATTTGGGAGATGAAGACAAATGTGTAGAGAATAAACAGATTTAGCTGTGTAGTAAACAGCAAATATTTTTCATATGATTTCCCCTCTTTAAGGTTACTGGAGAGTAGACGATTCAAAAAGAGAAGCTAGTTAATTACACACAGAGAGCAGGAAATTGGCCACGGGTCCCGGATCCTGGGAGAAGTCCTGCTCTGTTCTGGAAACAGCACCCAGTGGATTTTGGAAATTAGTAAGGATGTCTTCTTGTTTTAAATTTTGTCATTGACCTCGGGTCCTATTCTGAATGGCATAATCTCAGGTTTGAGGATGAGGGGTAAGGAGTCAGGTTCATCAGATAACTGCTAATGCGGCTTTAAGCCTCAAAGTTGTATGATTCGAAATACTTGCAGTCAGTCTCCAGGGCCTCTTGACTCAGCACAGAAAATTCACCACAGGAAAAAAATAACTGCCAAGTTTATGTTCCATTGACTGGATCAGTATCCTTATTTTGTCTAAGGGTGTTCATGGCATATTTGTAGAATTCTCTAAGTTGATGTCAAAAAATGCAAGCATTATTACCTTCTACTTGATATAAGTGGGTCAAACAAAACTGTGTCCAAATAAGAACATTGATTCCCAGATTAACCCTCTCCCCTCACTGGCCCTGATTGTATTTTGGCAGTTTTTTTTATTTATATTTCCAATATTTTATTTAAATCCAATACCACACATAGAATAGTATTGGTTTCAGGAGTACATACCACATCCAGTGCTCACCACAGGTGCAGTCCTTAATGCCCATCACCCATCTAGCTCGCCTCCCACCCACCTCCCTTCCGGCAGCCTCAGTTCTCTGTAGTTGAGAGTCTCTTATGGTTTGCCTCCCTGTATTTATCTTATTTTCCTTTTCCTTCCCTTCCCCCATGTTCCTCTGTTTTTTGTTTTAATATTTTTAAGAGATTGAGGGAAGAAACAATTTAAGAACATGGTATTTGATATCCTGCATTGTGTTTCTGCTGAGAACTGTTACTGGGAGTTTTTTTTACAGATCAAAGGATATGTTAATGAAGTATGCCAGAACTGCGGTGTTTCACGTGTTTACGCTGCAGAATAAGGAACCTAGCCTGTTTTATTGTCGCTGTGTATGCAGTCCCTAGCATGGTGACTGATGCCGAGTAGGTGCCTAAGAAATATTTGTTAACAGAATGAATATAATTATCAGATATTGAAACTCATAATCGCGTCATTTATTAAACAGTCTGACTGCATATTTACCCAGTTAGAGGGATTTATAGAGCTGAGTTAGACATGGTCTCGAGCCTCATTAAATTTAAGTTTCATGCAGCATTTCTTGCTCTGTCTACATAGTGGAATTATTTGAGGGGCTTTTAAAAATACCATTGCCTGGGTTTACCCCAGCGTTTCTGATTTAACTGGTCTGGGTGGTACCCAGGCATCAGAATTTTTAAAGCACTCTCAGGTGGTTTGTTCTATGCAGCCAGCATTGAGAACTTCTGGTACCCAAATCTGTCTTTGTTTGGCCTACCATAACAGCATACGTACCACAGACTGAGTGGCTTAAACAACAGAAATTTATTTTAACACAGTTCTGGAGGCTGGGAAGTCCGAGCTCAATGTGCTAGCCGATTTGCTTGCTGGCTCTTCTTCCTACAAGGCCACCTGTCAGATTACGGCCCTGCCCAGATGATTTCCTTTAAGACTTAATTGCCTCTTGAAATACAGTCACATTAGGGTTTAGAGCTTCAACATGTTGGGGTGGGGGAAGTGGGACAGAATTCAGTCCATGGTGACTGCCGATCTGTTGGGTGAAGAAGGTTGCATAGATGGTGTGATGTGATATGTTAAGTCCAGACGTGATTCGAGCCACAGCATTGGTGAACACAAAATCTTGGGCTTAAGGAAGGAGAAAGCACTTTCAGGTGCCGAGGTCAGAGAGAACTTTGGGGTGGAACAAGTGTTGAGTTCGATTTTAAATCAGTCAGCCTTGGTAAGAAAGTAAGGGGTAGAAGATGGAAAAGGCAGAAGATTGAGTTTGACTTGACAGTTATTTGCTGGGTAATGTTGCGAGATGGCTTTGAGCTTTCTGAGCCTCTGCTCAGAAGTACCTTCTGCCTGTGGTGATGTTTGTAAAACAATTCCTTCTACCACTTCTTCCTTCTGCAAATATTTATTGTGCCTCTTCTGGGTACATATNGAGGATAACATAATCACCAGGATGGCAGAATGAGGATTTAAATTGTTGAACTTTTAAGTTGAAATTGTGGTGCTCGTAAGTCTTGGAAATTGCCAATAGCTACTGGAAAAGATGGGCAGAGTCGATGTGGGTATGACAGTTAGCACTTAGAACATGGCATAAACAATGGCATCTTTTGAAGGGTAGAACCTTGTGGGATCGCCCCAAGAGGGATAGGAGCAGATCTTTCCTTGGAAGTGTTCATACTTTTTCTGGTATTATTGCCATTTTTCAAAATATCTTTGAGACTCCTTTAGGATTTGCCTTCAGCCTCTGCAGTCCATTCATTTCAATATCCTTATTTAGGGGAAGTGTTTTGTTTAGCAGGGGACCTGGTATTTCAGCCAGGGTTGTTAGCCAGAGGCAGGCCTCCTGGGAAATGCCACTGCCCCGAAAGGTGTATTGTGGAACTGTTTTTCTGTTAATGCACCCTGGCTCTGAAGGCCTTGCCAAGAAGTATGTGAGTGGCGTGAGCAAAATTTGAATCTTTGAAATAAGGGATCTTGATGTAAACATAATTCCCACTCCATTACCAAGGGGCACATGTTTTGTGGTTTTGTCTTGTTTTTGTAGCCATGTTAGGAAGTACTGTAAGATGAAAGAGGACTGGTGGAGTAGAGTGGCCAGAAGTGCTGAGGCATTGTCATCGATTTGACAATAGTCTACCATGTTCTAGATGTATGTCAGAAAAATCAGTTAGCTGTGAGCTGCTGAGAAAGCACAGGCATCCTGACCTTCCTTCCTCAAATACCTGCTTCTGTCTCTCATAACCCTACTGATTTTCTGTTGGAAAATCAGGAGAAGATAGCCTCGGAGTTTTACCGAGTAAAGTAAACGTGAAACCTTTTCATTTACGAAATTACGGCCACTGTGGAGATGGCAGCACATTGCTAAAATCGGCGTGTCTTCTTGCCTACGTTGATTTCCTGCTTTGGCGTACTTTTAATTTGTTGTCCCATTTTGGCCTCCTCACGGGTTAAAGTAATGTGGGTGGAAGGAAGTTTTCACACCTAGCAATCTGCAGAATCTGAGGTCCAAGAAATAGGTGCTTTTGGGAAATGGGCACATCTAGTGTGAACGAGGTGGTTATTAGCAGTGAAAGCTGATAGGACAAAGTAGTTCAAATGAAGCCTACTGGTGTGAGCTATCTGTGGTGTTTGACCCAGAAGCCACGCAGAAATAGGCACATCTCCCTCAGTGATGTGCTTTCCATGTTTTAATAAAGTTTGAGCTTCTAAAAAATTAGATTGTTATCGATTGAGCTTAATATATGACGTTTATCTTCTTGGAAGGTATTTTTTTTTCAGCCAACTGACAAATGGCTCCTCGTGTGTGTGTGTGTGTGTGTGTGTGTGTTTCTCTTTGAAATAATTTTCTCCATGGTAGGCATCAGAGGATCAGAATTCCGTTTTACTTTTTGATCAGAAAATCTAAACAGGGAGTTTTTAAAATTTTGCTTGTGCTTCTGAAGCTCCTGAAACGCTTTTACCGTGTAAGGGTTGTTTTCACACGTAACTTAACTTCAGAAACTTTCATAATCTTGTTTGTTGAAATCCCCTTAAATGTGTGTGGTGCATTATGGAAGAGGATTGGAGACCTGGGTTCCATGATCTGGGCTTTGCCGCTTTATCAGCCTTGGGTTATCTGACCTCTGGGAGCCTCCACCTCTTCATCTGCAAAATGGAACCAAAGCACTTCACCTGAGAGGGCTGTTAAGTAGACTGCCTGGGCATTCATCCCCTCTGGAGGTTTCATGGCCTGAGGCAGGCTGGGGAGGGAAATCTGTCCCATTACTGATTTCCTTTTCTGGTTTTGTTTTGTCCATTGGTGTTTGGCTTGAAGGAGAGAATGTGAAAGGAACACTGATCTTGGCTCTCGTAATTTTCCCCGAGTACCTCTGTCCCCTTGCCCCCCTTTCCTCATTTTATTATAGCAAGAAGGTAGGAACAAGCTGGCAAGACTATGGAAATCTGATGGAGAGCATCCCTGTTTTTGTGCTTTTGAGAACTGGAGTCTCCCTATACCTTCCCCCCCCCGGNGAGGAATCTAAAGATAGAAAACTGTTGCTAATGAGAACACTGTTGCATATTTACTGCAAGCATTTTTCTTGTTTTTCCTCCAGAATAAACAGTAGCATGGAAATGTCTTCAGGAGCAAATAAATATAACTGGAAAGTTAAAAAAAAAAGTGCCATTATCCAAACAAGAATCAAATTAGTTAAATTAGAACATTTTCACTATTGAAAGGCATACCTTGCCCTTCAGGTGTCACTTCTTTCCAATCAGAGATTCTGTACTATTCTCATTTGCTTCACTGTTATCTTTGTGGATTCAGAGCAAGCACTGTTGTCAGTAGAGTTATAATCTACTGCCATGCAGCAAGGACACGTGAGCCCCAAAGCAAAATCTGAGCTAACAAATTCAGCCGGTGAAAAAGGTGAAAATTGACTTTCAGGTGATGATAGAATGTTGAGAAGTTAGAGCTTTGGAAATTTTCCCTGGTGGTGTTATCTTGATTCTTTATCTCAGTATAAATTTATGTGACCAGGGAGTAGGCAAACTCTCAAAATTTGATTTTTCTTTCCAGGCTCTTATACAGATGTATAACATATATGCATCACACTGACTTTGAGAGAATCACTCTGTAATTTTATGAATAAAAAGTACCATATTTATAATGTTTGTGGTGTTGAAGATGGCTTTGTAATATGTATAAAACCATAATTAATTATATCCAGTGGTTGATATGCTATCAAGTGGGAAAATCTTTACCAGAATTTATAGATTTTTAAGTCTGTTATAAGTCTGATTTAACACCAGGAGTTTGGAAAATCTAAGTCAGTTTTCATGTGATTCTAGAATTGTTTTTTGTTTTTTGTTTTTTTCCCCCCAGGAGGTTTTGCAAACCACTTTAAAAAATGTGTTTAAATAGGAATTATAACCTAGAATTCATTATGCAGGTAAATTTCTATTATTTCTTATGGAAAAATGGCTTAATATTACACAGCTATGTGTATTTAAGGAAGTGATTAAAAAAGTAGTGCTTTTGTTATCTAAGACCACTGCAAAATTTATAGAGCAAAAGGTAGATTCATTAGGACACGTCATTAGTAATTTCTATACGTTAACACTACATAAGTGAATGGAAGAGGTAACATTTTGAAATTGATTTTATAAAATAGGTCAGTATATCACAGTATTTCTTCTACTCTGTTCAGTAATTAATCGTGTTAATCACTGTTGCCTCTTAGGCTGTATGCTGCGGATCAGGACAAAAAAAGCCTCCAGTTTTATAATTTCCCTTCAAGGAGAGATCAGCTTTCCACTCCACAGGAGGGCTCACAGGCATCTGAAATTCACCAAGTCCACAGCTGAATTCCTCTCCCCCGCTGGTGTTTCTTTTGTGTTCCCTGTGTCAGTGAGTGGTCCCAGCTATTTCACCAGGAGCCAGAAAACTGGGAACCTTCTCTGATTCCTCTTTTCTTTAGTCCCTACAAGCCCCATACATCTTGTTAGGGCCTCCCTAGAAGCTGTCCTTTTCTCTCCATCCATACTTACAGTGTCTTTTATGAGCTCACTGCTCTTTTTCTCCTCTTTAACAGTAGCCCTGGCAAAGCCAAGGAGAAGGAGAAGGCATAAAGAGTTAGGCCAAATTTCAGCAAACCATGGCCTGGGCAAAATCTGGTAAGACTTGTAAGCTATGGGTGGTTAGTAACATTTTCAAAGGAATATACATGATAGAGTGAGTCTGTAGCCTGCAAAGCCTGAAGTATTCACAGCCTGATCCTTAACTAGAAATAGTTTGTTGAGCTCTGGCGTAAGCAATGAAAATTGGGAAACAACTATAGGTATGGTAAAGAGGAAAAAAATCATGTGAGTATCTTCGTATCATTATTTTGAATATTTAGGTGAAATGGATAGTTTCCTTGAGAAATATAAATTTATTAAAACTGCAACTGACCAAAGAATAAATAAAAAGCTTTTAGAAAATTGCATCAGTAAAGTTCTCTTTGTGTCTGTCTCTCTCATACATACTTCAAGACCTGGGCCCTAGTAGCTGGTGTAACACCAGAGACCAGTAGGGCTACTGCATATACGTGTACACACACACACACACACATACACACACACACCCCTACACACTTATATGGCCAGATACTGGCTCATGTAACCATGGGAGCTAGTTGGGCAAGTGTGAAGTGTGTAGGGCAGACCAGGCTGTCAGGAAGAACAGCACCAGAACTCTTGGTGCTGAGCTGAAGCTGTAGTTCCCACATGGAATTCTGGTCTTAAGGCTTTTCAACTGATTATATCAGGCCCACCCAGATTATCTACGATGATCTCCTTTACTTAAAGTCAACTGATTATAGACTTTAATCACATCTGCAAAGTACCTTCTGAGCAATACCTGGATTAGTTTGAATAACTGGAGACTATAGCCTAGCCAGGTTGGGTCATAAAACTGACAGTTACAGGTGGTTTCTATTAAACTGTAAAGAAAGTGATAATAGGGGCACCTGGGGGGCTCAGTCAGGTTAAGCGCTGGCTCTTGATTTCTTTGCCTTAGGTCATGATCTCTTCATTCATGAGATCAAGCCCCATGTTGTGTGGGATTCTGCCCTGACCGAAAGGAGCCTGCTTGCCCTGACATGACAGCAAGGAGCCTGCTTGGGATTCTTTCTCACAGAGAGAGAGAGAGAGAAACTGAGATACTAGAGCAATACAGAGGAAAATCATAGGCAAATCTCAACATGAAGGTAACTATAAAAATCCTGTATAAAATTTGAGCATCCAAGACAGATGTGCTGTTAATTTCTGCTTACCAGTTTTCTAAAGGACAGAGCCAGAAAAGAAGGGCTGCAGAGGCGTCCCTGTGATTGTCTACATGGAAATTGGAAGAGACTGGTGACAATTTAATAGAACTAATGAGAGTTAAGTAAGATTGTGTTGGTTATAAGAGCAATATAAAAAATTCAGGTGAACCTCTATAACAGCACAATAAATAATTACATGTTGCTTGTGTAATTTACCAGTAGAAATAAATCTAATAAAAGATGAACAGTACCTTTAAGGAGAGAATTCTAAAACTTTTTGTCTACCTAATTATTTTCTGATAGTTACATGTTGAACCATCCATTATGAGTACACATTTTTATGTTTTAAGGCTAATATATTATAAATTATAAAATTTACCGTGGAATTTATAGATTATGAATTATGATAAATCTATAAACCCAGTCAAGACATCCCCAAGAGCATATCCTTCTCACCTCCCATAGATAACCAGTGTTCAGTTTATCACCATAGATTTTTTTCATGTTCTTAAATCATGTGGTATGTACTTTTGCACCTGGCTTCTTGTTCTCAACAGTTTTTGAGATTCACTCGTACTGAGTGTATCAGTTAATTCTTTTGCATTGCTAAGTAGTATTCAGTTGGGTATTTAGGTTGTTTCCAAAATTTTGGGCCATTATGAATAATGCTTCCATAAACAGATTTGAGCAAGTCATATTCCGGAAATATGTTGTCATTTATGTTGGCTGAACGGATACTTAGGAATGGAAAGTAGGTTGGGTGTATTCACTATAACTCAACAAGCAGTTTTCCAAAGAAGTTTATCTTTTCACACTCTTACCAGTGATATATGAAAGTTCCAGTTGCTCCACATTCTAACATTTGGTGCTGTATTTTTAACTTTAGTCATCCTCGGGGGTATGAAATGGTATCCTGGGGTTCATTTGCATTTTCTCCATGACTAATGATTTTAAACAAACACCTGTTCATTTACTTATTTACAGTTTGTCTGTATTGTTTTTGAAGAGTCCGTTCAAACCTTTTTTGTCCCTTTTGTACTGGGGTTGTTTGTATTTTTGTAATTGATATGTAGGAGTTCTTTATATATGCTAAATTCAAGTCCTTCGTCAACTCTTTCTCTATAGATCTATATGTCTATATACTGTGAACATTTTCTTCTGGTTTGTGGCTTGTCTTTTAATTTTCTTCATGGTGTTTTTTTGATGAACAGCAGATTTTATACTTGAGGAAGTCAAATTTATCCTTCTTTTCCTTTGTGTCGTCTTCGAGGAATTGAAGTTTTTTTTGTTTGTTTAATAGTTTCAGCTTTTATATTTACGTTTGTGATCTGTGGCAAATTAACTTTTTGGGTACTGTGAAGCAGGAGGTCAGAAGATTCAGACTGATACCCCCACTAACCCCCCAGTGCTTATCTAGGTCTATTATCACCATTTGTTGAAAACGCTTTTGGTTTTTTCATTAAGTAGCCTTGGTGAATTTGTCAAAATAAAGTCACTGTATAAATGTGGAAGCATTTCTGGACTTCGTTTTGTTACTGTTAGTCTTTTTATTGGAATCATTGGCAGTACTGCACCACTTTGACTGCTGTAGCTTTGTTGTGAGAGTGGAAATCAGGTAGTGGAAGTCATCCAGATTTGTTCTTCTATTTTAATGTTGTTTTGGTTATTCTGAGTCCTTTTGTCTTACACATTTTTAAGCTTTTTTAATATTATAACTTTAATATTATAACTGAACGGTTGTTCATTTGGTTGGGCGTCGGACTTCGGCTCAGGTCATGATCTCACGGTTTGTGGGTTCGAGCCCCACATCAGGCTCTGGGCTGACAGCTAGCTCAGAGCCGGGAGGCTGCTTCAGATTCTGTGTGTGTCTCTCTGCCCCTCCCTTGCTTGCACTGTCTCACTCTGTCTCTCAAAAATAAATACATGTAAAAAAAAATTGTAACTTTATTTTGAAAGAATTTAATGTATCAAGCTGCAAAACATGGCAGTTCTCATGTACTTTTTCTTCCCCTTTTCCTGTTGCTGTTGTCTCTCATAACCATAGTACAAGTCTTGGGTGAGTATGATACTGCATTCAGAAGGGCAAAAATTGGTACTGGAGGGAGAAAATAATCTTGCTATTTTAATGTACTGTTATACGTACAGTGCATACACAGATAGTCAATGTATCTGGTATTAACATTTCATGGGGAGCATTAGTGAAAAAAAAGGGTCTAAAAAGGCTCTTTTAGAGTAAAAAAGTTAGGACATACTGCTCTAATTGTGTGTAAGAAAACCAGGAATTGACATTAGTATGCTAACTCAGGTGCACATTGTAGTTGAATTTTATCAAATTTTACGTGTGTGTGTGTAGTTAGATGACATTTATTACATATGAATCCTCAAGTAACCATCATCGCAGTCAGCACACAGAGCTGTTTTGTCACCACAAAGGAAACCCCTCATGTTTCCTTCTGCCTCCTCAACTCTTTAACTACTGGCAGCCAATGATCTGTTTTCCACCCCTCTAATTTGTCACTTTAGGTGGAATCATGTAATACAGAGCCCTTTGAGGTGGTCTTTTTTTCATTCAGCATAATGCCCTTGAGATCCGTTCAAGTTGCTTCCGTTGTTGTGTATCAGTAGTTTTTTCTGTTTTATTGCTGAGTAATATTCCATTATCTTGATGAACTGCTGTTCATTCACCCACTGAAGGACTTTTGGGTTAATTCCATGTTTTGGCTATTACAAGTAAAGCCCCAGTGAACGTGTGTATATAGGTTTTGTGAGAACATATTTTCATTTCTCTGAGTTAAATCCGGAGGGATATGTTTGCTGGGTCATATGGTAAATACATGTTTAACTATATAAGAAACTGTCTGATTATCTTCCAGAGTGGCTGCACCATTTAATGTTCCCACCAGCAATGTATGAGAGAGACGTTTACTCTGCATCCTTGTTAGCACTTGGTATTAATATTTTTTTCTTTTAGCCATCTTCATAGGTGTTTAATGGTAACTTTTGTAACCTTAATTTGGATTTCCATAATGACTGATGATGTTATGCATGTCTTCATATGCTTATTTGCCACCCTTCTATCTCCTTGTCTAGTGTTTGTTCAAGCCTTTTGCCCATTTCTAAATGGATTGTTTTCTTACTGTTCAAGTTTACAGAAATCATTATATATTTTGAATACAAGTCCTTTTTCAGATATGAGATTTGCAAATAATTTTTCGCATTATGTGGCTTGTTTTTATCTTTCTAAGAGCATTTTTTGTGGAGTGGAAGTTTTTAAGTTCGATGAAGTAGAATTTATCTACCCTTTTTCTCTTTTGTCGATCATGAGTTTGGTGCCATATACAACTCTTTAACTCTGGGTCATAAAGATTTTCTACCATAATTTCTTATAGAAGTTTTTTCCTTTAGCTTTTTATTTTGAAATAATTATAGACTCACAGGAAGTTGCAAAAAAAAAAAAACTATATAGAGCCTTACAGGCCCTTCATGCTGCTTCCCACAATGCCTCTTGTATAATGGTAGTATAATATCAAAAGCAGGAAATTGAAGTTGGTACAATACTATTAACTAGACTATATACCTTTTTAGTTTTCATCAGTTTTATGTATATATGCATGTGTGTATATAGTTCTGTGCAGTTTTATTCCATGTTTCTATTCTTACAAGGAAAGCATTCAGTGTTGAATCATTAAGTGTGATGTTATAGGACTTTTGTAGACACTCTATTAGGTAGAAGAAGTTTCTTTCTGTTCCTAATTTATTGAAAGTTTTGTTTTTCAAGAATGGTATTGAATTTATTAAATGTTTTTTCTGCTTCAATTGACGTGATCCGTATGTTTTTCTTCTTTTAGATTGTTTATCACATTGATTGATTTTCAAATAGTGAGCCAGTTTTGCATCTTTGGAATAAACCCACCTGGATGTGGTGTATTTTTCTTTTTCTATATTGCTAGATTCAATTAAGTAGTATTTTGTTGAGAAGTTTGAGTCTATATTCATGAGGAATATTGGTCTGGGTTTTATTTTTTTAATATTGCCTTTGCTTTTGATATCAGAGCAGTGCTGGTCTAATAAAATGTGCCAGGAGGAGGCTAGAATTGGTGTTACTTGTTCTTTAAATATTTCATAGACTTTGTCAGTGAGGCCATTTGGGCCCTTTTCTTTTTTAATTTTTCTAAAACAAAAGCCCCAAAACTCTTCAGTAATGATTATCCCATTTGTTTCCCTGTTGTCAATTTTACTGATTTCTGCTACTATTTTTATTTTTTATTTGCTTCTTTTGGGTTCTCTTTGTTCTTTTTCTAGTTTTGTCAGATGGAAATGTAGATTGTTGGTTTGAGACTTTTTTGTTTATTAATTTTTTTTTTGAGAGCGAGAACATGAGCTAGGGAGGAGCAGAGAGGGAGAGAGAAAATTCAAAGCAGGCTTCTTTCTGTCAGAGCAGAGCCCAATGCAGGGCTCTCTCTCACAAACGGAACTCTGAGATCATGACCTGAGCTGAAATCAAGGGGATGCCCAACTGACTGAGCCATCCAGGTGGCCCAAGAGACTTTCTTTTTTAATATGAGCATTATTGCTAAACATTTCCCTACAAGCACTGCTTTAGTTTTTAGTAAGTTTTGTTTTTATTTTCATTCAGGTCATTATATTATTCTCCTTTCCTTGATACTTCTTTGATCTAGGAATTCTTTAGAAGAGTGCTGTGTAATTTCCAACTGTTAGGAAATTTTTCTTCCTGCTTTCTGTTCTGGATATCTAGTTGATTCCATCAGGGTGGGAGAAAATACTTTGAATTTGTTGATATTCCATTTGATTTATCTATATTGGTTTTTAATTTTTTTTGTGGTTGTAAAGATTACACTGTCTAATATAGTTTATCACAGTCTGCTAGCATGACCATTTTATTATTTAAGTGGAATATAGGTAATTTTGCTACCCTCAAAGTTGCTTTACCTTCTCCCCTTTACGGTATAGTCATTTTTAATACTACCTTTATATACATTGAGAATGTAATGATTTTTGCTTCTGTCAGAAATAATATTTAAAATTCAGGGCACCTGCATGGCTCATCGGTTAAGCATCCGTCTCTTGATTTTGGCTCAGGTCATGATCTCATGGTTCCTGAGATCAAGCCCTGTGTTGGCCTCCACACTTGACAGCAGGAAGCCTGCCTGGGATTCTTTCTTTCCCTCTCTCTCCCTCTCTCTCTGCCCCTCCCCCACTTGTACTCTCTCCTTCTCTCTCTCAAAATAAAAAAAATAAACTTTAAAAAAAATATTTAAAACTAACGGAAAGAATAGTATATTTATCTTTCTGTTGCCTTTTCTTCGTTCCTGTTATTCTGAGTTTCATTTTGTTACCATATCCTTCCTGTCTGAATAACTTCCTCTAGCCATTGTTTGAGAATAGGTCTGCTGACAAGAAATTACCTTCACTTCTCTTCATCTGAGTTGTCTTTATTCATCTTTCAGTCCTAAAAAAAAAATCCTTTGTCCTTTGAATCTTTGTTCTCCTATATTTCTCTCTGATGCTTTGAAGATTTTTCTTTGTCTTTCATTTTCAGAAGTTTTATTATGATTTGTTTCTTTAGGTTTTTAACGGTTTTTCTTGAATTAATAGGTTTATGTCTTTTGCCTCATTAAAATTTTTTTTTAATGTTTATTTTTGTGTGTGAGAGAGGGAGAGAGAGATGGAGCCTGAGCGGGGGAGGGGCAGAGAGAGAGGGAGATAGAGAATCTGAAGCAGGCTCTGAGCTGTCAGCCCAGGGCGGGACGTGGGGCCAAACTTACAAACCTCGAGATCATGAGCTTAGCCGAAGTCAGATGCTTAACCAACTGAGCCACCCAGGCGCCCCTCTTTTGCCTCATTTGGAAAGGTTTCAGCTATTATTTTTTCAAATTTTTTTTTAGCTCTGCATTTTTTCCTTTTTTTCTGAGACTCTGGTAAAATAAGTGATAGACTTTTTAAAAAGTTTCTTTTATTTTTTGTCCTGCAGTTCCCTGAGCCAAATGTAGTTCTTTTTAAAAAAGCTTTATTTTGTCATCTCCATTTGAGTTTTGTATATTAATCTTACATCTGGAAACCTTGCTTATTAGTTCTATAGCTTTTTTGTAGATTCTATTGGATTTTCTAGATAGACAATCTTTTATTTTTCTTTATTGAACTGTCTAGAAAATCAAGTTAAAAGGTTGAGTATAAATATCAAGAGCAGACTTTTTTTGCCTTGTTCCATATCTTATGGGGAAAATGTTTGCAAGTGGGTTTTTTTTTTCTTTTTTTTTTCTGTAGATGCCAGTTATCATGTTGAGGATGTTTCCTTCTGCTCCTACTTTACTGGGAGATTTTATTAGGAACAGATGTTAGATTTTTGTCAGATGTATGTTCTCTGTTGTAATAACCATACTTATTTCCTTTTTTAGCTTTTTAATCTGATGAATCACTTTTATCAATTTTTGAATGTTAAGTCAGTTTTGTAGTCCTGGGATAGACTTTATTTAGTCATGAACTAGTATCCTTTTTTATATTATTGGCTTTAAATTGCTACTCTTTTTTTTTTTTTAAAGATTTTTACATCTATACTTATGATGGCGTATTGGATTGTAGTTTTTCTTTAATGTCTTTGCCTGGTTTTGGTGTCTGGATGCTGCTGGACTCAGCAATTTTTTTTTTTTTTTGGAGTGTATGGAATTGGTATTATTTCTTCTTTTTAAATTGTTTTTAATGTATATTTATTTTTGAGAGAGAGGGAGAGAGAAAGCAGGGGAAGGGACAGAGGAAGAAGGAGAAACAGAATCTGAGGCAGGCTCCAGGCTCTGAGCTGGCAGCATAGAACCCGATGTGGGGCTTCAGTGCAGGAATCATGAGGTCATGACTTGAGCCGAAGTTGGACTGTTAACCGACTGAGCCACCCAGGTGCCCTGGTATTATTATTTTTTTAATGTTTGTTCAAATTCATGTTCAGCTGTCTTTGTCTGAAATCATTTTTTTGGGAGGAGAAGGCTTTTAACTACAGATTCAATTTCCTTTTTTTTTTAATTTTTAATATTTATTTACTTATTTATTGAAAGAGAGGAGAGAGAGTGAGAGAGCAAGCCAGGGAGGGGCAGAGCGAGCGAGCGAGCGAGAGAGAAATCCCAGGCAGGCTCTGCACTGTCAGCACAGTGAAAAGGAAAGAAGGTTCTACCTGCCTAAAACTCTGCAGCATCTTCCCATTGTTCTCAGGATAAAATTCAAATGCAGGGCTCGAACCCATGAACTGTGAGACCACCACCCGAGCCAAAACCAAGAGTCAGCCACTTAACGAACTGAGCGCTGATTTCAATTTCTTTAATAGATACAGGGCTTGAATGGTTATCTGTCTATGTCTTGAGTTAGCTTTGGTTGTTTGTGCTGTTAATTTTATTGGCTTACATTTAAATATTATTTGAATACATTATTATATAAAATCATTTTTTAGAATTTATTTCGAGAGGTAGAGCCTGCACCTGTGTGCATGCAGGTGGGGGAGGGGCCAAGAGAGGGGGAGAGGGAGAATCCTAAGCAAGCTCCACACTGTCAGCACAGAGCCCGACACGGGGCTCGATCCCACGAACGATGGGTGAGGTCATGACCTGAGCCAAAATTGAGAGTCAGATGCTTAACCGACTGAGCCACCCAGGTGCCCCCAAAATGTGTGTCATTTTTAATATTTGTGATACCTCTTTTTTCTTGGCTAGTGGTTTATCGATTTTAATTGATCTCAAATTTAATCTTATCAGAGAACCAGCTTTGGTTTCAGTGCTTTTCTGTATCATTTTGTTTATTTTCTATTTGTTTTGCTTTGATCTTTATTATTTGTTTTCTTTTGTCTTGTGTTTAGTTTATTCTTCGTTGATTTCTCCAGGTGGAAGCTTAAGTCGTTGATTTAAGACCATTCTTCTTTTCGAGTGTAGACCTAGTGCTACAGATTTTCCTCTCAGTGCTGTTTTAACTGCCTCACACAAATTGTGATATGGTTTATTTTCATTTTCATTTATTTCAAGATAGTTTATTTCCCTTTTGATTTCTTCTTAGCTGCATGGATTACTTACTTTTTATGTTTTTAAAATATAATTTATTGTCAGATTAGCTTACATACAACGCCCAGTGCTCATCTCAGCAAGTGCCCTCCTCTATGCCCATCACCCACTTTCCCCTCACCCCTACCTCGCCCCCACACCTTCAGTTTGTTCTCTGTATTTAAGAGTCTCTTGTGGGTTGCCTCCCTCCTTCTCTTGTTTGTATCTATTTCCCCCGCCTCCCTTCCCCCTGCATGGGTTATTTAAAAGGTGTTATTTAAGGGAAACCTGAGTGGCTCAGTCCACTGAGCTTCCGACCTCAGCTCAGGTTGTGACCTCTCAGTTAGTGAGTTCAAGCACCATGTAGGACTCTGTGCTGACAGCTCAGAACCTGGAGGCTGCTTCAGATTTTGTCTCTCTCTGCCCTTCCCCCATTCGTGCTATGTCTTTCTCTCTCTCAAAAATAAACATTAAAAATTTTTTTTTTCAAGTGTGTTATTTGGTTTCCAAATATTTGGAGATTATCAAGACATCTTTCTGTTAATGATTTGTAACTTAATTACATTGGTGTCAGGGAACATATTTTGTATGACTTGAATTCTTTTAGGTTTATTGAGATTTTTTTCATGGTCTAGACTATGGTTTATCTTGGTTAATATTCATCTGTTATTAAGTGGAATATTCTGGAAATGGGTCAAATTAATTGATATGGTTCAGGTACTTTATAGTTTTTTTTTTTAATGTTTTATTTATTTCTAGGAGACAGAGAGACAGCGTGAGCAGGGGAGGGTCAGAGAGAGAGGGAGTCACAGACTGAAACAGGCTCCAGGCTCTGAGCTGGCAGTCAGCACAGAGTCCGAAGCGGGGCTCAAACCCACGAACCGTGAGATCATGACCTAAGCAAAAGTCGAACCCTTAACCAACTAAGCCACCCAGGCGCCCCTATAGTTTTAATATGTAAATTTAAATGTATGTTTTTCTATTATGTTTTATATCACATTTGTGTCTCATGAATTCATTTTTATTTTAGCTGAGGATATTCTCTATTACTTCTTGTGGCAGATCTGTTTTACAGTGGTCACAATATTGGGCGCTTGGGTGGCTCACTTGTTGAAGCGTCCGACTTCAGGCCATAATCTCTAATCTTGTGGTTTGTGGGTTTGAGCTCCGCATCACTGATGATGCAGAGCCTGCTTGGGGTTCTCTCTCTTACTGCCCCTATGCGTGCTCTCTCTCTCTCTCTGAAAATAAATAAACTTAAAAAAAAAAAAAAACACAGTAAAAAAAAAAAAAGGTCACAACATTATCTTGCATTCCTCATGTTTTCTGTAATATGGCCTTGCAAGAAAGAATGGAGTTTTGATTCTCCTGTGCTTGGGTGTAGCCTGTCCTTGGTGACTCGATCGATGTAATACAGTAGAAATGGTTCACAGCTTCTGTGACCAGGTCAGAAAGGCCAGACATACTGCTTTCACTTGGTTTCCTTGAAACACGTAGTCTCTAGACATTTCTTTTCACAGTCCTCCCTCCCATGACCTCCCTATTACTGTGAGAAGCCAAGCCGGGTGGAGAGGCCTCGTATAGGGGCTCTGGTGTACGGGCCTCACGGAGCCTTCGTTGGCCAGTCCAGCTCAGCTGTCAGATACGTCAGGGAAGAAAGAGGTCATCTTCCAAGTGGATCCTCCAACCTCAGCTTTTGCAGCTGTTGAAGTCAACGCCAGTCATTTGACTCTTCCTGGATGAGGTCCCGGATAATGTGAGGCAGAGAAGGGGCAATTCTGCTTTGTTTTTCTCAGTTCCTACCCTGTAGGATCTCTCTGTATAACCAAATATTTGTTTTATACCACTAACTTTGATTGGTGGCTTATCATAGAACAATGGGGATCACTTCGTTTCAGTAGGGTATGCAAGAGGTAAACCTTTCAGTCCCTTCTTGGCTGAAAATATTAACTTCACTCTTCATTGGTTTTGGAAATCTTGGTTATAAAGTCATGCACCCTCAGAACTTTGAAGTTTCGTCTCCGTTGTCTTCGTGCATCCATGGCTTGCCAGTGAAACATGAGGTAAATCTGAATCTCATTCCTCTGTGAAGGTAGTGCTTTCTCCCTTGTGAAGCTTTTAGGATTTTTGAGCTTCACACCTATCTTCAAAGTGCATGTAGGTAATCTATGATCCATTTCTGGCTGAGGACTCATATCTCTTCCTTTACCTCTGTATATTTATTATACTCTAAAATTTTTTTTCTTCTTTTAATTCTCCACATTTGGATACTTCTTGATTAAAGTTGGTTTCTCCCTTTCACCGTGTTGTCCATCAAATTGAGGTGCTCCTTGGCTGTTGTATTGTTTGCTTTTTGAGAAGCCCTTTTACACACTCTGCAGATTCTCTATCAGTTCATCGCTGCCTGCACCCAGAAGTTGTTGGGAATCGCATAGTACCAGGGAAAGTGGAGGGGTTCCTGGTCTTCGTAGGTGTCACTGGGAAACTTGCTGATCCTTTGGGGATAGATACATGTATTTACTTGTATTACCCCTGGGTCTGGAGGCAGCGGAAGAGTTGATCCACTTGCTCCTACTGAGGTATTTCAACCAATTAGGCTTTGGTTTTCTTCAGGGAAGTCTCTTGCTTCCCACTTTTGCTGCTCTGGAGCATGGAGCAGTACCTACTTGTGGCATCAGTTTTTTTCTTGGGGAAAAAGCCTGTGGGTGTATGATTACCTCCTTTCATCCCATCTCCTCTGCCTTCTGTCTTTCAAAGAAATTCCTGATCATTTTGATTTTTCTGAGGACACCTATCCAAGGGGTAGCTTTGTTTTTCAGGACTTTCTGAATTTAAGAGGCTGGTAGATATGCTCTGTCTACCATTTTAGTCTAATTGTGGTGGTTTTGTTCAAAATTCACAGAAATCTGACATGCTGTTTTTATATGCACACGTACTTCTCCTTCTTCTTCTTCTGCCTGTTCTTCCTTTCTTAGGCTACTCACTACCAGGCTGAGAAACTACTTCCTTGTCTCTTAATCTTGGATCCCTTCATCTATCCTTGGTTGTATCTCAGTATTGATAAAAATCTGTGGACTATATTAATAAGGAAAATTACACTCTTTTAGTTTATGACTAATTTTGACAAGACTGCATGGAATACGTAATCCAATAAAGTGATCCAATAAAGTGTTGTCATATAGCTTGCAGAAATTTTGAGAAAGATACTGTCTGTGTCCCACATTTTTTTCTGTTGTGTATAGAAAATATTCAGAATGACTTTCAGTGACTAAAATACCCACAATTTTATGAGGTTTTAAGAGTCAGGTTTTAGTATGTTTGTGTAGGGTTTTATTTTAAGTTAACCAGAGTGCTTATTTCTTCCCTAAACTGGTGATTTACTTCAGACTTCACTATATTAAAGAAAGGTCTTGTTTTTTTCAGAGCAACATCTCAGACATGTCGAAAAGGATGTTTTGATCCCTAAAATAATGAGAGAGAAAGCCCGAGAGAGATGTTCTGAACAAGTTCAAGGTAAGATTCAAATATTCATATAAAGATCAAATACATTTTTTATAATATGATCTGAATTTAATCCTTAGCCTTAGAGTCAAGTAGTCAATGAATTAATATGTATGAATTGTTTCTCACCCTTTCACTGAGATACCAGTATTTCAGCTTTCAGAACTTCCAATCAGTATTCAATTCATTTACAATTTAAAAATATTCTCCCAAATTACTAGTAAAAAATATTTTTTCCCAGAAGTACAGTTATATATAGAAAAACTTGGTATTTGTATTTTAGAGAAACAAGTTATTCTGGTGACTTTGATAGGGAAAGAAGAAACATCAGATGTAACATGTACCTGTGTTTTCTTCATCAACATATTCACACAGATAAATATATATTCTAAGATGATTTTCTTTGAGGTCATTGTCTATTACTGAATTGTTAGTGGAATCCCAGTAGTACTTACAATGAGTCTGGGTTTTGTTTTTGTTTTTATTTTTACTTCTCTGTATTTTACGTTTCTTTTAAAAAATTTTTTTAAAAGTTTATTTATTTTTGGGGGGTTGGGGGGGAGAAAGAGGGAGATACAAAATAGGAAACAGGCTTCTGGCTCTGAGCTTTCAGCACAGAGCCCAGTGCAGGGTTCAAACCCACGAGACATGAGATCATGACCTGAGCTGAAGTTGGATGCTAACTGAGGGGCACCTGGGTGGCTTTTTTAAAAAAAAATTTTTATTTTTTAATGTTTTATTTATTTCTGAGAGAGACACAGCATGAACAGGGGAGGGTCAGAGAGAGAGACACACACACACAGAATCTGAAACAGGCTCCAGGCTCTGAGCTAGCTGTCAGCACAGAGCCCGATATGGGGCTCGAACCCATGAACTGCGAGATCATGACCTGAGCCCAAGTCGGATGCTCAACCGACTGAGCCACCCAGGTGCCCCAGTATTTTACATTTTTAAGTGAAAGATATTTCTGTAAATGTATGCTCTAGGCACCCATATACACATATTTTCTTTGGAAAAATGTTTCTTAACGTGAGTTATTCCTGTATTCTATAAATATAGAGATAAATTGTTGATTAATATATAATAACATTCAGTGAAAACCTGTAAACAGAGCAGCAGAAGGTGAAACATGAGGCCATACATGGTGGGTAATTAGAAAAACAGACAACAGTATTTCTGTAGAAATGTCTTGTTAAAAAAAATCTCCCCCCTGGAATGGCCATCTAAAAGAAGTGGTAAAATTCTGCTGAGGTCAACTGTTTATCTGGCTCCCCTTCTTCACCTTTCCCTGTAGTCTTCTTCCTTGAGGGACCGCACTGATTCTTAGTGAGGATGATGGGCTGCAGTTCCATAGCCAGTTTCTCTGCAGGGGGCCAGGCTGTGTCAACTGTGTTTCGGGACCGTGTCAGTAATGTTCGGATGCTGGGAACATTTCTGTCCCTTTGGTGCTCTTCTCCTTTGAGAATGACCTTTGGAATCATAGGAAGCAGTAGAAGAAGAGTAATTTCTCAGAATGGACATCGTGTGATGATCACGTCTGTTTCTTTAATGACTTATTATGATCTATTCTAGTTTCAGATCCATTCACAAGTTAGATTGAAAATAAATGCATCCATGAATAAATATGTTACCGATAATTAACTAGTGTCATTCTGCGATACTACTTTTGCTTTCAGTATGAGTTAGTTGCTTCATCAGAGTACCTTCCTTCCACTCACAGCCCCAGGTGTCAGGAGAAATTAGCCCATTACCACCTGCAGACAGGGTTTGGTGCAAAGCTGGCCTTGGCAGGTGTCGTGCTGATCATCTCAAGAGGTAATCCTCCACTTGCCTCAGAACTTACAAAAAAAAAAAAAATTCCTGACTCAGTTGAGGGAGGAAAAAAAATTAACAATGTGTAATGAAATTACAGGGTTAACTTTTCAGTCCTAGGAAAATTTACTTATGCCTGATACATTGGTCCAAAGTGATGAATATGAGATACATTTATGGTTTTTTTTTAAATTTTTTATGTTTATTTTTAAGAGAGAGTGAGCGAGAGCGAGAGCATGAGCAGGGGAGGGGCAGAGAGGGGGAGACACAGAATCAGAAGCAGGCTCCAGGCTCCAAGCTGTCAGCACACAGCCTGACATGGGGCTTGAACCCACAAATGGTGAGATCAGTCCTGAGCCAAAGTTGGCTGCCCAACCAACTGGGCCACCCAGGTGCCCCTATTTATGGTGTTTTTAACACATTATCCTGATAATCAGAACGAAATAAAGCTAGCTAATTCAGTTATCGATTGAGGTTTTACTCACACGGTTCAGATGAAAATGCAGAATATTTAGGGTTTGGGTTTCAGAACTGCCTTTGCTTACTCTTAGTCAATGTAACTGTGTTTTTGGCTTTTGAAATGAAAGAAAGAGAGTATAACTTTAAAACATTTATTAGTTTGTGTGGCACAGCTACTATCATATAATGGAACAGGAAAAATCTTTACTTTTTAAATTCTAGTCAGTTAACACATGGTAAAACTGGTTTCAGATGTAGCATTTAGTGATTCGTCACTTCTTTATCAAAAGTTAAGGTTTTAGGACATTGACGTGGTTAAGCTTTTGCTTTTTTAAATATGCTTAAAATCTCCAGAAGACTGAAAGCATCTTAAAATTTGAGACCTGCTTGGGTTACTTCAGTGCATTTGCCTCTATTAGAACATGTTATAACTATTGATTTTTGAATATTTGAATCTTCTATAGATAATCATATATTGATTATCTTTAGGCCATATGGTCCAAAAACAGAGTTATAGAATCTAAAATTGATTATTTTATAAAACAATAATCTTTAGTATTCTTCCTGCCTAGCCATGTGATTTAGTAAGACTGTGCACTGGGTATTGCTGAAGCAGTAGCAGAACAGCTACATTTGAACTGAGCACTAAGATGTAATTTAGAAATGAGGACACTTCCCTTGTAGTTTATTTACTATTTGTAGCCTTTGCCTTATTAATTGCTTATAGGATTTTATATAAAAACATTATGTGTGCTAATTGTATAGTTCTTGGATAAAGATATAGGAATTTTAATAAGTGATCTGACTTTCTGCTAAGTGCCTGAAACCTGATAATGTCGGAAAGCTTTTCTGTTTGATTTTTTTGCATGTCATTTCAACCCAGCTGATCATAAGAATTGGGTCAGCCTGCCAGCAACTTAGGTTTGTGAAGGGAATGGAACAGCTTTTCCGGGGACAAAGAGAAATGAAATCACTTTCAGTGAAAGAAAGATGCCTCATTATAGTCACCAACAGCAGTTATTGACAGCTACACTTCCTATTAACAAGGAGCATTTAACTAAGAGTTTGGCTGTTGGATCTTTGGACTTGATCTAATTTGCTAGCATTAATTAGTTTCTTTTGAGCACAGACACTTGGTGCTCACAGCTATAGATTTGGAGGGCTAATTAGGATAGAAAATGGAACAGAATGGGGTAAGGCATTAACCTTCAACCATTACCAGCTGGGACACTGATAAAGACCACAGAGTCCAAATGCTCCCTATTGATGTGAAGAGTACCCTAATGAATATCAATTTCAGCCAGGTTGCTATATTCTTACTAGTTCTCTCTTCATTATAATTTTTAACCAGTTTCCATGATACCTTCATTATCTGTATATACACTATTGGTTTTTACTGTTCAGTGATTTAGTCTGAGTCGCACATTTTGTCTTAGGTTTAAATATAATTAAAATTTGCCTTAAGTAGCAGATAACATTTAGAATGTTTCATTGTTATGTACCTTAATACTTCTAAAATTTAACTTTTATTTACAAATACCTAATTCTTATTTTCTGCAGTGGATTTTTATAAAGTCATGGCAACCTTACGATTTGAAATAGTGAAAACTATAACCTGAAACCAGAAAAATCTCAGTTTTTGGGTGACAGTCAAGTGGTGTTTGTGTTAAATTGGGGTCAACTTTGACCATCTTTGTCTCTATAAAATATGCTTTATTGTGTTCTTTTTCAAAAGTAGTACTCCTCACCTTTTTTGGAATTTAACTTTGATTTGAGTCAAGGTGGCTTGACTTAGAGATTAGATGTAGAATTGAAAATCCTGATCTTGTTATTATGTAAACTTCGACAAGATTATAAACTGTTGGTAGGACACATATCAACAGAAAAGCAAGTGATCAATTGATTTGGATAGAAAACTAAACTTTATAATATTCTTCTTTTGTGAGTGATATTGACAGTGAGTAGAGCCCCAAACAGAAATTACCAAAGTGCATTTGTAGATGTTAACGCAGTGATCACTAACTATGTTGGGAATGGAACTTAAGGAAAAGTCTAGAATGTCCTATCTCTCTCCCAGTCTGCCTACTTCCCAAAAGCCAAAAACAGAAATGCTCTTCCATCAAGTGTGGTGGTGGAATCATTGCTTTTCTTGGATCTGGGAGTTACCAACTTGTGGTGTTTTAGAAAGACGGGTTGATGACCTCTGGAGTTTACTTCCACTCTGACTTTTCCATGTGTTTGACTCTTTGCTAATTTAATGGTTTATATTTTCTATGTTAGTAATATCATTTGTCATATATTGTATGTAATGTATAGTTTGTCATTATATGTACTATAGATCATATGTATATATTAAAGTATGCATTCTAGGGCTATAATTTCTCTTCTGGAAATAATAGTCCACGAGAGGTAGAGTCCCTGAATTGCTATTTTGTAAAAATTCATTGTTTGTTGCTGTTTTTGAATTGCATAGTTGGCATTTGATGTAAAGTTTCCATGTTGAATAATGAAGTTTGCTTTAAATAAAATAACATTTCTTTTTCTTGTTGCTATGACCCATCAAAACCAAAATACTACCCTGTCATCAGGAACAGCCCAGAGCTGTCTTTTCCCTAGGTGTAAACTCCTGCCCACTGATTCCTTTCATCCTTGGGGCCTTCTTTTACCTTATTTTAATGTTTCTTTTGTATCATTGTCTTCTGCTGCAGTCTTTTTGATCTTTTGGCCAATAGGTGGGGTTAGGTTTTTTTTTTTTTAATGGTTCATTCATTCATTCATTCATCCTTGAGAGGGAGGGAGGGGCAGACAGAGGGAGAGAGAAGGAATCCCAAGCAGGCTCCTTTCTGTGAATGCAGAGCCTGATGTGGGGCTCGAAGTCCCGAACCATAAGACCATAACCTGAGCCCAAATCAAGAGGCAGATACCTAACCTTCTAAGCCACGCTGGTGCCCCAGGTGGGGTTACTTCTAAAGAAATTAGATAAAGCATAAGGAAGTATGGATTGTTCATCTCTTTGAAACATTGCAGAGCTGTAGTTAACTCAGAAGCTTGAAAAAAATGCCTGTCTTCTGTCAGTCACATGCAATTAAATATGTTACAATTTGCTAAATTCCAAAGCTAATGTAAACTGACAAAAAAGAAAATCAAATTAAGAATGCTTTGGATAGTCTTTAGGATGTTTACAGGCGGAAAACTACCAGAACATTAGTAAAACAAATCGGAGGGCAATAGACTGCAAATGGTCAAAGTAGTCAGTCAATCTATCCAACTGTGTTTCTCGAACCTGCCAAAAACTTTTCCTTTGGTGTTTGGTGCTATTATTGCCACATATATTTTTGTCATTTAACGGTTCACCAGTGTTAACTAACTCTAAAGTGGAGGTGCACTATTTTGGATAGACTAGGAGGGCAGTATATAAATCCCCAAACATGATGCATGCCTGTTACGTATAAGATTATGCTATGTACTCTAAGAAATATAGAGCAATAAGGTCCAGCTCTCCTCCTTTGCACCTGCATTGGACTGTGGCAAGGATCACCACCACCACTGCTGGGTTTGGTGATTTGCTGGGAAGACTCCCAGGCCTCCTCGTGCCCTCATATTCATGGCTAAGATTTATTACAGGCAAAGAGCACAAGCAGAACCAGCAAAGGAAAAAGGCACATGAGATGCAGTTTGGAAGAAACCAGGCGCAAGCTTCCAAGGGTCCTCTCCTGGTCACTCAGGATGTGCTTAATTCCTCCCGTGTTGAGCTGTGACAGCATGTGTGAAAGGTTGTCCACCAGGGAAACTCATCAGACACAGTTTTTTTTTTTTTTAATATTTTTATTTCTAGGAGACAGAGACAGCGTGAGCAGGGGAGGGTCAGAGAGAGAGGGAGTCACAGACTCTGGAACAGTCTCCAGGCTCTGAGCTGGCAGTCAGCACAGAGCCCAATGCGGGGCCCGAACCCACGAACCACGAGATCATGACCTAAGCGAAAGTTGGACACTTAACCGACTAAGCCACCCAGGCGCCCCTTTCAGACACAGTTTTTATGAGGAGTTTGTCACATGAGCCTCCTTCGGTTAGCATTACCAAAATTTCAGACTCCCAGAAGGAAAGCAGGTGTTCGGCATAAACCATATGGTTTACACAGTTGAGACGTGGTGAGCCCCTCTTAGCAATTAGGGAATGGTGGGAACCCTCCCAAAATCCAAGTTGTCAGACACGAGCTAAAGGCCAACCTCGCAAACGAGCGTTTCTGAGGAGAGCAGCATGAGGCCTACCATGTTTCCCCCTTTCTGACATGGACATAATACAGATTAGTTGCCAATAAGTTCTTGTGTATGCCACTCAGGTCTGGTGTCATGACATTCGTTGCAAGGAATAGACCTATGCCTGACAAATACAGCTGAATTATTTTTAAAACAACTGAGCAAAGTATATTGTGGTCATTATGCATGGAGTTAGTGGTACTCAGTTACGTTTGTTAATTCATACCTATATTGTAGGACTTCATGGCTTATGATTCTCTTGCTTCCGAATAACAGGGAAATTTTGTAACAAAATTATAATTGTATATAAATAGTCTTGAATAAATTGGCTAGTTTTCTTCTCACAGAGAAAGGTGCAATCTGTTTTAGAAGTAAGTTAAACCTTTTTTGTTTTTTTAAACGTTTATTTTGAGAGAGAGTGAGAGAGTGGATCTGTGTGAGCTGGGAATGGACAAGAGGGAGAGAGAGAGTCCCAAGTAGGTGCCATACTGTCAGTGCAGAGCCCAACTCAGGGCTTGATCCCACAAACCGTGAAATCATGACCTGAGCCAAAACCAAGAATAGGGTGCTTAACCGACTGAGCCACCCAGGAGTCCTGAAGTAAGTTATATCTTTAAATGCTGAATCTTTACATGACTTAATTATAGGGAATTTTGTCAGGGCAGATGAGTTTAACATTTTAATTGACTAATTTATGCAACTTATTTTTGAAAGTTTAGGTGTGAAAAGTGTACATATGAACACAAAAGCAAAGAATTACATAACTTGAAACTTAGAAATATTGTTAAGGTGAATAAATATAATTAACATAAAACATTAACTATTCTGCCATCACTTCATTAGCAAGTTTTTATTATGTCTCGTTTCCTAGACCTTGGCTTTCAGTGATTCTGCTGTAAGAATTTTATATTTTTCACTTTAAGAGAAGTTAATCCAAAATTAAATGTGGTCTTTACACAGTCCTATCCCTTGTTTATAAAATCTAAGCACAAGATCACATTTCACTTAAGCTACCTGATGATCCTTGAGTTGTAATTGGCATTCTTTCCAAATAATAAAGTAAGTGTCGGTAAACTTTTTGCAGATACTCACAAATAATTGTACTGTGACTGAAATACATTCTTAAAAGAATCTTGTCTGTTGGAAAAATAACTAAGAGGGAAATCTGGTTTGTACAAAACTCTGGAATGCATTTGGATTTAGAACTGTTTAAAAAATAGTCAGTTCCTTGCATAGGAGCACATGCACCCCAATGTTCATAGCAGCACTCTCAACAATAGCCAAAACATGGAAAGAGCCTAAGTGTCCATCAATGGACGAATGGATCAAGAAGATGTGGTTTATCTATACGATGGAATACTACATGGCAATGAGAAAGAATGAAGTCTGGCCATGTGTAGCAACATGATGGACCTTGAGGATGTTATGCTGAGTGAAATAAGTCAGGCAGAGAAGGACAGATACCATATGTTTGCACGTATAGGAGGATTAGGAGGAACTTAATGGAGGACCATGGGGGAGAAGAAGGGGAGAAATAGTTAGGGAGGGGGAGAGAGGCAAACCATGAGAGACTCTTGAATGCTGAGAACAAACTAAGGACTGATGGGTGTGGAGGGGGAGGGGGGAGATGGGCATGGAGGAGGGCACTTGTAGGGATGAGCACTGGGTTTTATATGGAAACCATATAAACAATAAACTATTTGTAAAAAAAAATATGCAAGGAAAAATAAAGTAAAAAAATAAAAATAAAAAAACTGCTCTGTCTTAATTAGCCATCATTATAACAAGTTTAAATACCTCTTTTCTAATTTTTTTTAACATTTACTTATTTTTTGAGAGACAGAGAGAGACATAGAGCATGAGCGGGGAAGGGGCAGAGAGAGAGGGAGACACAGAATCTAAAAAAAGAAAAAAATCAGTTCCTTTTCAGAGGGGGCTAGACTTTGATTCAAACTGTAAGGTATAAATCAGATAAAAGTAGCATTTACTGTATTATACTTAATTTTGTTATGTTTACAGAATCAATATATGAGAACAATGTTGCATTATTTCCATGAAGCAAATTTTAAACCAGATTCTAGATTACAGTTGTAGCCTGGTGTGTGTCTCCTTTTCCGGTTTATTTTTCTGGACTTTTTGAGGAACACAAAATGTAGAGTAAATCGTAAATCACATAATGAAATAGTCTAAATAGTAATGATTTTTTATGATTTACTCAGATTTTTGGAGTAGCATTCAATTAAACAGATACAGATTTTTTTTAATGTTTATTAAAAATTTTTAATGTTTATTTTTGAGAAAGAGAGAAAAAAAAAAGAGAGCAGGCATGAGTGGTGGAGAGGCAGAGAGAGAGAGAGGGAAACACAGAATCAGAGGCAGGCTCCAGGCTCTGAGCTGTCAGCACAGAGCCCAATGCGGGGCTCGAACCCACAAATTGGGAGATCATGACCTGAGCTGAAGTCAGACGCTTAACTGACTGAGCCACCCACGTGCCCCTAATGTTTATTTTTGAGAGACAGAGTGCAACCTGGGGAGAGGCAGAGAGAGAGGGAGACATGAGACTTGCAGACATGGGACTTAGCAGAGAGTCTGACATGGGACTTGAACTCATGAACTGTGATATGATGACCTGACCTGAAGTCAGATGCTCAACTTAGCCACCCAGGCACCCCAAACAGATATAGAAATTTTAATCTGAGGCCCATAAACAAGTTTACTTGGCATCATATTTTAATATATTGTTTTTCTCCAATATATTCATATTTGATAGTATTATTTGCAAATATTTTCATGTCAGTCAATGATCACATCATGAAAATACATTTTTATAAACAAGACAGACTTTTTAGTTCCTCTTAAGCAGTTGAATGGAACTTCAGGGTTATATGGAATATAAGTCATTCAGAAATGTTTAGTATTTCGTAGCCACCATTATGTGAGCAGTGAATAAAGCAGACAAAAATTTTACCATTATGGACCTTACATTTCAACAGAGAGATAAATATTGTAGGTTATTCTAAGTAAATAGAAGTGATGTGGAGAGAACTAGAGTGAGGGCCCTGGGGAGCACAGGTGCTCGAAAGGGGCTGGAGTTCTTAATAGGTGGTCAGTATAGGCCTCCTATTTTGTGCGTTTGCACAAAATTTGTGAAAGGCGAAGGAGTGATGTGCAGGCACGTGTGTGAAGAGTGGTGTGAACAGTAGCTGCAGACCCTGAAGCACTCAACAGAGCTGGCACGTTTGAGGAGCACCTACAGGATCACTGGTGAGATGGAAGGAGTGAGGAGAGGGAGGAGTGAGGCATTCAGCAGGGTGACTGGGGCAGATTCATTTTGGATCTTACAGGTACTGAGGACTTGGAGGTGCTAAGGAGAGAAAGGGAAAAACTTGGATGGCTTAGAGCGGTGCAGAGATAGGGTCTGATTTACTGTTTAATAGCAGCTGCTGTGTTAAGTAGCCGTGCGGTAGGGACACGGGCAGTATCAGGGACACCAGTTGAAGAACGTGATTGTGATAATCCAAAAGGCAAGTGATGGCGGATTAAAAGGGTGGCAGCAGTGGAGATGATGAGATTGCACATCCCGGGTGCCTGGGTGGCTCAGTTAACCAAGAATCCAGCTTTTGATTCCTGCTCAGGTCCATGATCTCAGGGTTCATGAGATGTAGCCCTGCTGTGAGATTTGCACTGACAGCGCGGACCCTGCTTGGGAGTCTCTCTCTGCCCCTCCCCCGCTGTGTGCACACACACACACACACACACACACACACACACACTCTCTCTCTCTCTCAAAATAAATAAACATAAAAAAAAAATAGGATGAGGGGCTCCTGGGTGGCTCAGTCAGTTAAGCATCCAACTTCGTGTCAGGTCATGATCTCACAGCCCATGGGTTCGAACCCTGTGTCATCCTCTGTGCTGACAGCTCAGAGCCTGGAGCCTGCTTCAGATCCTGTATCTCCTTCTTTCTCTGCCCCTCCTCTGCTCACTCTTGGCCTCTGTCTCTCAAAATAAAATAAAGACATTTAAAAAAACTTTAAAAAAATAGAATGTGTACATCCAAAATATATTTTGAAGATAAGAAGCCACAAGGAAAGACCTATTTCCTATTATTTGTCCTGAACAAGTAAAAGGATGAGATTGTAATGAACAGATAAGGAAGAATGTGTGTGGAGAAATATTATTGTTTTCAGTTTTTAGCGATTGATATATTAAGAGTTTGGTTTTGCACAGGTTCACTCTGAGATGGCTATTAGCCGTGTACCTTTGAAACCACTGTATTAACCAGTAGTGAAAATTAATCCATTGTTTTAATGGGAAACAAAGGAGTAGAATGTTTATCCAATGATGGCAGTTCTGGTATTTTTCTAATACTTTTCTATAAATAGTACAAGTTCTCTTCGTGTACATTTGGCATGCAGTTTTAACCTGGACAGTGCTAGATTAAAAGCTGACATTTCTGTTTCTTGGTTTTCCTTTAAGATTCCACATAGACCACTTCCCTTCCAGAGCAGATTGTAATGACACTGATTTGTTAATTTAACAAATGTAGCTTCAGTAATAGTAGGCAAATAATGGTGGTAAGGACAGAGGGGAATATGAGGACATGGTCTCATACCACAATAAAGAGATTAAGGTACCTAGTCAGTATTGTAGGACCTGTTAAATATGTCATAGTTGATATTAGAATCCAGGTATCTTAATTCCCAGCTTAGTGCTCTTCCATTAACACACCATTCAGCTGTGTCAGACGTTGCAGGTATAGTTTATCTCTGCTGACTTTAATCAGTTGGAAGTGGTTGCCTAGCATACTATGCAGGGGATCAATCAGAAACAGTGTGGGGTACCTGGGTGGCACAGTCATTTAAACATCCGACTCTTGATTTCAGCTCAGGCCATGATTTCATGGTCGTGGGATTGAGCCCCACATCAGACTCTGCACTGGATGTGGAGCCTGCTTGAGTCGGTCTCTCTCTCTCTCTATTTCTCCCCCTCCCCTTCCCCCTCCCTCATCTCACCGGGCTGCCCCCACCCCCACTTGCATGCTCTCCCTCTCTCTCTGTCTCTAAAAAAAAAAAAATCACATACATGATATAATTCTAATACCATTATAAATATATGTTGACAAAAATAAATACATCCAAATTGTAATAAGCATCTGGAACTAAGGGGAGAAGAAGGTAGGTCATACGTTCTTTCTTTTCCTCTGCACAGCTTTTTCATACTCTTCAAAATGAAAGCATTACTTAGGCGTTTTTGTATCCTGCATGCACAAATTGCAAGTTTATAGCTTGATGAATTACTGTGACAGTAAACATGTATGTGTAACCAGAATTAAAGTCAGGAAATAGAAATTACCAGAAGTCAGCCTTCTTTGGGCCCTCTCCCAATCTCTGTCCTTTCTTTGCCTCCTCTGCCAAAATAAACAATATTTTGACTGAGAACTGCATAAACTATTTTGCCTTTGTTTTAATTTAAATGGTACAGTATGTGATCTTTGGTGTCTGGCTTTTTATTCAATGTTGTATTTGTTAGATTCATTCACTTTTTTAAAAAATGTTTTTTATTTATTTCTGGGAGAGAGAGAGAGAGTGTGAGCAGAGGAGGGTCAGAGTGAGAGGGAGACACAGAGTCGGAAGCAGGCTCCAGGCTCTGAGCTGGCTGTCAGCACAGAGCCCAACGCGGGGCCCGAACCCACGAACTGTGAGATCATGATCAGAGCCGAAGTCGGATGCTTAACTGACTGAGCCACCCAGGTGCTCCTTAATTCATCCATGTTTTTGCAAGTGGTAATAGTTCCTTCATTTTCATTGCTATATAGTACCCTTATATGAATGTACTATGATTTATAGCATAGAAATGAGATTTCTGGGTCGTATAATGTATATAATGTCAGTTTCAGCAGATGATGTTAAACAGACTTCCAAATGACTGGAGGTATACTGATGTTAAAAAAAACAAAACAAAACAAAAAAAAAACCGTAAAAGGATATGAGAGTAGGAAGAAGGAAGCTGGGTGATTTTTATTTTCTTAGAATGGATTTTTAAAAAATTCTCCATAATGAACGTGTATGTTTTAAAAAATAAAACTTTAAAGAATCAGGTGTTATATTTTATAATACAAAACTGTAAACATAAATAAAACATTTTATGTTCACAGACTACAAACATAATAGATCACAAATTAGGAAAATGTGTTTGTAGTATGTGTAGCAGAGGTTTGCTATCCTTAATTTAGAAAGACTTATTACCAGTAAGGAATTGGTGAATATACAATTTAAAAAATAAGCAGAGGACAAAAAGTGTTTTTCTTTTTTCTTTTTCTTTCTTTTTTTACAAATTAAATTTTATTATTATTTTTAAGTTTATTTATTTTGAGAGAGAGAGGAAGCGTGAATCAGGGAGGGGCAGAGAGAGAGAATCCTAAGCAGGCTCCACACTGTTAGCATGGTGCCTGACATGGAGCTCAAACCCACGAACGACAAGATCATGAACTGAGCCGAAGTTGGACACTTCACTGATTGAGCCACCCAGGCGCCCTGACAAATTGCATATTATTAAACTTGAAAAATAGTTGCTTTTACTTTCAGTGGGTGAATTGCAAAACACACCCTACAGCACTGTATCTAACATATACACTCGATGGGATTTAAAAGTTCCTAACAGAGGAGTTGAGCTTCTGGCATGGCCTAATAGCTCTTCCTGCCCATGTGTGTTTCTGCAGAAGACAACTATAAACTATGAACAGAATGTAAAAATAACTGTATGAAGGCTTTGGAGAGTTGACAAAGGCAAGTGGAAGTCAGAGGGGAACCACAGTGAAGGAAGGAAGAGTACTGGGTAGGTCTCCACCCTCTAGGCTGGTTACAACTCTGACCAGATAAACAAAGTAAAACCCCTTAGTCTTACTGGTCTGAAGGATCAAAACCAGGGTTTAGTGTAACCTACTTAGAAACTTTGTATTGGTGTGTGATGGGTGTAAGAGGAGGCGAAGGGATAAACCCCAGCAGGTGTGAGCTTGAGAAGATGAGCCTCATTGTGCAGAAACTCTGTATGTCTAGGGCTCAATCTGAAACTACATATGCAGCAAATTCCAAGCCACCCGATTAACGATAAAGAATCACTATACCTTGCAGGGGACTTCAGGTTCCACAGTTTGAGATCAGCAAATAAAATGAACTGTTCAAATAAAAAAGGAAACTTTTTTTTGCAGAAAAAGAATAAGAGTCCGGGCCACCTGGGTGGTTTAGTCAGTTGAGTGTCTGGCTTCGACTCAGGTCATTATCTCACAGCTCATGGGTTTGAGCCCCACATTGGGCTTGTTGCAGGATTCTCGCTCAGAGAGTCGTGACACCGAGACTTTACTTTCCAGGAAGCAACTTTATTATGCCGGCACCGCTCAGTTGGGTTCGTACCCAAAAGAACTGAGCGNAAGTTGGTACCGGTCCTGGACCACATGGGCCCTTTTTTTTTTTCTGCTTAGGACCTTGCTGAGAATCATCTGGTCGCTGGGGACACTCACCTCCAGTGGCCCTCCTGACGGCACAAAGCACACTGATTCCAGCCTAGTTTCGATCTAGGGCGAGACCCTCTTCCTCGCTGCTCTCCTTTCTGGATTTGGCCCTTTCCCTGCGGGGCTTTCTTCTGGGCGAGTCTTGATTGTTCCGCCAAAGCGGCAGCTAATAAATCTGCCTGTTTTTGCATCTTTCGGTGTTCTTCCTTCTGTGCTGCCTGGTCACGGTTAATGAACACCTTGGTTGCTACTTCTAGCAACTGACTGATATTCATGCCAGTAAAACCTTCTAGTTTTTACAGCTTGCGCCGAATATCTCCTTGGGCCCGGCCTACGAAAGTCACATTAATCATCCACTCATCTGCTGGTTGGCGGGGTTTTTTCAGGTTCTCCTGACTGTATGGGCTTTTTAACCTCTGGCCGGTATTTGGAGGAANAAAACCAGAATCCAAACATTTTACACAGATGATACAATGCCAAATTATTCCATGGTGCACAGAACCAAGAAAACATGATATAATCTCAAAGGAAATCAAGAGAGGCTAACTTCAAGGTAACTAAGAGGTTAGAATCAGAAGAGAATGTTAAATCAGTTATTGGAATTCCTTAAGAATGTAAAGTAAAATATACTTGCAATGAATAAAAAAGATAGTAAATCTTAACAGAGAATTCAAAATAGTAAAAAAAAAAAAAAACCCCAAATAGAAATTTTACAGCTGAAGAATACAGTACCTGATGTAAGAACTTCAGAATGGAAGTGGCAGGAATCGTAATGTTATGCCCGAATCGCGAGTTCCCAGAGACCTCCAAGGAGCCGGCACCGATGCAAGTACAAAAGGGTCTTTATTACAAGCTCGAGCAGGGGCTCACCTCTCTACCCTCACAGCGGCAGCAAAGTGACGCCCTGAACAGTGGCGAGCAGGGTTTTTATGGGGGACGGCCGGGGGTGTTACCGTGCACACATTGTACATTTTGCATCATTACATAAGCACCAGTCATAATTGTACAGTGCCCATAGTAACAGCATAGTAACAGTTTTGACCATTCAGTATCTGCAAGGCGTCCCTTACGTTTGTCGGGACCCAATCCTGACCTTTGAGAGTCTTTGAAAATAACCAATTATGAGGTGGGCTCAGAGAATCTAAGTGGGGCTTATGCAAGCGGAGGTTGATCGGCAAGTTTGTACAAAGTAACTACCTGCAGTTCCCAGCCCTTACTTGTCTCCAAGACTATAGGAATGTTACACATTTCTTTTGATTGGCAGATCCGAGGGCGGTCTGGTCCGAGGGTGGCTTCAGCTGAGGCTTTTCCTGGAACTGGGACAACGTGCAGCCTGAGGTTGTTTCTAATGGAGGACTTAATTTCAGGCTTCTCAATAACTCTAAAGATAGTTCAACTGAAATATCAAATTTAAGGAAAAGAGGAGGGGCTCCTGGGTGGCTCAGTTGGTTTAAGCATCTGACTCTTGATTTTGGCTCAGGTCATTATCTCACAGTTTGTGAGTTTGAGCTCCGTGTCAGGCTCTGCACTGACAGCATGGAGCCTGCTTGGGACTTTTCTCCCCCTCTCTCTCTGCTCCTCCCCTTCTCTCTCCCCCCCTCTCCCCCTCCCTCCCTCCCTCCTTCCGTCCCTCTCTCTCTCTCTCTCTCTCTCAGGACAAATAAACATTAGAAAACAGTGGGTTATGCATCCAACTTCAGCTCAGATCATGATATATCATGGTTCATGGGTTGGAGCCCAGCATTGGGCTCTGCTGACAGCTCAGAGCCTGGAACTTGCTTTGGATTCCGTGTTTCCCCTCCCCCACTTGCACTCTTTTGTCTCTCTCTCAAAAATATAAATAAGCATTTAAAAAATTAAAATAAAGAGGACAAAATGATTAAAAAAGATGAATGGAATCTCAGTGATCTGAAGAAAAATATAATGATAGCCTTTATATAGTTGGAATTGCATACTCAGCTACTGTTAAAACAACGAAAGTACTCACTAACCACATACCTGCCCACAATGACACTACAGTTCTACATAGGAGAAACGAAGCATTTCAACGTAAGTTTTCATTGTAATAATACTTTGGTAGCTTATTTACAAGTGCCAAAAATGGAAAATAACCCAGGTATTTCTCAAAAGGAGAAGTGATGGCCCAGTTGTGGCACACTCACAGTGAAATACTATTCAGCAATAAAGGTGAACAAACTATTGTTATACACTATAGCACAGATGAATCTCAGAACTATTATTCTGAGTGAAATATAAATATAAAAAAAGTATAAAAGCACATACTTTAAAAAATATGTTCTAGAACAGACACCATTGATACTGTGTTCTAGCATAGGCTAAACTAATCCAAACAGTGGGTGCTCCATTAGGGTGGGGGTGGGACTGATTCAAAGGGAACTTTAAAGGAACTTACTGGAGTGTTTTTAATGTTCTGTATTTTGATGGTTTGTGATCCAAAGGTGTATACTTTGTTTCATTGAGTCCTATCCTTAAGATTTATTTCCTTGTTTATAAATGCTATCTAATAAGAAAAAAGGAAACAGGTATAGAATTCTAATACTGTCCATGATAAACTATTTGTGGGTAAGAAAACACATACAGTATATAATGTGGAGATTTTGGACACACAGGTAATTTACACTGTTGGCTAGAAATACAAAGCAGCACAATGTCATGAAAAGGATTAATCAGTATTTTTTTTCTTTTAAGGTTTTAATTCCAAGTAGTTAACATACAGTGTTATATTAATTTCAGGTGTACAGTGTAGTGACTCACACTTCCATACACCACACAGTGTGTGACAAGAGAGCTCCTCAGTCCCATCACTTATTGAATCCACCTATCTCCACACCCACAGCCCCTCTGGTAACAGGCAGTTTTTTCTCTTCAGTTAAGAGTCTGTTTCTTGGTTTGTCTCTCTCTCTCCCGCTTCTTTGCTCATTTGTTTTGTTTTTTAAATTCCACATATGAGTGAAACCATATGGTATATGTCATTCTCTGATTTATTTCAGTTAGTGTAATACTTTCTAACTACTTCCATGTCATCACAAATGGCATTTTTTTTAATGACTGAATAATACTCCATTGTATATACCACATTTTCTTTATCAGTTCATCAATCCATGGACACTTGGGCTGCCTCCATAGTTCGCCTGATGTGAATAATGCTACAGCAAACAAAGGGGTGCATGTGTGTCTTTGAAAAAAAAGTTTTTTTTGTATTCTTTGGGTAAATACCCAGTAGTGCAGTTGCTGGATCATAAGGTAGTTCTGTTTTTAACTTTCTGAGAAGCCTCCATACTGTTTTCCACAGTGGCTGTATCAGTTTGCATTCCTACCAGCAGTGCATGAGTGTTCCTTTTTCTCCATATCCTCGTCAACACCTGTTATTTCTTGTGTTTCTTATTTTAGCTGTTCTGGCAGATGTGAGGTGATAGCTCATTGTAGTTTTGATTTGCATTTCCCAGATGATAAGTGAGATGAACATCTTTTTATGTGTCTGTTGGCCATCTAGATGTCTTCTCTGGAGAAATGTTTGTATATGTCTTTGGTCCATTTCTAAATTGGATTATTTGGATTTTCGATGTTGAGTTTTACAAGTTCTTTATGTATTTTGGATACGAACCCTTATCACCTTATCAGATTATGTCTTTTGTGAATATTGTTTCTGATTCAGTAGGTTGTCTTAGTTTTATTGATTGTTTCCTTCACTGTGCTGAAGCTTTTTTAATGACGTAGTCCCAGTAGGTTGTGGTTTTTTTTTTTTTTTTTTGCTTTTGTTTCCCTTGCCTCGGGAGACCTATCAGTAAAAAAGTTTCTGTGGCCAATGTCTTAAGAGGTTACTACTGCCTATGTTCTTTTCTAGGATTTTTATGGTTTCAGGTTTCATATTTAGGTATTTAATCCATTTTGAGTTTAATTAATTAATTTTTGAGAGAGAGAGAGCAAGAGAGAGCGAGCATCCTAAGCAGGCTCCATACCCAGTGTGAAGCCTGACACAGGGATTGATCTTATGACCTTGAGATCATAACCTGAGCCAAAATCAAGAGTCAGGTAATTAACCGACTGGGCCAACCACGTACCCACATTTTGAATTTGTTTTTGTGTATGGTGTAAGAATATGGTCCAGTATTATTATTCTACATATTGCTGTCCAGTTTTCCCAACATCATTTGTTGAAGAGCCTGCTCTTTTCCCAGTGGATATTATTTTCTGCTTTGTTGAAGATTAATTGATCATATAGTTGTGGTTTATTTCTGGGTTTTCTGTTCTGTTGGTCTCTGTGTCTATTTTTGTGCCAGGACCATTTTTGTGCCATTCTGTAATATAGCTTGAAGTCTGTAATTCTGATATCTCCAGCTTTGCTTTTGTTTTTCAAGATTGCTTTGATTATTTGGGGTTTTTTGTGGTTCTATACAAATTTTAAGATTGTTGGTTCCAGTTCTGTGAAAAATGCTGTTGGTGTTTTGATAGGCATTGCATTAAATATGTAGATTGTTTTGGTTAGTATAGACATTTTAACAATGTTTGTTCTTCCAATCCATGAGCATGGACTATCCATTTCTGTGACATTTTCATTTACTTTCATCAGTGTTTTATAGTTTTCAGAGTAAAGATCTTTCACTTCTTTGGTTAAGATCATTAAGATTATTTTTTATTATTTTGGGATACAATTGTAAATGATACAGTTTTCCTAATTTCTCTTTCTGATGCTTCATTATTGGTATATAGAAATGCTGTAGACTTCTGTACATTGATTTTGTGTCCTGAGACTTTACTGAATTTGTTTTTCAGTTCTAGCAGTTTTTTTGTAGAATCTGGGTTTTTTTTTTCCTATATGGTACCATGTCATCTGCAAACAGTGAAAGTTTTACTTCTTCTTTACTGGTTTAGATGCCTTTATTTTGTTGTTTGATCACTGTGGCTAAGACTTCCAGTACTGTGTTGAATACAGGTGGTAAGAGTGGACATCTTTGTCTTGTTCCTGACCTTAGGGGAGAAGTTCTTAGTTATTTTCCCATTCAAGTTGTTAGCTGTGGGTTTTTCATAGATGGCCTTTATTATGTTGAAGTAGGTTCATTCTAAACCTATTTTGCTGAGGATTTTTTTTTTTAAATCATGAATGGATGTTGTGCTTTGTCAAAACCTTTTTCTGTATCTATTGAAATGATCATATGGCTCTTATTCTTTCTTTTACTGATGTGATGTACTCTGTTGATTGATTTGCAAATATAGAACCACCCTTGCACCCAGGAATAAATGCCACTTCATCATGGTGAATATTTTTCATGTATTGTTGGATTCTGTTTGTTAGTATTTTATTGAGAATTTTTGCATGTTCATCGGGGATATTGGCCCGTAGTTCTCTTTTTCAGTGGTGTCTTTGGTTTTGGTATCAGTATAATACTGGCCTCAAAGAATGAATGCTGAAGTTTTCCTTTCTTTTCTATTTTTTGTAATACTTTGAGAAGAGTAGGTTTTAACTCTTCTTTACAAGTTTGGCAGAATTTGCCTGTGAAGCCATCTGGTCCTGGGCTTTTGTTTGTTGGGAGTTTTTTGATTAGTGATTCAGTTTCTTTGCTGATTATTGATCTTTTCAAATTTTCTACTTCTTCTGGTTTCAGTTTGGTAGTTTATATGTTTCCAGGAATTTATCCATTTTTTCTAAGTAGTCCGAGTTGTTGGCATATACTTTTCACAATAGTCTCTTACTATTACTTACAAATAGTCTCTTTGTATTTCTGCAATGTTGGTTCTTTCTCCTCTCTTATTTGTAATTTTGTGTATTTGAGTCCTTTTCTCTATTGTTCTTAATAAGTCTGTTAGAGGGTTATCGTTTTTATTGTTTTTTCCCCCGAAGAAACAGCTACTGGTTTCATTGGTCTGTTCTATTTTTTAAAATTTGTCTATCATTTATTTCTGCTCTAATATCTTTTATTGCCTTTCTTCTTCTGGTTTTCGGTTTTGTTTGCTCATTTTTCTAGCTCCTTTGGGTGTAAGGTGAGGTTGTTTATTTGAGATGTTTCTTGCTTCTTAGGGTAGGCCTGTATTGCTATAAATTTCCCTCTTAGAGTTGCTTTTGCAGCATCCTGATGGTTTTGGACTGTTTTCATTTGCTTATGTGTACTTTTGAATTGCTTCTCTATTTCCTCATCGACACATTCATTGTTTAGTAGCATGTTATTTAACCTCCATGTATTTGTGGTCTTTCCAGACTTTTTCTTGTGGTTGAAGTTTAGTTTCATAGTGTTGTGCTCAAAAAAAGATGCACGGTTTGATTTTGAATTTTTTAAATTTGTTGAGTCTTGTTTTGTGGACTAATATGTGGTCTCTTCTGGAGGATGTCCAATGTGCACTTGTAAAGAACGTGTATTGTATTGTTTTCAGATGGAATGTTCTGAATAGATCTGTTAAATCCATGAGTTCCATTGTGTCGTTCACCTTGTGGTATTCCTTGATGATATTCTATTTAGTTGATCTGTCCACTGATATAAGGAGGTGTTAAAGTCCCCTACTCTTATTATATTATTATCGATAACTTCTTTTATATTTGTTCTTAACTGTTTTATGTATTTGGGTGCATCTCTGTTGGGCGCACAAATATTTACAATGATATTTTCTTGTTGGAGTGTCCTCTTTATTATTACAAAGTGTCCTTCTTTTGTCTCTTGTTCCAGTCTGTGTTTTAAAGTCTATTTTGTCTAGTATAAGTATTGCTACTCTGGCTTTCTTTTGACATCCATTAGCATTACAGATGTTTATCTGTCCCTTCACTTTAAATCAGCAGGTGTCTTTAGGTCTGAAATGAGTCTCTTGTAGACAGCATATAGATGGGTCTTGTTTTTTTTATCCAATCTAACCACTCTGTGCCTTTTGATAGGAACATTTATTTACATTCAAAGCAAATTTGGGTAGATGTGTGTTTATTGTCATATTATTATCTAATTTCTGGTTGTGTCTGAAGATTTTTTTTCTGATCCTTTCTTGCCTTTCTCTCATGTTTTGCTGATTATCTTTAGTGATATATTTGGATTTCTTTCTCTTTATTCTTTGCATATTTATTAGTGGTTTTTGATATGTGGTTAACATTAGGTTTGGATATAGCCTCTTCTACATATAGCAGTCAGCATTAAGTTGATGGTCATTTCACTTTGAACCCATTCTTTTCTCTTTTCTCCACATTTTAGGTATATGTTATATTTTATATTCTGTTTTTGGGAGTTGTTTTGAGATTTTACAGAAATACTCATTTTTACGGGTTTTGTGTGTCCTGCCTTTATACTGTCACCTTTGATCTCCCCTTTCCACTTAAAGACTCCCCTTTCATATTTCTTGCAGGGCTGGCTTAGCGGTCATGTACTCCTTTAGTTTTTGTTTGTCTGGGAAACTCTTTTCCTCTCCTATTCTGAATGATAACTTTGCTGTGTAGTTACTTGGCTGCAGATTTTTCTCACTCAGCACTTTGAATAGATGATGCCACTCCCTCTAGCTTGCAAAGTTTCTGTTGAAAAATCTCCTGCTAGCCTTATGGGTTTTCCCTTATAAGTTACTGTTTTGCTTTTGTCTTGATGCTTTTAATGTTTTTTCTCTATTACTGTATTATAATTTAATGATAATATGTCCTGATATAGGTCTGCTTTTGTTATTTTTGATGGGTGCTCTCTGTGCTTCCTGGAGCTGGATATCTGATTTTTTTCCCCCAGGTTAGGAAAGTTTCCGCCTGTTATTTCTTCAAATAAACATTCTGCCCTCTTTTCTGCCCACTATTCTTCTTCTGGGACTCCTATAATATAGTGTTATTACCTTTGATGGGGTCCCTGAATTCCCTAAGTCTGTTCTCACTTTGCATAATTCTTTTTCCTTTCTTTTGTTCAGTTAATGTCCATTACTCTGTCTTCTAGGTGACTAATTTGTTTCTTTGCTTCTTCTTTCTTACTTTCCAGTCTAGTAAGTGTCTTTCTCATTTCTTTACTGAGCCCTTTATCCCTGCTATGTTATTACTTATCAATATGTTAAGGGTCTCACTCATATCTTCCATTTTTTTCTCAAGTCCAGAGAGTATCCTAATGATCATTGCTTTAAATTCTCTATCAGACATGTTACTTGTATCTGGTTTGCTTAGATCTCTGGCTGTGGCCTTGTCATGTCCTTTCATTCGGGATAAATTTCTCTGCCTCATTTTGTCTGCCTCTCTGTATGTTTTTCTGTGCTAAGAAAGTCAGCTGTGTCTTCTGTCTTGAATGTGGTGACTCTGTGCAGAAGAGGTCCTTGAGTGCCTTGCAGTGCCGTGTTCCATGCTCACCAGAACCTGGCACTTCAGGAGACTGTCCTTGTGTCTTGCTTACGCCCTGCTGTTGTGTTTTAGTCACTTTTCCTTTCAGTGCCGTCATCTGCACGGAGTCCCTGCCTGTTGTGGGCTATGCTTGCTCTCTCTGTTTTTAGTGGGACCCAGGCAAGCAAGCTCTTAGGGGGTGTGCCTGCTGGGGTATTTGACAGCTGGATGGTGGTGTTAGCAGAGTTTGCGCTGGGCCACTAGTCCTGTGCCGGTTGCCCCCAAATGCTGCCGCCCTTGGTGTGAGACTGGGTGGGGCATGAGGTGATGGCTGGCTGTGGCTGGGCCCAGTGTGCGACGGTAGCTGGGGGTGCATGTTTGGGTGCTGTGGGCAACAGTGGCTGTGCCTCTAGTGGTGGATGTGGTGCACATGTGCCAACAAAATTTGTCCTGAGCCCAGGACTAGTGCCAGCAGGCTTTGAGTGGACTAGTCCTCAGGAGAACTTGGGGCGTGGCGCTCTGCTGGCAGTTTAGGTGCAAGTGTCTGCCGCCCCACCTCCTGCACCTGCCGCTGTGTTTTATGCTGGAGCGCGGGGGTGGGCAGAGGAAAATGGTGCCCCCCTAGTTCCCTCATTTTTGGACAAGTCCCTGCCTGTGTTCCCCACCCCCCCAACCCGAAATCAGTATTAATAGATCTGCCTCCTGTTTGCCACCTTTTTTATGTTCCTTCTCTGCTCAGGCTGCTGATTCTTTTCTTCTTTTTCTTTCTTTCTTTCTTTCTTTCTTTCTTTCTTTCTTTCTTTCTTTCTTTCTTTCTTTCTTTCTTTCTTTTTAAGTATTTTTTATCATGAATCACAATATCACAAGGATAAGCAGTTTTTTTTTTTTAATGTTTACTTATTTTGAGAGAGAGAGAGGGTGCATGTGTGCTTGCAGTGGGGGTGGGGCAGAGAGAGGGGGGACGAGAGAATCCCCAGCAGGCTCTGTGCTGACAGCACGGGGGCTTAGTCTCATGAACTGAGATTACGGCCTGATCCGAATCAAAGAGTCAGACACTTAGCCAACTGAGCCACCCAGGTAGTTGCCCCTTGACACCTGTCTCTTTAAGGGCAGTGACCCAGCTATCATTCTCCCTCCAGGCTCACGGGACTCCATGCTGAGTCAGCTGATTTCTAAAGCTCCAGGCTCCTAATCCCACTTTTTTTTTTTTTTTTTAAATAAACTCACTGAATTCAGCCCCTTTGGCTTTTAAAACCAAACATGGGAGTTCGTCTTTCCTGTGTGAGCTCCCAGGTGCAAGGGCCCTTTGCCCTCTGCGTGTCCACAGATTTCTGCCTCCTGCAGATAACCACCACCTGCACCTTTCTGACCTTCTGCCCTTTCAGATACAGCTTCTTCTCTGTATTTAGTTGTGGAGTTTGTCCTGCGGGCCTTCCTACTGCTTTCCGGTCTATGGACTTGAATGTGGATGGTAGGTAGCTGTACAGCTGTGATGCGGTGCGCTCAGGGTCCTGCTGCCCCACCATCTTCCCAAGCCCCACCAGCTTATGAGTCTTTTTTCCTACCAGAAATTCATAAATATGGCTACTGCTTAACCTAGCATTTCTAGTGGTAACAAGGTTTCTTGAGGAAATGATCAGAGATGTTCAATAAAATATGCATTCAGTACCACATTACATGTTATATGGAATATTACCCAAACTTAGATGTCAGCAGAGTCTGATTGATTATGTAAAATGTTATAGGAGGGGCGCCTGGGTGGCTCAGTCAGTCAGATGTCCAACTTCAGCTCAGGTCATGATTTCACAGCTCGTGAGTTCGAACCCCATGTTGGGCTCTGTGCTGGCAGCTCAGAGCCTGGAGCCTGCTTCAGATTCTGTGTCTCCCTCTCTCTCTGACCCTCCCCTGCTCACTCGCTCTCTCTCTCTCTCTCAAATAAAATAAAAACATTGAAGAAAATAAAAATTAATTCATTCCGTCAGTTTTGTAGGAGTGCTTACCAGGTATCAAGCATTTCACCTATATCACACTGTGTACATAAGTGTGACAGAGCAGATTCAGCGCTCGTTCTTATTGAGTTTAAGCAGGGGAGATACTTAATAGGCACTCAATTACTTACTTAATAAGTATGAATATGTATTCAAATTAAATTATGGCTGATTACTAATGACTAATAAGTATGAAGAAAGAGGGCTATAAAGTAATGCTAACAGAAGTTACTTCTAAGTGTTGGAAAGTATCGGTGATTTAAAAAATATTTTCTCAGGGCATCTGGCTGCCTCAATTGATGGAGCATGTGACTTTTGATCTTGGGGTTTTGTTTTGTTTTGTTTTGGTTTTTTAAATATTTTTATTTATTTCTAGGAGAGAGAGAGAGACAGCATGAGCAGGGAGGGTCAGAAAGAGAGAGGGAGACACAGACTCTGAAACAGGCTCCAGGCTCTGAGCTGGCAGTCAGCACAGAGCCCGACGTGGGGCTCGAACCCACGAACCGTGAGATCATGACCTAAGCGAAAGTCAGACGCTTAACTGACTGGGCCACCCAGGTGCCCCTGATCTTGGGGTTTTAAGTTTGGGTCCCATGTTGGGTATAGAGATTACTTTAAAAAAAGCTATAAAGAAGAATATTAAAAAAATAATAAAATATTATTCCCTGTTCATGCTGCCTCTCTCTCTCTCTCTCTCAGAAATAAATAAAACATTAAAAAAATATTTTATTTATTTCTGAGAGAGAGAGAGACAGAGAGACAGAGAGACAGAGGAGCAGAGGGAGAGGGAGACAGAAGCTGGCTCCAGGCTCTGAGCTGTTAGCACAGAGCTCAATGTGGGGCTTGAACTCAAAAACCACAGATCATGACCCAAGTCAAAGTTGGACGCTTAACCGACTGAACCATCCAGGTGCCCCTAAAGAAGAATGTTTTAAAAGCTATACTTCTTCTTAGGTTTTCTAGAATTATTTTATATTTGGCAATTATTTTTTATTGGATTTAGATAAAGAAGATAGGGGCACCTGAATGACTCAGTTGGTTAAGTGTCCAACTTCGTCTCAGGTCATGATCTCACAGTATGTGAGTTCAAGCCTCACATCAGGCTCTGTGCTGACAGCTCAGAGCCTGGAGCCTGCTTCTGTGTCTCCGTCTCTCTCTGTACCTACCCCGCTCATGCTTTCTCTCTCTCTCTTTCTCTCTCTCTCTCTAAAAAATAAACAAACATTAAAATTTTTTTTAAATAAAGAAAAAGATTAAGAAGATAACCAAACTCTTGCTGAAACTTTAAAAAAAAAATACTGCTTTTGATTTCCATAGTTCATTTTAATAGCATTCTTATTACATACTTACTGACTGCCTATCATATGTTCAACACTGAGAAATGTTATAGAGACAGTAGGAGACTTGATTTTAAGAAACTTGTCTCAAAATGAGAGATGAGAAACAAACCAGCCATACATAAAGTAGAATTACATCCTATAAAGCAATTTATAATAAAATACTACATGTTAGCTTAGAAAAAAGAAAAGCCAGTGAATTCTGATTTGGTCAGGCGAGGCTGAGAGAAGAACACGGGTTATGAAGTGGACCTTGAAGGGCAGCTGGTGATTTGGGTAAGTGCAGGGATGCTAGAAAGCCTTTTACGCCGTAGATTCAGGATTGAAAGCACTGCCTAAGAATGGGCATAGTGTGTCTATACAGCAGTAGGGAGAGTGACCTCAGGAGACCAGCGCTGTATTTAATGGATAATGACAAATAACAACCGGAAATTTAGAATTTGTTTTCCAGTAAGAACCAGAAGCATCCGAAGTCAGTCCTTTCTGCCTTTCTTTCTTTCTTCCCTCTCTCTCCTTTCTTCCTCCCTCCCTTCCCAGGAAGAGACTTTATACAAATACAGTTGAAAGAAGATTAGTTCTGCAGTAGAACACAAGACATATTGATCAGTTTCCTTCCTAAAGCCTAGCTTTCTGCATTCTTTTAAAACTAGAAGGTATTGTTCATTACAGTGACAGGCAATGATGTGTGTTTGCCAGAGCTAAAGGGACACCCCTGTCTCGGGCTGCTCTAGCATAACCGCCGGCGTTTATGAAAAGTGTCAGGCTGCTGCGTGAGGATGAGCATTGAGTGCAGGGCAGTACTTCCACAGAGAGAACTGTGACATAGCTTTTTTTCGTTTTTGCAGTTATCCTTAGGCATGTATTATTATCTTCTCTAGACAAACCGATTTGTCAGGTTTTTAAAATATAACATTTTGAATCCTCAAAGCGAAAGAAAAACCTTCTTTGGTCTGAGAATGGTGAAATAGCTAAAGAGCAGCGTACTCTTAATTTAATGGCAGTTGATTTCTGCTTACCTAATTTGAAAGTTCACATTGTCAAGCTGCTTCTTCCCAACCTTCCCTACCCTCCTCAATTCCCCACCCCCATAGTTTTACTCTGCATTCTGATATAGTACCCATTCCCTTACCTTTAAATTACATCAATGAATGATGTGTTTGCATTGGATTTATTTAGCCCTTTGATTCTGCACCATAACCCTAAAGGCAGTTTTAATGATGACCAAACTAAAAAATACAGCGCAAATTTAACTCTGAATCCATACTCTTAGGTGTCTTTTTTTCATTCGAAATATCTCTATTAGCAAAGTCTGAGAAAATCTTAATTGTATTTAATTTATTAGGACATATTTATTATATTTATGTAAGAGTTTCAGGTCACCACGTACAAATTCAGCTTCCTCTGGACATTCTAAACTTTGTTTGCCATGTGCTTAATTGCAAATTATTTCTGTAGTTCAACCCCGTATTTACACCTCCCTAGTCAGTAATACTGCCAAAAGAACCAATTCTCTGCAATTCACTTGCAGAGAATTTAAGTGATGGGTAGAATCTTTAAATATTATCTTGAAAAGGTGTCTTTTATGCAAGAGATCAGGTAATTGACTAACCAGAGTTCAAACCATGGGGTTAATGTCAGATACACGATTAGAACCTAGCTCTTCCTGCATTAACATTGTCTCACTCTTTTAATTGTCTCTCTAAGCCTATTGGATCCTTGAGCTCAGAGAATTTCATTTCCATTCTGACTGTTACAGACAAGAGTCCTTTATTGTGGTGGAAGATGCCTTTATTGGATCAGTAGGAGCGATTTTATTCCAACTGTGCAGATGAATGCAGTTATAGCCCTTGCTTACTTTTTTCGTTCCCTCACCTGTACGAACTAGACCATCCTAGACGAGTCAAGGCTATATTTGGAAATTTGAAACTCTCTTTCCTTTCTTTTTTTTGCTGTTATATGATCTCATTGAATCCTCATGTTAGTCCAGCTCATAGGACACTACCTCAAAACCTGTCTTCACCACCTTCTGTCATCCCAGTGTGGAGGTAACAGAGTAAAGACCAGTTTCCCCATATTGCCTTGGCCATGTTATATAAAAGCTGAATTTACAGAACACTCTGCCTGTCTTTACTACCTTTCACTCCTCTTCTACTTCTACTTCTTCCTGTACTTTTATTTTCTTCTCTCCCTGCTTAATTTTCCATTCTTCCCTTCTCAGTTCATTTGTTCATTATTTTTTTATAGTATGGCATTTCTTTTTTTTTTTAAGTTTTTATTTAAATTCTAGTTTGTATAGTGTAATAATGGTTTCAGAAGTAGAATTTAGTGATCCATCACTTACATATAACAAAGAATGCTCATCACAACGAGTGCCCTCTTTAATACCCACTTTAAAGGGAGCTAGAGAGTCACTGAATCCTAGATTGTGTCCCTACAGGATAAAAGCGTAAGATATGTTGCATCCTATTCTTTGCCCAATATATCTCCCAAAGATATGCCAGGCTTATAAAATTTAAACTTCTGAAAAATTGAAAAATTCTGATCTTATTGAAGGTTTGACCAACTGCACTTTTTATGTACGAGTGTGAAAAAGGTAATGGTTGTTTTTGTTTTTCTCTTATTTTGTCCTCAGGAGATGAGACCTTATGGTGGCCTTATATGTGGTTGAGTTTATTAAGGAAGTCTAATATCATTAGGTCCCCATGATTTTCAGAATGGATCTATTTACTCAATACCTCAGTGATAAAGGCTTCATGTAAGTTCTTCTGTATTATCTTTTCCTTCCACATCTTCCCTGATGAGATTAAAATTGTCATATTCTATGATAGAACCTCTGCTCTGCCTTTATGGTTTTGTCCTTTCATGCATAGACTAGATCATTGGTCCTCAACTTTTCGTATATATGAGAATTACCTCGGATTGGTAAAAAATATCAGTGCACAGGTGACTCTCCACAAACAAAGGTATTGGTTATCGTTTTTGTGTTCTTTTCAAAGCTCCCAAGGTGATTGGAATGTGTAGCCCGGGTTGAGAAACAAGGGATTGCCCAGACAGAGAAATCCTCCGTAAAGCAGCACATGGCCACAGGCCATGTGGATTTTACTTCTGTCTTCAGTTCATTCTGTGCATCTTTTTTTTTTAAATATTTTTTATATATTTCTAGGAGAGAGAGAGAGAGAGACAGCGTGAGCAGGGAAGGGTCAGAGAGAGAGGGAGACACAGACTGAAACAGGCTCCAGGCTTTGAGCTGGCAGTCAGCACAGAGCCCGACGCGGGGCTCGAACCCACGAACCGCGAGATCATGACCTAAGCGAAAGTCGGACGCTTAACCGACTAAGCCACCCAGGCGCCCATTCTGTTCATCTTAAAGTTACGTACTTCATCATCTAGAGCACCCTTCCGTATGAACTATAAGCTTGTTGTTATTCTTGGTTGTGGGTATGTGTGAGTTTTCATTTCTGAAACTTTCTTTCTTTTACTTCCATCTTGGAAGTTGAGCTCCAAATTATCTAGGTCAGTCTTCAGATTCTTTTCCAGTGGGCCAGAGATTCTTAGGAAATGATGAACCCACGGATGCTCTTGCAGTCTTAAACCTTGACTGCCTTTTTATCCTGTACTATTCCCTGTCCCTCTTTCCTCCTCTGAAAATTACTGACCTCATGGCACACCAGCTTCACGCTTCTCAGTCTCTTTCTTCTCTGTATTCCATTAGTCCATGCTTAATTTGTCATACTTCACATACAGATTCTAACCTATGTGAACAGAGTTTGATTTGTGATCCTTTTGGATCCGTGAGTCCACAGGATGTAATGTGAATAATTATAAGTAATTGCAAATGTGAATAGTTTATGGAGTTAGTGAGGAAAGTTGTTGTGACATGGAGGAAAGGTCTTAACCAGCGTGTACATGTATTTGCTGCCTTCAGGGGGATGGTGGTTCTGGGGCAGAGCCACTGGTGACATACCCTGGTGGGGGTGGGTCTTGGTGGGGGGAGCCTTATGTGAGTTAAAATTTTATTCCAGTTAACAAGTGCATATTATAAAGTAAATATACAAGTATGAGAGCTGATGGTTTAAAAACCTTTTTGGATTAAAAAAAACATGTGTAGTGGAGCGCCTCGGTGGCTCAGTTGGTTAAGTGTCACACTCTGATTTCAGTTCAGGTCATGATCTCACAGTTCTTGAGCTGGAGTCCCGCATCAGGCTCTGCGCTGACAATGCAGACCTCTCTCCCTGCCCCTCCCCTGCTCATTTGCTTTCTTTCTCTTAAAATAAAAATAAAGTGTATAAAATAAAATAGAGGCACATGGGTGGCTCACTTGGTTAAGTGTCCGACTTCACCTCAGGTCATGATCTCACTGCTTGGGAGTTCAAGCCCCGTGTGCTGACAGCTCAGAGCCTGAAGCTGGCTTCAGATTCTGTGTCTACTGTCCCTCCTCACTCATCCCCCACCCCCATCTTTCTCTCTCTCTCTCAAAAATAAACATTAAAAAGATTTTTTAAAATAAAAAAGTAAATAAGTAAAATATAGTAAAAGAAAACTACACATAACTAATCAAACTGTCAAGTTACTGTTGTAATCCTATGTGTCATGCAGGTAAATGCTCAGTTCATTCTGTTGTGTTACTCTGCTGATATATACGTATTAGACTTGTGTATGCCTAATTTACTGAGTTTCACTAAGAGCTAAATCAAATATATCACTGCTGCATTATACAGGTTAGTGGCCTTGCTAGCTAGTATTCTTTCACAATGATACATTAACCTTTTTTTGGGCACATCAGTATTTTGAGTGGGCCTCTTTGAATGTCAACACTTGGACCTCATGATAAAGAATTAGCATAGATGGGCAGTTTGGAAGCTGGTCACGTTGTCATCCCTGAAGGAACACTGATTTTCCTATAGTGGGTTACATTTGGTAGTATATATAGGGTTAATTGTTAGAGATTAGGTTCTTCACCTTTTTTTCCTATAAATTTTAACATGCCCTTTAATGAATATAAAGTAATGCAAAGCATTTATATTAAATAGACTTGTTAAGTATGTCTTTCCTATCTGCTACTTCATTCCTAACGGGAGTGCTAATGTTCTGAAACTTGTTTATGATCTGTGTTATTCAGTATTATGCCTCTAAGAATATGCCCTATTCTTCGTCTTTGAATTATCAGTGTTAACGAATACATTCAATAGTGATGTTTTTTATCAGTGGGTGGAATATATTTGTTTTTTTCTTGCCATTTCCCTTTTGTTTTAAAGGAAAAGTTCCAAGGTATAAGGAAAGAGGTCATGGTATCTCTCAACTGGTTAGGAACTGAAATATGGGAAGTAAAAATTGAGGCTCAGTTGCCCTCTAGGGGTTCAGCTGTAACACAGCACGTGTAAAAATAATTTAATGAGATCTTTGTGGGCAGGGGTAGATCTGCCGATTAGAAGAGTTCTGTGTTTTGTTTTCTGTTAGAGTGTGGTGAGTCCATGGCAGGCCGATTTTAACTATTGCAAACCAGGACATCCTAATTTTGTAACCTTCTGATATTGAACATCTTGTTTGTTTGTTTGTTTTGGTTTTAAAGGCAGAAGCACCTAGGCGATAGTAATTCAACCATCATCAGCATTATCTTCAAGAATAATTTGGGGACCAATCTACAGATTCTTTTCTTACACTCTTAATCTCCTCGGTTGTTGCCTGGATGACCCTTCAGGTCAGCTCCCTCCCTCTTTGGCCCAAAGCTAATAAAGACCTCAGTGAAGTGCTTTGGTCACGAATCTTTGTGCTTTCGTGATCATGAAATGTTTCTCTTTTGATTTCAGCACCTTTGATCGGCATCTTTGTCTGGATGGGGAGAGTACTTCCAGCTAGGAACACCCTGGTTATTGCCTCTCTAGTCTAAATGGTACCCAGCTTGGAATTGCTTGAGGTCCAGTGGATTTTTGTTGGAATCTGTCTCTGGTGCAAAGGGCTCTACTTTGTAATTGTAGGGTTAGACTCTTGCTGTTTGGTAAGAGGGAGCAATTTTTGTTGTTGTTGAAAATATAGACTAGTCTTGGACTTGAATAAGTGGTAAATACGGAGTTTACTTTCTGTGCATTTATTTAATACTTGATATTTTGAATATTTAAGCACATTTCTACATCAAATATGAAAATTCACATGGTCACTGATACATTTTTAAAAGATGTGTGTGTATTGTGTATGTTTTAATAATGCTCTTTTATTCCCTTAAAGGATGGTATAAAACTTTATTTCTTTTAATATACATTTTTTCATCTCTGTAGTTATATTGAGCTTTTCCCTTTTTTAGTTCTTATGGTCATGGAAAACCTCAGTTATTAATTGTCAGAACCTATATTTGTATCATTTATTTGTCATCTTATTTTTATAGTTCAGGTTTTATGTATTTTAATATCAAATATCCCATTAGATATTGATATATATTAAGATATTAAACTGTGATAATGGATTTAGTAGTAGTTATTAGCTAGTAGTAGCTAGTCTCATTAGCTACCTAATTTTCTTAGCACTAGTCATGTTTCAGATGCTCAATAGCCAAGTGTGGCTTGTTGCTACCACATTGGATAATGCAGATTATTGTTTCATTTCCGTTATTGCAGAAAGTTCTTTTGGACAGCACTGGTATAGACATATGTCATCTTCTTCAGTGTATGTCTTAAAATATCTTAATATACTGGTAGTCTCCTGTGTAAAATGAATTGAAACATGAAAATACTTTATGTTCTTATAATTTCTTTTATCAAAAGAACATTTTGGAAATAACTTTAATTGAAACTGATCTCATAAGAACTAGTGTTACCTTTCTGTTTATCTTAAAGATCAGTATATATTTCTGATTATGAAGTAAATGATATCAAATGTTTTAATAAAAATTATATATTTTTGGGATACCTGGGTGGCTTAGTCAGTTGAGCATCCGGCTCTTGATTTTGGCTCAGGTTGTGATCTCACAGTTCATGAGATCAGGCCTGTGTTGGACTCTGTGCAGACAGCATGGATTCTGCTTGGGATTCTCTCTCCCCCTCTCTCTGCCTCTCCCCTACTTGCACATGCACTCACACGATCTTTTTCTCTCAAAAATAACTAAACTTAAAAAAAATTATATGTTTTTAAAATATGTAAGTACATCTACTTTATCTCCATCTTGTGGTAGAAATATATGGAAGTCCTGTTCTTAGGAATATAGTGAAGCCATATTCACTTTTACATTGATTTATCATGCTCTTTTCCCGCACTGAAATGTAACATTAAATGTTAAGGGTTTATTAACAAAGTTTTAAGTCTTACTCAAGAAGTCAACTAAAGTAATTTTAGATTTTACAATTACAGTGAAGGGCGAAAACCAGAATTACAACTGTCATTCTGAGTGTGTTGGAATATTAAAACAAGGAATATAAATATTTCAGTCATAGTTGAGATCAAGAACAAAGAAGGAAGATTTAGCTGCTTACCTGTAAAAGTACTCTGTCTTTTTAAAGAGGATTTTGAAGAATATGTTTCTATGGTAAATCTGTGAAGTTTCATAAACTGTTTCTTCCTGGAACAATTAAAATAATTTTCAATTTCATTGTTTCTAGTGTTCAAATGTGCTCATTGCCCTTTTATAATTGTAACTGTAAAATTATTTTTGGAGGTAAAGGAGCATTAACATACTTTGTTAGATGTAGCAGTCTTTTTAAGATTAATTATTTAATTTACATCCAAGTTAATTAGCATACAATACAATAGTGGTTTCAGGAGTAGATTTTTTTTCTTTTTAATTTTTTTTAAATGTATTTTTGAGAGAGAGAGAGAGACAGTATGAGTTGGGGAGAAACAGAGAGAGAGAGGGAGACACAGAATCTGAAGCAGGCTCCCAGGCTCCGATCTGTCAGCACAGAACCTGATGCGGGGCTGGAACTCACAAACTGCGAGATCATGTCCTGAGCCGAAGTTGGAGCTTAACTGGCTCAGCCACTCAGGCGCTCCAAGGAGTAGATTTTTAATGCCCCTTACCCCTTTAGCCCTTCCCCCCCACAACCCCTCCAGCAACTCTGTTCTCTGTATTTAAGAATCTCTTAATGTTTTGTCCCCCTCCCTGTTTTTATATTACTTTTTATTTCCTTCCCTCATGTTTATCTGTTTTGTATCTTAAATTTCTCAAATGAAGGAAGTCATATGATATTTGTCTTTTCTGACTAATTTCGCTTAGCATAATGCCCTCTAATTCCATCCACAGAGTTGCAAATGATTGTAAGCGATAACATTCTATATAAATGCGTAAAATTCTCTTTTTAAAATACCTGATATGAGGGGCACCTGGGTGGCTCAGTTAAACATCTGACTTGTGTTTTCAGCTCAGGTTATGATCTCACGGTTCCTCGTTCCTGAGATCAAGCCCTGCATTGGGCTGTACACTGACAGCTTGGAGCCTGCTTGGGATTCTGTTTCTCTCTGCCCCTCTTCCGCTTGCTCTCACTCTTTTTCTTTCTCTCAAAATAAATATCATTTAAAAAAATAAAAATAAAATAAAATACCCAATATGAAGTATTTGATTGGGAAGACCATATCAAAGTTTTAAAAACATATTTCAAATCAGATTTATTTGTATCACCCTTTTGTTTTATTTTTAATTAAGATGTTTAGGGATGCCTGGGTGACTCAGTCAGTTAAGCATTGTGCTTGTGCTCGCACGTATGTTGTCTTTCTCTCTCTCAAGAAAGTAAATAAAAAATAAAAAGTTCAAAATGTTTCAATTTTTTTCAACTAAATGTATTTAACCTAATATTTAAAACTTTTTCTATTCTTGGGGCGCCTGGGTGGCTTAGTCGGTTAAGCGTCTGACTTTCGCTTAGGTCATGATCTCGCGGTTTGTGGGTTCGAGCCCCCCGTCGGGCTCTGTGCTGACTGCCAGCTCAGAGCCTGGAGCCAATTTCAGAGTCTGTATCTCCCTCTCACTCTGACCCTCCCCTGCTCACGCTGTCTCTCTCTCTCCTAGAAATAAATAAAAAATTTAAAAAAATAAAAATAAAACTTTTTCTATTCTTTTAGGTTGTTTTAAATTTTATGAGTGAAGACTGATGAAATTTACACAGCAGTTTTAATTTAAAGTTAAGTTTTTATATAAAAAGTCTGAATGCTCTAGAAATTCTGAAAAAATGTTTTAACCTTCAAGAGGTTAAGAAAAATTTTATGTAGCAGATAGGTGTTTTAGCTAGGTTAGATTTAGATAGCTTTTTAAAAATTCAGATCTGTTTATCTTGCTAAGTATTGGGAATGAAATAGCTTATGAGTTGGTAACATCTCAATACCCATCTGATTAGAAGATGTTCCAAATAGGAGTTTAAACCTGAAAGCTGAATATGGCACGCGTATCAGTGGGACAGCCAGCAGATTCGCCCAATTATGTAGGACTAGTGACAGTCGAGGTCATGTTTTGGTGCCTCTTGAAAGCCAAGCAAAGAAGTCTAAACTTGATGTAATAGAAAACAGGGATTTTTCGTGTAGCACAGGTTTTTATTTCAGGGCAGTTCTGTGATCTTGGAAACTTAACATCAGATGGAGCTTTTGAGAGTAATTAGTCCCAGTTCAGGAATCTTTAAAATAATATATGAAAATTTCCATTTTCAGTACCTCTGTCCCAATTCAGGCTTTCATTATTCACTTCCTCTTGCGTCGTATTGTTAATTTTTTCCAAAAATAACATCAGTTTTTTAACACAAATTATAAATACTCCATTTATAGAATGTAAGGAATATAAAAAAGATGAAACTCCTCTCCAAAACTTTACCCTAACTCTCAACATTCACCAAATACGGGTGTCTCTCTGTGAACGTATACAGGATGGATTATATAAAAGGCACTATTTTTTCAAGTTGAATTTAGCAAAACAAAACTGAGCTAGACTAAAGGAGTTACTGAAGTTCAGGTAAGTTTTCTTGATTAAAAAATATATTACTTCTGGGGGTGCCCGGGTGGCTCAGTTGGTTAAGCGTCCAACTTTGGCTCAGGTCATGATCTCACAGCTTTTGGGTTCGAGCCCCGCATTGGGCTCTGTGCTGACAGCTAGCTCAGAACCTGGATCCTGCTTCAGATTCTGTATCTCCCTCACTCTCTGACCCTTCCCTGCTCACACTGTCTCTCTCTCTCGCTCGCTCGCTCTCTCAGAAATAAACAAAACATTAAAAAAATAAAAAGTATATTACTTCTAAATGTGCCTCAAATCTTGAGAAAAATATTATATACCATTAATCTTAAATCACTGTTATATTTTAAACTCAGTACAATAGCTTGGGGCAGTATTGATTGATACCCTGCTTTGAAAGTATACTTATATTTTCCCACATCTTGCTTTTTAAGTTCCTTTCTTTGTACATTGTATTTTTATATTGTCAACATTTATATGACTTAGATTCTTTTCTGTAATCATGAATTCAATGCTCCCTCTCTTATTTCTTTGTTTTGATTCATTGCTTGATTGGCTAGATTTCATTGTCAAATAGTTTGTTTAAGAAGAATCTTTGGGTTTTAGATTCCTCGTTAACTATCATGTTTGAAAATGACTTCCCTTATACAGATATAAAATTGTTAGGTCATATTTTTTTTCCCCTCAGAAATGTGTACACATGGCATTAGTACTTTATGGCATTGAATGTTGCTCTTGGGATTTGGGGCCAGCCTGATTTTCATCCATGCCTTACCTTACAACTATCTAACTATGGGGGTTTTGATTTTTCTTGTGTAGAGAAAAATTCGTTTAAAAAATTTTTTTAATGTTTATTATTTTTGAGAGAGACAGCATGAGCAGGCAAGGGCCAGAGAGAGGGAGTCACAGAATCTGAAGCAGGCTCCAGGCTCTGAGCTGTCAGGACAGACCCCGATGCAGGGCTCAAACTCATGAACTGTGAGATGATCACCTGGCCCGAAGTCAGATGCTTAACCAACTGAGCCACCCAGGGGCCCCAAGAAAAATTCTTTTTCTGTTCTTGAGTTAGGTCACTTAACTAGACTAGATCTTAGGTAGTTATTCTATATCAGTGCTTTTTGGGATATACTGTTGTCTTTTTGATTTGCAGTTTCAATTCTTTGTGTCAGTTTTGAAAACCTTTCTTAAATGATCATGTAAAATATTCCTTTCTTTTTTGATTTCTCTACCTCAGAGATACCAGTCATCATTAGAACTTTGAAATAGGATTAGCACTTGATGTTGTTTGCTATGTTAACTAATTACCCCAAAACTTCGTCGCTGAAAACAGCGCATATTTATTACCTCACAGTTTCTGTGGGCCAGGAATCTAACATGACTTGGCTGGGTCCTCTGCTTCGGTCTCTCACAAAGCTGCAGTCAGGGAGTTGGCTCAGGGTCTGCACTCTCATCTGAAGCCTCCACTGGGGAAGCTTATCCAGTGGGTGTTGGCCACATTCAGTTCTCCCAGGGGGATGTTGTGCTGACAGTCTCAGTTCCTTGTTGACTCTTGTCCACAAACCACCCCTCTGTCCCTTACCACTTGAGCCTCCCCCTCATGGCAGTTTTTGCCATCAAAGCATGCAAGCTGGGATGGCATTGGAGCATTTGCTAACAACATAGAAGTCAGGCTCTGTGTTACTTAACCATGGCAGTGACATCCTGTTCTTCACCTTGCCCGGTTCTTTAAGTGGAAGGAAACCACTAGGTTTAGCTTGCTCTCAAGAGAAGGGGTTTAGTGGGGTGCCTGGGTGGCTCAATCGGTTGAGCGTTCAATTTTGGCTCAGGTCATGATTTCACGGTTCGTGGGTTCGAGCCTCACGTCGGGCTTTGTGCTGACATCCAGCTCAGAGCCTGGAGCCTGTTTCAGAGTCTGTGTCTCCCTCTCTCTCTGACCCTCCCCTTCTTATGCTGTCTCTCTCGGAAATAAATAAAACGTTAAAAATCTTTTTAAAAAATGAAAAAAGAGAAGGAGTTTAGTTTATTCTAGGTTATGGATACCAGGAAGCTGGGATCATTTGAGGCCATTTTCAAAACTGCCTACCACATTTTGATTTTCTTTGTTTTTACATTAACCTTAACATTTTTTTCTCTGTATTTACTGTGGCGATCTAAAGTCATTCTTACAAAATCTCTCACTTAAATTTCAGCTGTGTCTAGTATATTCTTTATATATTTCTAATATATTGACACTAGTCTGTTCTTTATATATTTCTAATTTATTGACACTGTTACAGACTCGTTTAGGTCTTTAATTTAGATTTTTACCTCCTCTTAAATCTCCCTCTGTTTTATCAACTATTCTCTCCCTCTGTTTTATCAACTATTCCTTGAAGTCTAGCATTCTTGAATTTATACTTTTATTAAGGTCTCATATAGAGTGACATTTGAGATGAATCTTTTTTCCTTAGGGGGTGTTTGCAGAGTTGCCCTGCTATTTCTCTGAAAAATTGTGGGTGAATTCTCTTTAACACTCCTGCCACCTTTCTCTAATATGTTTGTCTTCCCTTGTGGTATGGTGTGAGGGCTGAGGTGTTCTTCTGTGTACTTTCCTGAAGCCTGGAGGGAGGCGGAGAAAGAGCAGTGCAGTGTTTTTGTGAAATAGCCTTCAGGAGGGGCGCCTGGGTGGCTTAGTCGGTTAAGCGTCCGACTTTCGCTTAGGTCATGATCTCGCGGTTCGTGGGTTCGAGCCCCGCATCGGGCTCTGTGCTGACTGCCAGCTCAGAGCCTGGAGCCTGTTTCAGTCTGTGACTCCCTCTCTCTCTGACCCTCCCCTGCTCACGCTGTCTCTCTCTCTCTCTCCTAGAAATAAATAAAATATTAAAAAAAAAAAAGAAATAGCCTTCAGGAATGTTTCTTTGCTTCCTGTGGGGTTACCTTTGGTTTATCCTATCTATTAAGCGTGGAGCCCTGAAAAATGGCATACTCTGGGCTTTTCCCCCCCTGCTGAGATCCCATGAAGGTGGGTAGAGGCTTTTATTCTAAGAGGTTTTGTTTTGTTTTGACTTTTCTCTAGGATTCCTATTTATGCCCTCAGCCTGCTGCTCTCAAGAACAAGGAGTGCTATTAGTGGAGATTCTCAGGACCTTTTAACTCGTTTTTTTTTTTTTTCCCTCCAGTGTGTTCTAAGGGGTGGAAATGGGACTGGGGGCAATGCCACTCTGAGCCTTGCCATGCTGAGTTTGCCAGAGTCTTTTCCTTCTTCCCTATGATATTTTGAAGTTTATGGTATGAGACTATACCTCTTTCCTTGTATTGTGGCAATTTTTTCCCCTTGTATTTCTGACCAGTTTTTCCTCTTTTGAAACTCCTTTTGTTTATGTACTGAGGAAGAGTTTATGAGCTTGCAGTATCCTGTGATTTTTTTTTTTAATATTTTATTTATTTCTAGGAGAGAGAGAGAGAGAGAGAGAGCGTGAGCATGGGACGGTCAGAGAAAGAGGGAGTCACAGACTCTGAAACAGGCTCCAGGCTCTGAACTGGCAGTCAGCACAGAGCCCGACGCGGGGCTCGAACCCACGAACCGCGAGATCATGACCTAAGCGAAAGTCGGACGCTTAACCGACTAAGCCACCCAGGCGCCCCTCCTGTTGATTTTTTTTACCCAGAACTATCCGTAATATCTGTTGCCTGAATTATTTTATTAGCATATAGACTAGCTTTCCCTATCTAGAAATGTTTTTTCCCTTCATTTCCCCTAAATTTACTCTAAATGTTGCTAGGTAAAACTTTCTGAAGTGTACTCTTTAGTTCATGTCATTCTCCACTGCCTATAGGAATAAAGTCTAAACTCTTATATGTAAGGCCTTCCAAGGCATAGGATTACATATGATTACTTTACTAATCATAGTCTCATTTCCATTCTTGAGCCCCATTTCTGGCTGAATTGAAAATTTTTCTATTTTTCCATGCACACCCTGGGTAGATTTCCAAGATGTGGTCAGTACATAACATGGTGTATACAATTGACTCTTGAAGAGTGTGGGGGTTAGGAATGCTGACCTCCACCCCTTCCCCCCAACATGGCTGACAATCCATGTATAACTTGACTCTTCAGAAACTTAGAACTATTCATTGCCTATTGTTGACCAGAGCCTTACCAATAACATAAGCCGTCAATTAACACATACTTTGTATGTTATATATTATATACTGTACCCTCTAAGTTAGAGAAAAAGAAAATGTTAAGAAAATTGTAAGAGGAGATAGATTTTATAGTACCATGCTGTATTGGAAAAAAATCCCTGTAGAAGGGAACCATACAGTTTAAACCCATGCTGTTTCAGGATCAACTGTATGTACACTGTGGTTTTTATTTCTTTCAGTCTCCTGATCATCTTTCTTTAGGAACATACTTGTTTGTCAAGATCCATCTGAAATATGTGCTTCCCAGAGAAGAGCACAATTATCTGCGAGCTTGGGCCACCGTGACTGGGGTGCTGATCCTGGGTTTGGATGTTCTATATTGATTCCTTTTGTTTGGATCACATTGGGCTTATCTGTCATTCTATTCTAAAATTTGAATTCCTTTTTTTTAACCTGCATGTAGGTATTTGCATTTACCCCCAAGAAATTTCACCTTTAAAATGTTCTTTTTAGCCTTATTTTCCATAATGTTGAGATTGTTTTGAATCTCAAGGCCCTCCTCTTCTTCAGTCGATCCGTGCTAACCTGATGCTGTCCGTGTAAATCTGTCATATTGACAGGGACTCGGGGGTAACTGCAGTACTTCCACCACTGTTGTGTCCTTGTAGTCTGCTCACATTTTGTTTTCTTCCTCATTCCTCTGGCAATGCAAGGGAGAAGAATGGTGATTGTTCTGTTTATGGGGGACGGCTGCGTGGAGGAGGAGTTATTAGAGGAAGGGGATGCTTTTCCTTGGATTAAGCTACCGGTAGAGGACTTGTTTCAGGGAGATGCCAGTGAAAATGAGAAGCATCCCAGGACACGTTAGCAGCACTCGGTGATTGGAAAGATCACCCCTGAAGGGAAGTATGATAATGCCCAAAGTTGGACTTCGAATGATTTGCACGAAGCAGTGAGCCCGGGCGCGTTAAGTTTGAGGTCAGTGGTTTGAGACGTAGACAAGAAGATACCCAGCTTCTAAAAAGAATTTTCTTCGTGTCTGAGATTTCTAATAAACGGCATTACAAATAGAGTTTTAAAGCAAACCATGTACCTTGTAAAAGGATTCTTTGTTTAACTCAAAAACCCGTTAGTCCTGTAAAATTTATGTTCATTTTCTTTCTAAGACCTTGGGTAATTTGGATGTGCGATTACATTTGAACTGAATGGATTTCAAATAGGGAAGAGGATGTTATTTTTTTGAAGACTCCATTTTAATTGGGTAAAATATATGTGAAGTTAGTGACTTTTTCTTTTAAGAAAAGGACTTTAAAATATGAATGCCCAGCTATAGAAGAAGTGCTTTTCCAGGACCGCCTTGTCTACCCTAACTTGTATGCCTTTTAATAACACGTAAAATGCCAGTTCTGGGGTAATTACATTAATAAATTCCATCAAAAACAGCTACAGAACTGGCATTGCAATTATGAGACCCTGACTCATCTGTTGTGTGTACAAAACAGGGACAGGCTTCTTTTTCCCCCTTCATATGCAGAAATTCCTGTAATTGCTTTATTTTCTTCTAGAATAGCTTGAAGTTGTAGATTATGTGGTTACATAGCAAATTGTGGGGATAATGTTTCCATTTTGTCATAAGAAATAGATTTCTCTCTTCTATAATACAGGAGAAATAAAGTTTTACCAACCATCTCAGATGGATTTGAGGAAATTTTTCATAGAATTTTACTTACTAAATAAGATAAAGTATTTGTATAGCGATGTGGATATTGATAAGTATCAGAAGTGAACCACTACTTGCATTCCATAAATAGAAGGAAATCTAACTCTTTAATTATAAGTTAAAGCATGAATGGAAAGTAACATAGCTAAGTGAAAGTCAACATAACGTAATAATACGAAGGCATCCTAAACTTGCTTGTGCTATTTCATTTTTATGGATTAAGAAAATGACTTTCATCTAGGATGTGTTAACATTATTTTCCCCACTTTCTCTCTAAGGAAATAGGTTTGTGTTCTCTTAACTAAAAACAGTAGAGGACGTAGGTCTTCAGCGCATGTCTAGATTTGTCCTTCCAAGATATCTGCCAACATTCATGTTCCCTATTAGTCAGGGAACTAACTATGTTAGAGAGCAGCCTTGGGTTAATGAACTAAACTTGTTTCTTCATTCTTTTGTAACCCAGGTAGAAGTTGCAGGGATGCTTGACTTACGGTATTGATTTTTTAGAAAAACAAAAGAATCTGTAGACTCTAGAAGGAGTGGAGAATGCTGTTTTCACATTTGCTGCCCTAGAAATATCTTTTAGAGAACAATGTTATTTTCAACAGATGCATTTTGATCTGAGCTCATTTTTACTTAAGGATTTTAAATGACTTTTTGTGTGTTTCTTTTGCCTTTAGTCTTTATTTTCAAGTTAGTGATGTCTTAAGATTAAACTCTGTCTGATTCCCACAAGAGCAACTTCGTTGGCATCAGTAGCTCTGCCTCCCCCCCACCTTTGGTGGTTGGCAGAGTGGCCACTGTATTGTGCTTCCAAATCCAGTTCTTGAAATGTAGTATCAACCATGGTTATTCTTTCTTCAGGCCTGTTTTCTTTATAAATATTTTTTTATTTGTCATGTATAGAATTAGAAACGAAAGCATTTATATTACACTATCACTGGATATATAAGTGATACCGATTCTTTCACTTCTTTTTTTTTTTTTAATTTTTAAAAAATGTTTTATTTATTTATGAGAGAGAGATAGACAGCATGAGCAGGGGAGGGTCAGAGAGAGAGAGGGAACAGAGAATCTGAAACAGGCTCCAGGCTCTGAGCTAGCTGTCAGCACAGAGCCTGACGTGGGGCTTGAACCCACAAGCTGTGAGATCATGACCTGAGCCGAAGTTGGATGCTTAACCGACTGAGCCACCCAGGCGCCCCCCGATTCCTTCACTTCTTTAAGTATTTCCCCCAAATTCTTAGAGAGGCCTTCCTTGAGGACCCTGTGTCAAATGCAGCCCACTGTCTCCACTCTCCCATAATGTGCCTTACCTCTCTCTCCTTTTTCCCTATAACTCTTAGCCATATTGGAACATACTATACAATATCCTGTCTCTTGTCTGTCTCTTCTGTTGAATTACGGCAGAGATCCTGAGTTTCTTTTACTCATTTGTGCCAAGTGCCTAGAACAGGACTTGGGCATATAAAAATATGTTTATATAGATATGTAGGATTATATAGATGAAATGCACATTGATATTTCCTTTTTCATTTTTTAAAATGTTTTATTTTTGAGAGAGAGAGAATGCATGGTGCACAAGTGGGGGAAGGGGCAGAGAGAGAGGGAGTCACAGAATCTGAAGCAGGCTCTAGGCTCTGAGCTATCAGCACAGAGCCTGGCGTGGGGCTGAAACTCAGGAACTGTGAGATCATGACCTGAGCCAATGTTGGACGCTCAACTGACTGAACCACCCAGGTGCCCCTCATTTTTAAAAACAAATAGTGTTTGCAGTATTCATGATTTACTAAAACTGCAGGCTACAAGTTTGCATTATGCAGTAGATAAGACTAAAAAAATCTTCCAGTTTTCGTTTTGTCCTATGTGACTGCTTGGAAGTGTCTTATTTTCAGATTGATCTTTCAGGGTACCGGCAACATTATTTTTCAAGTTTCTGTATCTATTAGCTGCCGTAAGGAGATACTGTTTGTATGGATCAACTATTTGGATAAAATAATTTTGGACAAAAGCTACGGATATGTGATTTAGTAAGAATGAACTTAATTTGTAATATATGCAGTTTAAACTGTGTTTTGGGTCCATTTCTCTTTGAAGGAGGAAGAGCTCCTTTCCCACATATGGGAGCAAGTAGTGGCTGGGAGTCTGAAATGGAGCTGCCGTGGAGTTCAAAGCAACCATAACATTTATTTTGAGATCTGAATAAAACCCGGGACCAAGTGGATGGGGAACAGATTGTTAGAAATCTGAATTCCTTTCTCCCTCAGCTGTGTAAGACTTAACAAGCCAGGAATTATGCATATATTCAGTTAACGAGAATGTGACATACCCTCCCACGAAAAATGTAGTGCTGAGACTTCTTAAACGATTGATTACCTTTGTAACCATGTGATATTTTATACTAAAACCAGAAGACCTAGGAAATAACTTTGACATTTAAAAAAAAAATGATGATTCTCTAGTTTTAAAGTTTGTGTATTTTGAGAAAGCTTAATGTCAGCAAAGCAGCTGCTGTTTGAATTTACTTTGGAAAACACTGAATTATTCATTTCCATAAACAAAACTTCCTTAGTAATTATTTAGCATTAATTTATTTCTCTTTATTTCAATCAACCCTGTTGACATTCTATTTTAAAATTAAAAGTATTCTTTGTGGAATCTAACAGGACTCTGTGGCAGCTAATTTTCTCTACTTTTTGCTCATGACAGAAAATTTCCAAATCCTTTTTTATTTCTATACTTTAAATATTTTATATTTTATTTTTGTTATCTTAATGAGTTACTAGTAAAATATAGAACAAAAGTAAAATTCTTAATTAGCAGAATCTTTTAAGTAGCTTAAGACCAACCCCCATTTTGTTGACCTGTTAGATTTTGCCGTAATGCTTTATGTATGAGCATAGTTAACCGCTATTATATTGGACTCTGGAAACGCACAAGTTATTAGATGTATTTTAAATAATTTTTCATTTTATCCTTTGTACTCACAGATTGCTTAATAGACTGTTTAGCGGGGGCGGAGGTGGAATAATGTATTTTATGTTGTTTAACCTTTTAACCATGTCATTGCTCTGCGGATCCATTGGACACTTCTTGAGGGCAGCAGACAGATTTTGTTAGTTGACCGAGTTTCCGGTAATTTAATATACCGGGAAACGAAACCCCTTTATTTTATAAAGTAGCATCCATTCAGAGGAACTGTTCTTATCTCAAGTGCTTCTTGGAGCATTAATTTAGAGAGATTTAGCCTGAAGGGAATGTAAACTTTCAGTTAAGAGCCCATTTTGATTCCCTGTTGTTGGTTCTTGAAGGGAAGTAAATGTACTAAGTCCATCATGACCAAATTGGATTCACGGGACCATCAAAGGATGAGGCCTGGAGAGTTAGAGATTGGGGAGGCTCCCTTTATTTCCTCCGCCTCTAGGGCTATGATGTTATTTAGAATAATTATGAAACTTCTGCTGTAGTAGTTGTTGAGTAATCGTTTTTGAAGGGATAACCACATCTGCATAGTTATTCTAGTGAAGTGTTCACAAAAGCCTTTCAGGCCTTTTTCAGGCCACACAGGCCATCAGCTTTCCGCCAGGAGCTATGATGCAGACATATTTTGTTTTTGCTCTGTGCAGTGTCTTTGAAAACAAAGTTAGCTGAACTATTTAAAATTATAGCATTTTACATCAAAGAAAAATTCGAGGTTAAAAAAAAAAGTAGAAATCCTCTGATATGGTAATGATGTTTCCATTCCTGCAAGGAAGATAGTTCTCTGGACTGAAGTAACAACTGTACCTGTAAACAGAGGGACATGTGCACTGGTTCATTATAATTTTTCTGCTTGTACTGTTTCTCTCTCTCCCTCTTTCTCTCTCTCTCTCCATATTTATAAAAATATATATGAAGTAAGTAGTTTATTATATAAATATGTTCTTTACATATATATATAATAAATATTTCTCCAAAAATGTGCGTCAGTCATAAGAAAATCAAACTGAAATGTCTGTGGTTCAACAAAAATAGGACTGAGTCTTGCGTGAAAACAAAGAATAATATCCTTTTGTGTAGAACATGCGAATGGCCCAACTTCAAGTTGCGTGTATGCATGCAAGTTGTTCAGGCAGCCCAGCATCAGATTCTGTTTCTTTGGAAAGATTCCTATCCTAACGTAAAATCTAAATTTTTATGCCCTTAGCTGTGGTCTAACTTCTGTGGCCATTTCTCATAGCGTATGAATTTTGGAAATCTTTATTTCCAGACTAATTGTCATAACCTTTGGTTGTTCTGATTCTTTTCTATGAAAAGACATATCTAAGGTACATCTAAACTAAGTAACATCTACGAGTTATTTAGTAGTGGTAGTAACCTATTGTGAGGTTTGAGAATAATGTATATGAACTATATTTTTTACATAAATATATCTTCATATATAAAAGACTTTATAAAAGTATTTTTTTATATATAAAAGTATTTTATATATGACATATACTATGTTATGTGATATATACTGTGTATATGTTATATATACAATGCACAGTGTTTGGCACACACCAAGTATTCTCTAAATTGTCGTATTTTCACTTCTCATAGTACCTTTAGCTATGATTTTGCTTTTCTTCAATATATTTGAAATTTGAAAATTTTCTGTCATTTTCATCTGAGTCATTGAGTTTGCTAACAAGCAAAACAATACTTTGCATTCAGTTAATCCAACAAATAATTTGGCTTTACTCTTCTCCATCTTAAATTTGAAGTGACACTAAGGATGAAAGAGGAGGAAAATCTATTATTCTTTCCAGTAGTAAGAGTTACAAGCCTATAAGCATTTTATTATTTTAGGATTCACTCATTTTTACCCTGTCTAGCAAGAATGGGTCAGTATATCTTTTTTTCTGGAAAAGTCATATTTGGTTGATTTTAGGTAGGTGCATGCTTTTTGGAGATTGCAGTGGTAGAAAGAGTTTGATTTTAAAAGAACTGTGTCTGCCCATCTTGCAAATATCAGTGCCTGAATAAGACTCTTCTGCCAGAGTAATCAGTCTTTAATAAAAACATGTTCCTAACTACTTGAGCTGATAAATAGTGAGGTTTGTTTTAAAGAAGCCAAGTTTACTTTATGTCAATTTTCTATTTGCCCTGTATAACATATATTTAATTACTTTATTCCATCTCTGTGTTCAAATTAATCAGATTCTGCTACATATCGGTGCTCAAATTAGAATAATTCTTTAATCAACTGTGTTATCCATGCCATGGTAGACCAGAATAGAAAAGCTACTCTTGGCATATTGAAGATGCGTGCATTTTATATTCTATTGTAATTTAAAAGTAAAATCAGAAATACTGATTTCTACTTGACTGGAGAGATGATTTAGTTTGAATATCAGTCTGATCTTAATCAGGTGAGAATTAATTGAGTTGGAGGTATTAGATATTCAGTGATGTTAACTGAACCGTGATCAATCTAGAGAGAAGCTTTCTTTTGTACTATGTTAGAATTATCAAATAGCTCATGCACTACGATGTGAAATAATCTTTTCATGTTCATCATCCTACCTACTTGTCTCATTAAATGCACCACTAAATTCATTCTGTACACAAACTCATCTTTAAAGTAGAAGCTAATAATAAATCACAATTTAATAGAAAATTAAAAGCATAATAATTTTGTCATAAAATGCTGTTGTTGTGAGGATTTTATCATGTTTTGTTTTCTCATACCTAATGTTAAGCCAAGTGATAAAACTTCTGCTTTCCAGGTATACCTGGGACTTAAAAAAAAAAAAAAATCTTAGTTTTACTTTGTTTTAACGTTCAACATTATAAGAATAAAGTGAGCAATACAGAATTATTTTACTATATATTTCTAGAAATAAAATTGGAGTCTGTAGCGTTACATTGGTCTGAAATGTGGCATGGGCTTTTCATTTATTTTAAGAGTGTGATAGCAATATCATAAGTGTTGTGAAAATATAAATGGTGAGATAACACCTCCATAGGACTTACTCTTAAGTAGTAAAATTGTAAAGTCTTTAAATAAACTGCAGCCAGAACTGAAAGGATCGATTTGCCTTGTTAACTAGGGATACTACACGTATTAAATGTCTAATTAAATTTAGCATAACATGTCTTTTATTCTCTTTTTTTCCTCTTCCTAAAACTGAGAATTTGGACCTATTTATGAGCAAGGTAGCACATGTTATTGTCAGATTTCGTCCGTTTTGGCAGCTGGTGTGACCGTGTTAAATTACAAGAAAGCCAACAGTGTGACTTTCGATAGTGTCATTTTACTTTGGAATAGTGCTTTTCGTTTGGCATCGGTATAATGGGAATAGTATCTATGTAGCTGTCTGTTTTGTGAAAAGGAATGTCCAAATTTGTATTTGAGAACGACTCGCGTTTAATGAAAGTAAGGCACATGTGCAGAGATACCCCCAGAGTGTGATGAGTGGGGGTTCTGGGTGATACACAGAAGGGCTCCTTACGCAGTTGCTGCCGAGCAGCGTTCAGGGAAGAGCACTGCTTAAGAAGGAAATTGCGCAAGTGGTTTTTCAGTCTGCTCCTCAGAGCTGCTCATCAGAGTCGAGGCTGGACTCCATTCCCTCCTCTACCCAAAGCTATTGCTTTTGCTTGCTTGCTGTAAATTACATTTTGGAAGATTGACCTATGTGTAGACTACCCAAACACACTACTGATGTGCTTCTTTATTTCTTGGCTCCCAGGTCCTGCTTTGCTTTTACGTGAGGCAACCACAATGACCATTTTGTGTTTGTGTAAACATCTGTCTATACAGATACATGTATATGGGCACGTACACAAACGTGTGGGTATTCTGAACAGAAATGGCTACATGCTCTACCACACCTTGCTGTTTTTCACTTTGAGTTCTAGACATCATCTTGCTGTTTTTCACTTTGAGTTCTAGACATCATTCCCTATCAGCATGCTTTCTTTTAGTGGCTGCATAGTACTTCACAGTACAGTATTTCTGCATTGGTTGTTGATGTGACTTGACTGTATTAGAGTAAAAGGAAGCTGATAAGTGGCTTTTAATGGTGTCAAAGGCTGTTTTTGGCTTGGCTAAAAATATTTTTTGCTTTAGCTAAGAGAAGACCAGAGTGGGGAATGGCTAGTGATGTGTCATTCTTGTGACTCCCTACAAAGGAGTTTTATAGAACTTTTATACAAAGGACTGTTATATATTTATTTACATACTTATTTTTGTTAGGAAAGACCTAGCCATCGTTGTTTTCATATTTGAGTTCCCTGCTGTGTTAGAGTTTGAAAAACTTACTGTCCTTATGGATGTTGTTTTATAAGGGAGATGCTGAGCTCTTTTAGCAAGGTGTTAAAAACATGAATAAATTTGACAAACCAGAAGATTATGAGGAGTGTGACCACGTTTTGTCAGTAATCTGGAGGGGGGAACAGCATTCACACTGGCTCTGAACCAGGACAAGGGAACGACAGGGATGTTATTTCCTGTAGTATTTGACGAGGAGACAGCATTAGATTTACTCTGTTTTTTCCCCCCAGGCTATAAATCCTTCCCCCAACATGCAACACACATGTAATATGCATGCAACACACACAGGAGCTGAAGACCTTGGGAGATAAGGCGTTTTTTTTTGTCACAGTGTTGAAACAGAGAAATGGATTAACAAGGATCTTCTGGATCAAGTAAGAGTTTAGATTAAGTGACCCATGAAGTCCTTCCCACTGTGACCATTTCAGTCCCAGACGTTTGGAACAAGGCAGCTCATCTTTCCCCGGACCCTCCATGGATTATGGTTAATGGTCACTGGTGACTCATGCTCACCCCCAGAAGAGGCTGTAAAACCTCTAGCAAGAATGAAAAAGGACAGCAGGTTACTTTGTTGCCTGTGTGGCTTGCATTATTAAAGGCATTTGATCTAACTTCTGTGTGATCTTACTTCTCATTAGGGGAGGGAGAGGGAAGAGCATCCACTAGGAGACAGCAGGGAAGCCTAGAAAGATCTGTGCTCACAGGTGTGCCCCTTTGTTAGCTGCTTTGACCAGTGCCTGTTCATGAATGGGTCTCTTCCGAGGCTGTGAGGGAGCAGAGGGAACGTGCAACAAAAATGTATGGTATGAACCAAACTCACTTCTTTCTCTTGCTTTGTCATCTAAAGCCTCCACCTCTGCTGTTATTCATGATTGTGGATTCTGTGATTTGGGGAGACTTAAAGCACCTGTGACATGCAATCTTTTTAAAACGGTGGGATGGTTTGGGGCTTTCCTCCGCAACACTGGGCTATGCTAGCTAATGTCTGCCTTTCAAATTCTGGTAGCACTTAAACTCGGAAACACAGAATTTAGCATTTCATGGTAATTCCGTTCAGAGAAGCCACTTTCTAATGTGCCAAATCCTTATTTTAAGTGTTTATATTTTATAGGAATTCTAGAAAACGGGAGTGGGACCAGAGAGTCAGGTATCTGATGTTATTTTCTTTCAGGTGATTGCTAAGGAGCATAAAACTGAGCAACAAGCTGCAGTTCTTTTCTCCCGCGGTGATGATAGGGTGTGCGAGCTGCCAGTTGTACCCTTGTGTGAGCTAACTGGCTTGGATTTAGTTTGCTTTGTGACCGTGGAACTTTCAGCTAGGTATGGAGATTTTTCCTGTCTTCTTATTGTGGAAGGAGTAAGTGGGATTTGACAGTAGTTACAGGTATTTTTCTGGAATTAGTAAAGGTCTGGTTCTAGGCTGGTCTGTGCCAAGCTCTTTGATCTTGAAAATGTGACATTAACCTAAAGGCCAGTTTCCTCATCTGGTAGATGAACCTAAGACTAGTGCTTATCTAATGGTGCAGCTATAAAATGTAAGCGAGCTAATAAGTGTACTCAGTATAGTTTCTGGCACGTAATAAATACCAGCATGTTTTAGCTGCCATTATCATTTTGTTCTTATTGTTGATATGAACACCTTTAAATACCTTGAAAAAAATTATGAACTTAACATGGGAAAATGGGAAAACAAACAAACCAAATGGCTACCTGAAATCAGTTTTTTCTAATGGAGAAATGAGTTAAGAACCTTTTTTTTTTAATCTGTTTACTTATTTTTTACAGCCTTATACATAACTTATTTTTTAATTAAAAATTTTTAATTCCATAGTAGATAGCATACAGTGTTATATTGATGTCAGGGGCCCAATATTGTGATGCAGCAGTTCTGCACATTGCTCAGTGCTTGCCAACATACGTGTACTCTTAATGCCCTTCCCCTTTTTCACCCATCCCCCCCCCCGAATCATCAATTCTCTAGAGTTAAAATCTGGTTTTTTGGTTTGTCTCATTTTACCTTTGATCATTTGTTTCTTAAATTCCACATACAAGCAAATCATATGTTTTTTTTCTTTCTCTGACTTATTTTGTTCATTATATCATGTGTATAGCATTACAGTATTTAGCATATACCCTCTAGATTCATCCATGTTGTTGCAATGGCAAGATTTCATTCTTTTCCATGGCTGAATAATATTCGTGTGTGTGTGTGTGTGTGTGTGTGTTTACATACCCCACATCTTCCTTATCCACTCAGTTATCTCATGGACACTTGGGCTGCTCCCATAATTTGGTTATTGTAAATCATCCTGCATTAAACATAGGGGTGCATGTAGCCCTTTGAATTAGTGTTTGTGTAGTTTTTAGGTTAACAGCCAGTAGTATAATTAATGGATCATATGGTTTTTATGTTTTTAGTCTTCTGAGGAACTTCCATGCTGTTTTCTACAGTGCCTGCACCAGTTTGCATTCCTACCAACAGTGCATGAGCGTTCCTTTTTCCACATCCTTGTCAACACATTGTTTCTTTAGTTTTTGATTTCAGCCTTTCTGACAGGTGTCAGTGGTATCTCATTGTAGTTTTGATTTGCATGTTCCTGATGATGAGTGACGTTGGGCCTCTTTTCTGGTGTCTGTCGGCACCATTCTGTTGGAGAAATGTCTGTTCATGTCTTCTGCCCATTTTTTAATCAGATTATTTGGGTTTTGTTGGTATTGAGTTGTAAGTTCTTTATATATTTTGGGTATTAACCCTTTATTGGATAGGTCATTTGCAAGTACTGTTTCCCGTTCAGTAGGTTGTCTTTTAGTTTTGCTGATTTTCCTTTCTTGTGCAGAAACTTTTTATTTTGATGCAGTCTCAGTAGTTAATTTTTGCTTTTATTTCCCTTGCCTCAGGAGGCATGTCCAGAAAAATGTAGCTACAACCAGTATGAGAGAAATTACTACCTGTGCTCTCTTCTAGAGTCTTCATTAGTTTCAGGTCTCACGTATAGGTCTTTAATCCATTTGGAGTTTACTTTTTGTGTATGGTGTAAGAAAGTGGTTTCTTTTCTTTCTTTTGCATGTTGCTGTCCAGTTCTCCTGACGCCATTTGTGGAAGAGATTGGTCTTTTCTTTCCCACTGCATATTCTTTGCTACTTTGTCAAAGATTAACTGACCATGTGAGAGTGGCTTTAGTTCTGGGCTCTCTATTCCATTGGTCACTATGTTTATTTTTGTGCCAGAACCATACTGTTTTGATTACTACGGCTTCGAGGTATGAATTGAAATCTGGGATTGTGATACATAGTTTTGTTTTCTTTTTCAAGATTGCTTTGGTTGTTCAGGCCTTTTGTGTTTCCATCACGTTTTAGGATTGTTTAGGATTATTGGTTGTAGTTCTGTTAAAATGTTGTTGGTATTTCCATAGAGATTGTGTTAAATCTGTAGATGGCTTTGGGTAGTAAAGACATTTTAACAATATTTGTTCTTCATCTGTGAGCATAGGATGTCTTTCCATTTGTTTCTGTCTTTAGTTTCCTTCATCAGTGTTTTATAGTTTTCAGGGTAGAGGTCTTTCACCACATTGGTTAAATTTACTCCTAGGGGTTTATTATTTTTGGTGCAGTTGTAAATGGGATTGTTTTCTTAGTTGCTCTTCCAGCTACTTCATTATTAGAAATGCTAATGAACTTCCTTAAATTGATTTTGTATCCTGTGACCTTACTGAATTCACTTATCAGTAAGATTTTGGGGGGAGTATTTCGGGTTTTCTATATACAGTATCATGTCATCTGCAAATAATGGATGTTTTACTTCTTCCTTACTGATTTGGATGCCTTTTATTCCTTTTTCTTTTCTGATTGCTGCAGATAGGACTTCCAGTACTACATCGAGTAACAATGGTGAGAGTGGACATCCTTGTCTTGTTCCTAATGTTGGGGGAAAAGCTCTCAGTTTTTCACTATTGATTAAGATATTTGCTTGGGACACCTGGGTGGCTCAGGCGGTGAAGCGTCCAACTTTGGCTCAGCTCATGATCTCACAGTTTGTGAGTTTGAGCCCCACTCAGGGTCTCTGCTCACAGCTCAGAGCCTGGATCCTGCTTCAGATTCTGTGACTCCCTTTCTCTCTCTGCCCCTCACCTCCTCATGCTCTGTCGCGCTCTCTCTCTCTCTCTCTCTCAAAAATAAATAAACATTAAAAAAGAAAAGATATTAGCTGTATTTTCATATACGGCCTTTATAATATTGAGGTATATTTCCTCTAAATCTACTTTGTGGAGAGTTGTTATGAATGAATGTTGTACTTTGCCAGATGCTTTTTTCTGCATCTGTTGAGATGATCATATGGTTTTTATCCTTTCTCCTGTTGACGTGGTATATCACATTGATTGATTTGCAAATATTGAGTCACTCTCACATCGCATGAACAAATCCCACTTGATGCTGGTGAATGATTTTTTAAGTGTATTGTTGGATTCAGTTTGCTAATATTTTGTTGAACATTTTTGTATCTATGTTTATCAGAGGTATTGGCCTGTAGTTCCCTTTTTTTGGGTAGTGTCTTTATCTAGTTTTGATATCAGGTTAATGCTGGCCTCATAGAATGAATTTGGAAGCTTTCTTTCCTTTTCCATTTTTTATAATAGTTTGAGAAAAATAGGTATTAACTCTTCTTTAAATGTATGGTAAAATTCACCCATGAAGCTGTATAGTCCTGGGCTTTTGTTTATTGTGACGTTTTTGATAACTGATTCCATTTCATTACTGGTACTCAGTCTGTTCAAATTTTCTATTTCTTCCTGGTTCAGTTTTGGTAGGTTATAGATGACTAGGAATTCCTCTATTTCTTCTATATTGTCCAGTTTGTTGTCATATAATATTTTCATAATATGATCTTATAATTATTTGTATTTCTGTGGTTGTTATTTCTCCTCTTTCATTTCTGATTTTGTTTATTTGAGTCCTCTTTTTCTTTTAAGTTTATTAATTTTGAGAGAGAGAGAGCACACAAGTGGGGAAGGGGCAGAGGGAGGGAGGAGACAGAGATCCCAAGTAGGCTCTGCAACACCAGTGCAGAGCCCAGCGCAGGGCTCAAACCCACGGACTATGAGATCATGACTTGAGTTGAAGTCAGACGCTTAACCAACTGAGCCACCCGGGTGTCCCAGTCCTCTCTTCTTTTTTGATGAATCTGGCTGAAGGTTTATCAGTTCTGTTGATCTTTACAAAGAACCACCTCCTGGTTTCTTTGATCTGTTCTATTTCATTTATTTGTGCTCTCCTCTTTACCTTCCCTTCTACTGGTTTTGGATTTTGTTTATTCTTTTTCTGGTTCCTTGAGGCGGAAGGTTAAGTTGTTTATTTTTCTTGCTTCTTGAGGTAGGCCTGTATTGCTACAAACTTCTCTCTTAGAACCACTTTTGCTGCATTCTAAAGATTTTGAACTGTTGGTTTTCATTTGTCTCCATGTGTTTTTTGAATTTTTCGATTTCTAGGTTGATGCATCCATTGTTTAGTAACATGCAACTTAATCTCCTTGTATCTGGACTCTTTTAAGATTTTCGATTGAAGTTTGTTTCTAGTGTCATAGCATTGTGGTCAGAAAAGGTGCATGGTAATTTTTCAGTCTTTCTGAATTTGTTGAGGCTTGTTTTGTGGCCTAATATTTCGTGTTTTCTGGAGAATATTCCACGTGCACTTGAAAAGAATGTGCATTCTGCTGTTTTAGAATGGAATGTTCTGAGTACATCTGTTAGATCCATCTGGTCCAATGTATCATTCAAAACCAACTATTGACATCCATTGATGTGAGTCATTAAAGTCCCCTACTATTATTGTATTACTATTTGATTAATTCCTTTATGTTTGTTATTAACTGTTTCATGTATTTGGAGGCTCCCATGTTAAGTGCAAGAATGTTTACAATTGTTGAAGTGCCCCCTTTATGATTAGTGTTCTTTTTAGTCTCTTATTACGATCTTTGTTTTAAAGTCCATTTTGTCTGATAGAAGTATTGCTACCCTGGCTTCCTTTCATATCCATTTGGATGATAAATGCTTCTCTGTTTCTTCACTTTCAAACTGCGTGTGTCTTTAGATCTGAAATAAGGCTCTTGTAGGCTCTATATACATAGGTCTTATTTTTTTATCCAATCCATCATCCTATGTCTTTGATTGGAGCCTTTAGTCCATTTACATTCAAAGTAGTTATTTATAGGTATGTACTTATTGCTATTTTGTTACTTGTCTTATGGTTGTTTTTGTAGTTTTTTGTTCCTTTCGTCCCTTGCTTTCTCACGATTATTTGGCTTTCTCTAGTATTCTATTCGGATTCCTTTCTCTTTATTTTTTGCGTATCTATTACTGGTTTTTGATTTTTGGCTTGTATATAACATCTTCTGCTATATGCTGTATTAAGATGCATCTAACATCTTAACATATGCTATATTAAGTTTATGGTTGCTTAAGTTTGAACTTATTCTTTATACCTCTTCGCTCCACATTTAGGTATATGGTTTCATACTTTACAGCCTTTTATTTTGTGAGTCCCTTGACTGATTTTGACAGATATACATATTTTTACTGTTTTTGTGCTTTCTAGTTCTTTTTCTTAACTTTTTTTTTCTTTTTTTAATAAAGAGAGAGCAAGCCAGCACATGAGCCAAGGAGAACGACATTAGGGAATGAGAATCACAGGCAGTCTCCATGCTCAGTATGGAGCTCGACATGGGGATTAATCCTAAAACCTGGCTTCATGATCTGAGCTGAAATCAAGAGTCAGATGCTCAACCAACTGAGCCACCCAGGTGCTCCTGTGCTCTCTACTTTTCTTATTTCTGCTTATGGTATTTCCTTTCCACTCAAGGAGTCCCTATAAACATTTCTTGTATGGCTGGTTTAGTGGCAATTAATTCCTTAACTTTTGTTTGGGAAACTCTTTATCTCTCCTTCTGTTCTGAATGCTTTGCTGGATAGAGTAATCTTAGCTGCAGAGTTTTTGTTTTTGTTGTTTTTTCTCCTTTTAGCACTTTGATTATATCATGCCACTCCCTTCTAGCCTGTAAAATTTCTGCTAAAAAATTAGATGATAGCCTTTTGGGGTTGCCTTTGTATGTAACTGTTTTGTTTTCTCTCGGTGCCTTTAAAATTCTCTCTTTATTGCTACTTCTTTCCATTTTAATTATTCCATGTTTTGTTGCAGAATTCCTTGGTTAATTTTGTTGGGGTCACACTCTGCCGCCTCAGTCTGAATTTGTTTCCTTCCCCATATTTGGGAAGTTTTCAGCTATTCTTTCTTCAAGTATATTTTCTGCCCCCTTTTCTTTCTCTTACTCTTCTGATATCTCTGTAATGTGGATGTTACTATACTTGATGGTGTCACTGAGTTCCCTGTCTGTTTTCATTCTGTACTTTTTTTCCTCTCACCTGCTTAGCTTGATTGCTTTCCATTGGTCTGTCCTCTAGGTTACTGGTTTGTTCTTCTGCTTTCTTTAGTTTGCTATTTATTCTGTTTTGTGTATTTTTAATTTCATTTATTGAGGTCTTCATCTCTGAATGTTTCTTTTATGTTTTTCTGTCTCTTTGTTAAGGATCTCATTGAGGTCTACTACTCTTTTCTCAAGTCCAGTGAGTATCTTTATGATTTATTACTTTAAATTCTCTGAGTCATGTTACTTTTCTCCATTTCCCTTGGGTCTCTTGCTATGATTTTGTTCTTTCATTTGGGACATTTTTCTTTGTCCTCAGTGTGTCTAACTCTGTTTCTGTGTGTCAGGAAAATCAGCCAGGTTTCCAGCTCTTAGCAGTCATGGCCTGAGGAATAAGAGGTCCTTTAGTGCCCTGCAGCGCAGCGCCCCCTGTTGCCCACAGCCTGCACTGTAGGGGTGTCTCCTGTGTGTGTCGCATGTGCCCTTGTGTTGTGGTTTGGCTCCTTTTCCTTCAGTCCATTTGTCTGCAGTAGCTCTCTCTGCCTCTTGTGGGCAGTGTTTCGTTCCTGTGGTGCTCATGGACCAGATGGGGGCCGCCTTGGGCTTGAGTCAGACCAGTCGTCTGTCAGAGAGACAGCAGCACCAGCTTCAGGGTGCTTTCCCTGTGTTGCCCCTGAGAATCTTTTTGTTGGTGGGTGGGACCTGCAACCAGACTCCTGTCTGCCCCCACCCCCACTGCTGGAGTTGTATTCAGACTAGTGTGTGTGGTTATCTTCCCTTCTCCCCAGAATAGGAGTCACTTCGGAGTGGTGCCGGCCCCTGTCACAGCTGCTTACACAGTTGAGGCCGGTGGTGCTGCTTTGGATGCGCTCTGGCCAAGGGCTTTGGAGGGAGCAGCTCTGTAGAAGCTCCCCGCGTAGTGGGAGGGGGGATGGCATACTGTCAGCAGGTTAGGTGGCAGGTGTTGGTCCCAGGCTAGTTCCTTAGGGGATGGCGGTAGGGGAATGGTTCTACCAGCTCCTAGAGGATTCCCCTAGCCATCTCCGTCCCTCTGGGACAAGCTCGGAGATGAGTCAACTCTCCCTTCTCTATGTTCCAGACAATTTTCAAACTGCTGCTTCTGTGCTGCATCTCTAAGGGCTCTTTGTTGTTCTGTCTCTTTAAGGATGAGGGACTCCCGTTGCCTCTCGTCCTCTCAGCTCTCCCAGAGCCTGAGCCTGCTGATTTTTAATATTCCTAGTGATAAGCTCTGCTAATTGTAAGAACTCATGAAATTTAGCCCCATGGGTTTCACAACCAAATGTTATGGGGATTTTTCTTTCCCATGTGGGACCCCCAGTATGAGAGTATGTTTCACTCCGCCCCCACCCCCACCCCTTGGCATCCCTCCCTCCAATGGGCAGTTCCACCAGTCCATTTAGCTCCTGAGTGTGTCTTCACCCTTCCTACCCTCTTTGAGGTGGCCTCTTCTCTGCACTTTAATGTGGGGTTTGTTCTGCCAGTCTTGGGGACATTTTCTGGGTTATTTATACCAGATCTAGTTGTATCCGTGGGACAGGGTGAGCTTAGAATCTTCCTATTCTACAGTCCTCCATAGAAAATCTCCAGGAACCATTATAGACCCTGCCCAATATTATGTGTCATTACCCTTTGGTTTTCCATAAGTAGAAGTCATCTCTGTTCCAAGTGCTACATACTAAATGCTCTTTGTTGGAATCACATCTTATTGCCATTAATTTATATTCCAGTAAATGGAGATAACGAATCTTGAGTATTCCCCTCAAGCTTTTTAATTTCTTTTAAATACTAGATTTTTGCAAATATCTTTTCCCATTTAATAGGTTGCCTTTTCATTCTGTTCATGGTTTCCTTTGCTGTGCAAAAGCTTTTTATTTGGATGTAGTCCCAATAGTTTATTTTTGCTCGTCTCCCTTGCCTAGGAGATATACCTAAAAACAGTGTTGCCAAGGATGACGTCAGAGAGATTAGTGCTAATGTTTTCTTCTAGGTGTTTTATGGTTTAAGGTCTCACATTGAGGTCTTTTTTTTTTTTAATTTAAAAATTTTTTTTATTTTTATGACTTTTTATTTTTTTAATAGTTTATTGTCAAGTCACATTCAGGTCTTTAGTCATCTGTTTTGAGTTTATTTTTGTGTATGGTGTAAGGAAGTGGTCCAGTTTCATACTTCTCCAGGTAGCTGTCCAGTTCTCCCAGCGCCATCTTTTGAAGAGACTGTCTTTTCCCCATTGCATATTCTTGCCTCTTTTGTCAAAGATTAATTGCCCACTTAAGTGTGGATTTATTCCTGGGCTCTCTATTCTGTTTCAATCATCTATGTTTCTGGTTTACTGCCAGTACCATACTATTTTGATTATTAAAGCTGTATAGCGTATCTTTAAATCAGGAATTATGATCTAGCTTTGTTCTTCTTTCTCAAGATTGCTTTGTCCATTCAAGTTCTTTGTGGTTCCATCTCAGTATTAAGATTATTTGTTCTCATTCTGTGAAAAATGCTGCTGGTATTTTGGTAGGGTTTGCATAGAATCTGTAGGTTGCTTTGTGTAGTATGGGTGTTTTAACAGTACGTGTTCTTCCAGTATATGAGCACGGGATAGCTTTCCATTTGTGTTGTCTTCAGTTTCTTCTATCAGTGTTTTATAGTTTTTTGGGTTGCAAGTCTTTCACCTCCTTGGTTAAGTTTATTCCTAAATATTTTGTTCTTTTTGGTTCAGTTGTAAATGGGATACTTTAAATTGCTTTTTCTATTAAATCACTATCACTCAGCCAATTTCTATGTGTTAGTTTTGTATCCTGCAAGTTTACTGAATCAGTTTATTAATTGTAACAGTTTTTTTGGTGGAAAATTTAGGGTCTTCTATATATAGTATCATGTCATCTGCAAATAGTAACCGTTTTATTCTTCCTTACCAATTTGGATGCCTGTTCTTTCTTTTTCTTGTCTGATTGCTACAGCTAGGACTTCCAGTGCTATGTTGAATAAAAGTGGTAAGAGTAGACATCCTTGTCTTGTTCCTGACCTCAGAGGAAAAGCTCTCAGGTTTTCACCATTATGATGTTAGCCATGGGTTTTTCATATATCACCTTATTATGCTGAGGGTACAGTCCCTCTGAGCCTACTTTGTTGAGAGGTTTTATTATAAACAGATGTTGCATTTTGTTGAATGCTTTTTCTTCATCTGTTGAGATGATCATATGGCTTCTAATCCCTTTGTCTTGTTAATGTGATATATATCAAATTGATTTGTGAGTAATGAGCCACTCCTGTATCTCTGGAATAAATCTCACTTGATGGTAGTGCATTTTTAAATGTATTGTTGAAATTAGTTTTCTTGTATTTTTTTGAGGATTTTTGTATCTGTGTTCATCAGATTGGCCTGTAGTTTTCCTTATTTGTAGTATCTTTTCTCTGGTTTTAGCATCAGGGTAATACTGGTTTTGTACCATTAATTTAGAAGCTTTTCTTCCTCTTCTATTTTTTGAAATAGTTTGAGAAGAATAGATGTCATGGTCTTGACATTGTTTTTTAATGTTTCTTTTTGAGAGAGATAGCATGTGAGTGGGGGAGAAGCAGAGAGAGAGGGAGACACAGAATCTGAAGCAGCTCCAGGCTCTGAGTTCTTCAAGCCCAACACAGGACTTGAACTCATGAACCACGAGATTATGACCTGAGCCGAAGTTGGACGCTCAACCGAGTCCCCCCAGGTGCCCCAGGTTCTAGACATTTTTAAGAAAAGTCGTGAATGTTATCTTTAAAAGTACCTTTCTTTAAATTTTGAAATAACTTTTTAGCAATCTCTCTGTTCTTACTGTTCATTTTCATTTGTATTTCCTTAACATGTGCTTAAATAAATGAAATTTTATTTTCATAATCTTTACTAGTAACTAGTATTAAATTATATACAGGCATACCAGCTTTATACCACTTAACATAACACTGAAAGACAAAGAATCTAAATTGTCTTAGAATACCATTTTAGAAATCAGTTGGCCGCACTAGCAGCATCATTATTATCTGAATGTATGCTAATATGGTATGAAAGAAAGATCCTCATTAAAATCTTGTTGCTAAACAAGTGACGAAAACCTCACAAACAGCTTGAGGCTTTAGGCCAGTCACAGTTATTCCTGAAGAGGTTTGGACAAGTGTGAAAATATATAGACTGTGCCTTTATTGTGGTCAGAACACATAAATGCTATCTTGCATCAATTCCTTACTGAGAACATTTTTATTCATATTAAGGAAAATGAACCTGAAAATAATACAGTGCCTAAGTATTCTGTTAGGAATCTACCAAATGTAAAAGTATTGGGTCTGTTACACTCAGAAAGTGGACTTTTTAATAGCCATTGTGTTTGTGTTTGCCAGGAGAGGGCTTTGGCTCACATATTTTCATTAGGCAAACTCAAGATGCTAATGATCTTTCTTCTAGACATTATTCTAGAACCATGAACTGGTTTGGTCTCATGAATTCATAGTAAGGTTGGGTGATGCAAGGGAACAAGCTCATGGTTCATCGCCATGGATAATGGCATTTCCTTTCAAGAAGCCCTTACCCAGATTTAGTCACTTCTGGGTTAACTTTATGTACATATTCCCTGAGGATTTCCCAGGTCTTAATTTTTATTTGGAATCATAACTGTTGCTTGTAGAAAGGTAGGGCTTAGTATCATCATATAAGTAGAGAATTTACATGTAGGAATGCTAATGACATTCCAGAGTGAAAGTTAATGGACAATTTTAAAAAAATTATGTTTATTTTTGAGAGGGAAAGAGAGAGAGAAAGAGTGTGAGCAGAGGAGGGGCGGAGATAGAGAGGGAGACACAGAATCAGAAGCAGGCTCCAGGCTCTGAGCACAGAGCTCGACATGGGGCTCGAAGTGACCTGATTTCCAAACCATGATACTATGACCTGAGCCAACATCGGGCACTTGACCGACTGAGGCACTAATGCGCCCCTTAATGGACTTTTTGATAGCCAGGTAGCCACCCCTCAGGATCCCCACTAATAATGAGCTGATTGTGAATCTGATTTGCCCTCTGAGTTGTAGGCAGTCTTTACTCCGAGAGCACAAAGGAAATTCCTTTGGTCTGATTTGGCTCATGAGACCAGTTCATGTGCACGGAGAGGAAGAAGATTTGTAGTTGAAATAAGGAAGATACCTGACTGGGTTCGGGAGTCAGGGAGCTGCTGGTGGGGTTGCCGAGGCTCGAGAACGAGCAGCCAAAGGAAGCCAGTCCTGTGTCTTTGATGTGGGGTGTTGCTGCGTGTCACCCAGTTTCATGTGATCACACACACGAAACTGAATTAAAGTCACTTCCTGCCTCTGCTGTCATTGTTCCTATTCTGCCATGCAGCCTTCCGAGCCTGCTGTGTCTGTGCCCTAGGACTCTCGTCCCAGCCCATCTCAGCAGGTTCTTAAACATTTCATAAATCTCAGTTATTTACAGTCTGCCTGAGGCTGGAAGATAACTTTGTTACGTATTATGTGTATTCATGGAGACCCCTGAATGACCTGCTTGCTTTAGGATAATTATAAATTATACTGGTTAGTAATTAGAAGGGTAATGCACAGCTCAGGAAAAGAGGGAAATCTTGGTAACTTTCATTAAAGGAGTTATAAAAGATATTCAGAAAACATTGCTTTACCTACAGCTTCTTTGTGAGGATGATCTTGGATTTAAGTCTGACATTGTTGGTTACTCGCAGCAGGTTAGAGATGGCGGAGCTGAAACTAGAGCAGCCAGTGGACAGGAAGAAGGCCCAGAATAGTTAGGAGAGAAACTGAGGCATAGCACACTGGCCTGCAGAAAGAATAGGTAGGACCGAGTCTGACCACAAGCCGACTGGATTATGGCACCAGGCTGCCCTGGGCTGCTGGTGCTGAGGAGGCAGGATACCAAGGGGCCAGTACAACCCAAAAGGCAAACTGCTAGAATGGAAATTTGACAGAAAGCTGTTTGAATTTCCAGTAGCATCTGTAAGTTGCCTTGGGAATGGAGTGGGAGCTCTGTTAGCAGAAATTCAGGAACCATGGCAGGGTCGTCTTAAAGGGGGTGCCTGGAGGCCAGCAGGAGACACGCAAGACTAGACACAGATGCCTGTGTCTGGAAACAACTCCCCTTTTACTCTCCTTACTCATTTCTTGTAAAGATACACCTTTTCTCTGTCAGAAATCTTCCTTATTCTCTACATCCCTTCTCTCTCCGTGAGGCCTCTTCGGAGGTCCTCTCTCCTCCCCTTTCAGAGTTCTTTCTTTATTTCTGCGGTTAATAGCACTCGTTCTGTTCTGCCTTGCATTCACGTGTGTGGCCTTTGTGGAGGATGCCCCATGTGCCAGGCGCGATCCAGGTAAGAGGTGTTAAAATACACGGATAGTTTAGAGCTGTTACAAATTACGTTGATATGGGGCACCTGGGTGGCTCAGGTTACGTGTCTGACTTTGGCTCAGGTCATGATCTCGCAATTCGTGGGTTTGAGCCCTGTTTCCGGCTCTGTGCTGACAACTCAGAGCCTGGAGCCTGTTTCAGATTCTGTGTCTCCCTCTCTCTCTCCTCCTCCTGCTCACGCTCTCTCTCTCTCTCTCTCTCTCTCAGAAACAAAAGGAGAAAAAATTTAAGAAAAAATTATGTTGATGTAACTACAAGTCGTTTTCTTTTTTCCACATTTTTTTCAGATTTTACCAAATGTTGCAAGGACTCTGGAATCCTTATGGTAGTAAAATGCCGGAAAGAAAATTCTGCCCTGAAAGAATGTCTAACTGCTCAGTAAGTAATCACATTGTTAGTGCTTCTCTGTGTGTGGATGTGTGTAGTATATGTTAGAACATGTTATTTAACTCATTACATGTGATAGATTCTTTACTTCACCCCATCAAATCTTTGATATTGTTAGCTGAGTCTGAGATTTCAGTTTGTTACATACTAAGCAACATATTTGTGAAAGGTCTTGTCAAGTTCTGTGTCAACGTTGTATCTGATTAAAAATATGAGGTCGGCAAACAAAAATACAGGATTTTTCACATGACTTAGCGAATTCCTCTTCATGAACGGTTGATCGATTGAATATGTTATAGATGGGTTTATATTTCTCTCCTCTTATGAAATGTACGGAGTTAGATGACTTGTCGGCCTGGTGATTTGGGGGATTAATATCATTTAACTCCTGAGAAAGCTGCACTACATCAAATGAAGGATACAAAGGTAAATTTTGATTTTTGAGGTTAATTTAGCAATAATTCTTAAATACCATGTTCACTTGACAGTTGAATATTAAAGTAAAACTTTGCAAGTTCTTTGAAGGCAGGCGCTTTCAGCTGTATCTCCCCACGCGCTTTATCATCAGCATTACTCGCAGACAATACTGTGGGGTACTTCAGTACTGGTAATTGATAGCTGCCAGGCCTCAGCTTTGGTTATCCTTTGTTTCCTCCTGTAACTGCCCTCTCGCCTGTGGAACATACAGGTCAGCATGGTTTGATACTTATTAGGGAATTAAATAAAACATAGTGATTCTCTGAGTCAGTTATTTTTTTTAATGTTTGCTTATTTTGAGAGAGACAGAGAGAGACAGAGAGAGAACGAGTGTGGGGAGGGGAGGGCGCAGAGAATGCCAAGCAGGCTCCACACCATCAGCGCAGAGCCCGATGTGGGGCTTGAACTCATGAGCTGTGAGATCATCACATGATGGGACGCTTAATGGACTGAGCCACCCAGGTGCCTGTTTTCATTGATAGTAATAATGTACATAGAAATTTAAAATTTACAAACTTAAAAAAAATTCTGTAGTTAGGAGACTTGAGACATTAAACTAATCTCTCCTTTTATAGATAAGGAAACACACCCTTACCTCTGGGCCAGAACCTGCACTAAGCATCTCATCAGAGGAGTAAACACGCCTTCTGTGACTTGTTTTTCTTCCACTTCTTTTCCCTCATGCTCCCAAGAGATGTGTAATGGATCACTGACCTGGTTAAACTTCTTTTTGACTGAAGTTCTTCAATTCTTTTTTATAGATTAAAGAATTTTTACACCACAGTTTCAGTCATAATAACTTGTTCTTAGTTTGCATATTATCCCGCTAGATAATGGGCATCGCTAGAGCAGAGGGGGCAGGAGCGCGGACTGTGGAGAGAGCAGTGGGGCTTTCCTCCTGGACCAGCCAGAGCTGAGCTAGTGGTGTGGCCCTGGGCAGGTTCCTCATAGAAGATGGGAAGTTCCTTCTCCTGCAGTGATTGTGAGGGACTGTATGTAAACTCAGTACAATGCCTGGCACATAGTGGGTAGTCAATAAATGGTAGCTCTTAATTCTTTCACTGTATTGTTAGTTTTGTTATCTGGATATTAGTTATTTAAATATCCTTCCTTTTACCCCCTGGAAATAGGAAAAAATAAGAGGTTCTAGCCTGTTCTGGGGAGGGGTTGGAGAAGGCTGCTTCTCTTTAGGAGAAAAGCAGTGAAGGAAACAAGAATGTTAGGACATTTGCTAAATCGAGTTAAGGATTTTACTTGACCTTAATTCTCAACACACTCTAAATATTTCTTCATCTTTTAAGAAAGTACTCAGCTTTATTTACTGTTGACATTCCTGAAATGAAGGTAACCGACCACCGCCCTCTCTCATCTCCGTAGTGGCATCTTGAAATCAATCGTTATTTCTACCTGTGCCATCTTCGTTCTTCAGTTAAGTCTGCAGTCTGACTTCTGCCCCCTTCCACGGAGACTGCTTCTCCTAAAGGTTCTAGTGGGTTCATGGTAGCCAAGTCCAGTGAATAGCGCTTCAGTCCTTTTTCTTTCACTTGGCCTCCCTCTCCGGAAGCTCCTTAAACTTCTCTTCTGTCTGGCTTCCCTTATACTCTTTCCTGTTCCTGCAACATCTTTCTTCTCATTCTCGTCTTCCTGAACTGAATCTTTTAAGGTGGGTTCCCAGTTCTCTTGTCATGCTTAGGTCTGCAAAAGCTCAGTTTGGACCCATGAATTTGGTCACTTCTTAGGTCATGACATTCCTCAGCTACTTTATTCAGGTCCAAAACTGAACTCAGCTCTTTTTCCTTCTCCTGTATCATGTGTTTAGAGTTTTCCTGGTCTCCTGACTCTAAATGGTTATTTCCTATTTTTATTTCCTACATCTCCCCTAGATCCATTTCATCACAACTGCTCCTCCTCTAGCTGCGGGCTCTTCCTCATTCTTGGCTAGATTATCTTCATAGTTTACTTACATGGCCTCCTGCCTCTAACCTTGCTGCCCTCTTTTGGCCTGTCATATGCGGTCAGCGTGACTAGGACACAAAACTGATCTTCGAGTTCTTCTGTTAATAGTGGCCCATTGCCTTCAGGATAGACTTCCAACTTCTTGCTGTCACATAAAATGACCTTCGTGATGCGGCCCTTGCCCAGTCTGGATTCATCCCAGGCCCTTTTTCTTAAGTGCATAATCTGCTGCAGGGGTACTAATTTACTTGCAGTCTACATGCATCAGTTTTCCCTCATCTCTGTGCCTTTTCCCCAGTGTACCTTTGATAATGGATTTCTGCCCTTCAAAAATGCAGCTCAGTCTTCTTCTGCTTGACAGGTCTCCTTTCCCCAGTGCATCCCCATGTTTCCCGTGGTGCCAGACGGCACTTTGTGTACTTGTTGCACAGCCTTTATTCGTCTGCTCCAGAGCACCATGGCCTCCTGAGGATGGGTGCTGTGCTTCTGGACACAGTGCCATTTGGAAATGAACCACTAGGTCTTTTTTCTCCCACCAGCTAGTTTGATAGCCTAATGTTTACAGTGTGTTTATGACCATTTCTTAAAATCTATTACTAAAGCATATACCCGATGATACGTCTGAATATTAAATAAGCTTCTATTAAATGCTTGCAAAGTTTCATTTTAAAAGGAGATATTTATTTCCTTCTTTTAGTTACAATGATCCAGCCTTTTATGAAGAATGCAAAATGGAATACCTGAAGGAAAGGGAAGAATTCAGAAAAACTGGAATTCCTACCAAGAAAAGGCTACAGAAGCTTCCCACAAGCATGTAGGCATATATTCGAGATACTCAGGAGCTCTGATATTCATGGAAATCACTACCAGAAATTACGGACTCAAGGAAGTGTTTGCTTTATCCTAAATTATGGAAATATTAATTTTATCTGAAATAAAAGATTTTTTTAAACTTTCAAAGTTAAATACCAAAAGGGATGGGAGGAGTAAATATTGAAATGGGATATGGTCTGCCTGGTCATTATAGATTTTTGGTAAGTTTTTCCACTACTACAGTTTTCTAACAGTGATACGGATTTCTAGGGTTCTATATAGACCTTCTATTATTCCATTCCAGTGTACAGACTAATGGCTAATCAGAGACGAGAAGTAACCAAAGGAAAGCAGGAGCTGTCAAGGGTGTTAATAACAAGGCAGATAGCAGAATAGTTACAAACCAGAATCCTTCCTGGGTCTATAACTCGTTATACAACCATGGAAATAGATTCTCATTATGAAAGTTACTGAAGGTAAGTCAGTCGGACAGTTCCATGGTTATTGTTATTAGCAGTAAAGGATTATTTGGAAACACAGATGAAGGAAGTACTTATACATGAATTAATTTTACTTACATATTTGAGGGAAAATTTCCTAAAATTGAATTATGTTGACATGTTTGGCTATTGAAAATAGTTTAGTTTAATGATTTCAGGAGCTAGTCTAAGAAAATTGAGTGCAGTAATTTGGTCCCAGGTTGAACTTTTATATTAAAAGTTGCTCCTTTTTTTCCTCCACGAACTGTTAACTCCTCACTGTAGTCACTGCAACGAGTTTCCAAGTAAGTAAGATTTATATATATTTACATAGTTCTCATTAAAATCACAAATAGAAATTCCTACCTACTAGGATTAAGATTTAACTTCGGCCCCAATCCCATGAAACAGGTCTGAGATTCTTTTTAAAGGACTTAAGTCTAAAGCAGATAGGACCCTAAAGAATTCAATACTTAAGTGAACCGCTCAAAGAACTATTTTACTCTTACTTGAAACCCAAAGCAGCCACATTTTCCTAGGTCACAGATCAAAAGGAAGGTTACTAGAACAGACCAAAGCAAAGCAAATATAGAAACCTAGAGACCACATACCATAGGGGTAAACAAGCCTATATTCTTCTGTCAGCCTTTTGGTGTTGGTACATTTCCTAGAGCACAGGACCTGAATTCTTTGTTTTAAATGATGCAGATGAAGAAAAGGCAAATAGTTACTTTAAGAAGGTAGTGAAATATATAATCTGTGGCTAATTTATAATTTGGATGAGAATCAGAGAAACCACCTTCAATCTTATGTGGAAAATTAATTTATGTAGATGTTGCTTTCCCCATAGGCGCTGGACAGTAGTGTATATAAATATGTTCATCCCTGTCAGAAACTAAACCACTGACTACAGCTTTCAGAATATCCATGCCTGGCCCCCAAACTGGTCTACTTCACCCACTAGTACAGCTGCCTCAGTTATTGTTTTGGTTGCTCATTCATTATCTGGCTGGTATTATTAAGAGTGCACAGATTTTCTTCCCCTAAAGATCTGCCTTGACCCAAGTAGTCTTTTGGATTAGATCATTACGGTTTCCTTACAATTCAGGCTTGGTTCTTGAAGTTTGAATTCTTCCTTATTTACCTGTTTTTCTAGTGTTCCACATAGGTATGTCCCTGCTCTATGTAGGAATTAGGTTCCATTTTGGCAGTACCTCAGTTTCCTATTAGAGAAAATAAAAATTTTATTTTTGCTAATAGGAGGTCAAGGGGAGGGAGTGTCTTTGTTACTACCTGTGTTCTCTTCTATGTAAATGTAAACCTGGTTATGGTAAAAATCTAAAGATTAAAGAAATTTTTGAAGGAAGCCCTTTGGAGCAAATTTCTAGTGGTATGAAAGAAGTCAACATAAAATTTTCCATCTTAAGTAGATTAATAATCTACAGATTGGTCCTTCTCATTTTTCTCTGAGTCTTACGCAGAATGGAGATGATCATAAAGTGTATATTTTAAAATTTATGGCTGGATACATTTTTTGGTTCAAGTCTTACCCATCATTTAGTTAGTACTTTAAAGAACATCAACCTCTGATTTCCGGCATACCTGTTTGCCAGCTACCCTGTTGTTCAGATGGAAGAACATTTTTTTCCACTCAGAAGTTGGTTTAACAAGATAAATACCTGTAATGTGAGTCAAATTAATAACTAATAATTAGTACCTGACCTTAGAATATATAGGCAAGGACAGTATTTCACATTCACTTCCAATTTCAAACAAAAATAATTTATTTTAATTAAACAATTTCTTGGCATTATTCAAAACATTAATCAAGCCATTATCTCATATGACTTCTTTACAAAGGAAAGTTTCCAAACTTGGTTTTAAAAAAAAGCAAACCAGTAAGCTACATTAGAGATGAGATAGAATATACAGACTATGCAGCCACATGAGAAACAGTATCTGCTGCTTTGTTATTACACAGGTAGTTGCTTCCTTTAGCTAAAGCCTGGAGTCTTGTATTTGTTTTATGCATATTGGGTTCTGTTCTATTACTTGGCAGGAGATTGTACTCCCTGGAGTGAGCGGTGTTCATTGGTCAGAATAAATTCCAGCATCTGACACCAATTCCATTAATCACAGACAAGCCTGAATAAGTGAGTAAGATAATAGAAAGACAAAAATATCTGTGACCAGTGAACATTGTTTATGTATGTATGCTACTCAGTTAATATAGAAGAGATCCGAGATATTCTTTTTCAGTTCAAGATATTTGAAACTGTCTATCAAAAAGGATAAAGGCCTCCTACATGAAACCCTTTAATCTGAGGCAAAAGATGTATAAGCCAATTAATACATTATATTACAGTGTTAATACCACCACCCTGGAAGAATTTAGATAGCATTTCCATGTGAAGCCATCCTTGTCTATAAACGATAGGCCTCTTACTCAAAAAGTTTGGGGACATTTCATGATTGTACTGTATCAATACAGCACAAAATTCAGTTTTTAGACTTAAAATTCTTAATTTGGTTAATCAAAAATCACTCTTACATTTCAAAACAAAGTCTAACAATTTATTAAGTTGCTCTACGTATCAAGCAGGTATAGACCCTTTGAAGAAAATGACTTTATCCAGTTACATATTTAGCTCTTTATTATGGACCACTGAAGGCACAGATTAGACCGCAACCTGTGTGACGCTCTTTCTACTTCTAGTTGGATAATGCGGGATTGAAACAGTTCACACACCACATAGTTTTTCAACTATTTCACCACTTTTTTTCAGTTAGGATTTGAAGGGACTATGGAACACTGAGTTGGTTTCAATGATCAGGTTATTTCAAGTCCTAAAATCATTTTTTAATCAAAATGTTACTAAGTCTTAAACTCTGAAACACAACGGCAAATGGAGATGGAATAAGCTATATTATTCAACTATAATTTTCATCTTTATGTAAGGTCACTAGAAATAGAACCTATTCATTTTGCCATTTCTTTTATGCAAATTAAAGCAACTTACAATTTTTCTCAGATTATTAATGGCCTCTTATTTTAGGCATTTCACATGCTATATAAAACCATGTCCTAAAAAATTTTAATTCCATTCTTTACATGAGAGGCAGTTATTTACAATTACTATCAAAGGTAGAACTGTTTCTTAAGTTTATTAATTAACTGGTAGCTTGTATCTGATTCTTAGCCAGAACATGGAGCTAATACTGGGAAATTGATACAGGACATGGAGAACAGTATGTGCAAATATACGTACTGAAGAACTCTGCAAAAGTTTATTCAAAATCTGCTTTCAGTTAAGTAATTTCTTGAGAGCCACTGAGGGAGAGGACAGTAACCTCATGACCAAATCATGAAATCTCTTCGGAATTAATTCTTATAAAGGCAGTTTTGATTATGTTGATCCAAGTAATGCAGTGGTGGCAGGTTGGATAAAGGCAAAGTTTTATTTTTAGTCTCCCCAAATGCTGTCTCACTTGATTTAGGAGGGCTTGGGAATACCCAAGAATTATCTTCCAGAGAATTTCTGCCATAAGAGTTGTGTTCCTGAAGGTTAGTGCCATCATGAAGAATGGATCGCTCATTATCTGTCCATGATTGGAGAATTGCTTTCTCTGATAAAACCTTCATATCTCCTGATAAAGGGGAAGATGTGGTGTGGCAAAGAGTTTTGCCATTTGGTGAGAGGGGGGAATGTCTTTTGTATGTTGCGGTAAAATTCGCCAAGTGCAGTTTTGTGCTGTCTTTCCCAAGGTCTTCCATGCATCCTAGTGGGGCACACGCTAAAAAGAAAGCACAGGCTAAATGTCAGTTGTCAAGGCATTTGTGATCCTAATTTGGCTGAGTCTAGAAGTGGACATAAAATTAATATTTCCAAGTTAATCACTGGGGCACTATGATTAGAAGACAGATGACAAATGATCAGAGTTCTAATCCTGGATCACTTATTTACGGACATTGTGACTTTTGGTTCAGTCACTTTATTGCTTCCAAGTGTCACTTCTCTCATCTGCAAAATGGACACAGGAACCTTGTCCTGCCTCTATCACAGAACCATCAATAAAGAGGAGAAATTGTAATGTGACTAGAGAAAATGTGCATACTGATTTAAGTGTCCATGGAAACTAAGAAAGCTGTTCTTCAATATTCCTTTGCTTATTCAAACCTTTTTCCATAGGTGCTTCAAAATTTTTTCTGCAGTGATTATATTGTGACTTGGTGAGGCCCAGTCAGTTTTAATATACATTCAAAGGCTCTTATAGATAAACCAGTTTGAATAAAATTTATTATAAAATAATTGTTTCTTATAAACACACATTTCTGCCATGGTCAATAGGTCAAGAGAAAAAACTCTGTTTTCTGAGCCATTACACGTGCACTAAACAAACTGAAGTGATTATTCAGCTCGCCATCACCAACATAAAGGTAGCCTGAACTTTTCTGCCCCTTCCAATTCGACCTACTAGGGCAAAATGCTAAAAATTATAACTCAGCTTGAATCTATAATTTTAGAAGAAATTGAACCACATTATAAAATAAGCTAATTGCCTTTTTTCTTGGGGAATGAGATGGGCGTGGAGAAAACCTAGAAGTAACAGTGCTCAACTTCTGGACAAGGGTGATAATGTAGGTGAGGAAGAAAGATGATCTAGTCTGTCTCTACTCCAGAAAGCATGGAGTTGTGGTGAGGAGCCGTAGCCTTGAGCCTGCCATGCTCAGTGTGCACTAGGGAGCTTTCGGTTCGCTATACCAAAAGATTTATCCTTCACCAACTCACAAGGGACACAAGAATGAGCTGTTTCCAAATGTGGAAAGAGCATTTTATTCTCTGAAAACTGTATCTGTTATATAAACAAAGTCTTCCTAAAAACTCCCTGCAAAATTGTTCTGCATTCCTTTTAAGAGAAGTTTTACCTCTACCAATTGACACACATTTGCCTCATAAGGACCCCTGGTCATTGGAAAACTCAAGGGCAAAATGAACCATAAATTAAGTTGGAGCCTGCCTGATTCATAAATTACTCTCTAGAAACTGAAAGGGATTTTTATTTTAGTTTTCCTTTTTCCCTACTAGTAAACACTCCTGAGGAGATTTCTAAAATACATTTCTCTTGTGCCCTCTTTAGGGACAATCCAAGGTGCATATCATTTTAAATTAAGGGTGGTGGTGATTTTTTTTTTTCTTACCAAAAGTCACATCTAATTCCTTAAAATAAATTTTCAGACAAATTTATATTATACAACTTTTCAGAAATAAAATTCTGTAATAAAAGGTATGGATGTACTGACTTCTCTGAGGTATAGTAAGAGTTTTGGTAAAGTAGCCGCTAACTACTAGGTTAGGCCCAAAATTAAAAAAGTGTAGTCAGCCAAGCAGTTAATATGAAAAGCAGATCGATGAAAATTCTTTGTTTCCTTGAAAGGGATAGTGGGATAACACATAGTTACCATTCTAAACAGTCTATCCTTTATGGGAAGGAAAATTAAGTTTACCAAAGGAAAACAACTCAAATTATGCATCAGTTATTTTTTTCAAAACTAATTTAAAGAGCTAGGTCTTCGATATATTCTCTAGCACTGGAATGAAAAATAGCTTTTGATGTCTTGATGCCTTTTTTTTTTTTTTTAAATATAAGGAGGAGTTGTGGTAAAAGGTCAGCTAGAGCAAACTTAACACCTCAGCCTTATACACATAAGCAACACTTGGCTGAGAAAAAAAGCCACAAGGGGAAAAGAATACAGTACCGAAGAAAAAACACATCAGCAACACCTTTATGTGTGAAGTTGACCAGTATGAGAATGAAGCCCGAGCAGAGAATAGGTAGGCTGTGAACATACTATATATACTTTGGCTTATCAAAATCATCTGATGAGATTTTGATAAACGATAGCCAGTTGCTCTTCAAGCTGTTTGGCTGGAATCAGTGGTTTCCAGCCAACATTTACTTGCCTTTCTTGATTGTAGTTGGGGTTTTCAGTTTTCTTAGTAGTTCAGCTTGTACTTGAGTCACTAAATGTAAATTAGACATTTCTCTCTTCAGTTCCCAGTATGCGTTTTGCATATTATCACTGAAATACAGATTTTTAAAAAGTTGATGTTTATTTTCTTTATGGACAGAAAGGAGTAACTTTAAAACAGAAAGAAGCATATCTGCATTTCTGCTGCAGTTAGTTTTGAGGTGATACAAACGAAACTAAACTTCCTCATTAAATAACTGAAATATAATTAGGGCATTAGGACAAGTGAAAAGATCTTAATAATAATAATAATAATACTGATCTAATTTCTAGCCACTAATTGAACTATACTAAATGGAAGGGTATTTAACAAAAAGAAGTATTATCACCAAGTTTCTTAGAGTTCTCAGAATTGAGGTTTTCATTACAGCTCATAATGTGCAGTGGTGTTACTATCATACTTTTTGAGTGAAGGAGAATGTTCTTAATTTGCAAATCTGATAAAAAATAGTGACATTTATTTATGTATACAGTTTTAATTTGTATTTATCTCTTGATTATTCGGTTTTGACACTGAATTGTGAATATTGTGAATATATCCCTAAACCCACATCAAAATAAAATTTAGGTTTCATGCATTCCATTCTTTTATGTTTGACTGGGCTGTCTCATATTGTTGGTTCTAAACCAATGTGACATGACAGCACAAGACAGAAAGAGCCAGATGATTTCCTGGTAAGGGAAAAGAAGCTAGAGAAGGAGAGCGAGAGAATTATATGAACCAGAAATTAAAAACTTCACAAATGCCTCTCATTTTCATAATTAAAAGTATTTTACTTCAAGGATCTGAGCAGTTACAAATTAGCTATTTTAAACCTAATCTGTAAAAGTTTCATTCTTCCATTAAATATTATTTGGATATTCATTATTTTCTTTATTTAGGTTTTTAATTGCCAACTAACTGAACTGAAATTCTTCAATATATGTTCTTACTTTGCTGTACAAGAATATGTGAAATATTAAGAACTGATCTCACAGTATTCAAACAACCATTATAGCCCCTTAAAGATATTGGTGTAAACTTGATAATAAGTAAATAAAATTAGAAAATGGTATTTCATGCTTCAATTTTTATCTAGCTGTGAACAAAAACCTTTAAACCAAGGGATAATATCTTGGTATCTAATATCCTAATTATGAAGCAACACATCTACTCAAGAATAATTACATGGAATGTAAGTATACATACATTTTTGGCAAGATATTTCTATTCCACTCCAATCACAATTCTTTCAATAGAAACAGAATAAACTTTATAGTGCTTTTGGAAAAAATCTACATGTTTTAATCTATTGTGAATGTTATCTGTCAAACAGCAGTCTATTATAAAAATCACAGGCTTTTTGCAGGTTTTTGATAAGTGTGAAATAATTACTTCGCAAAAATTAGTTAACCACTTTACTTCACCAGTAAACATCTGAGCTGTATGCTACAATAAATGTTTCACATAGGAACCTGTCTTAAGTGTGAAGGGTTGTTGGTTCCTTGTTGCAATTCTGGGCATTCAGTATGCTTTCCAGAGAGTTATGTTACCCAGCAGTAAGTGTAAGTGCTGTACATGTGCTAATGCATGCAGACAGTCATGATATGAATATACGGTTTAAAAATAGTGTTTAATTATTGTCATGAGATGGTAAGTAAGTACCTGACTTGGAGAAAACTAAATACTGAAGACTGTGTTTGGATCCTAGAATAACATACACATTTAATCATTCAAAATAGCTAAACATGTACAATAAAAGACAATTATAACAGAAGTGTTAAAGCAGTGTCTAATACACATTTTCCAATTCAATGAAGACTACTTATAAACTAGTTAAACTAAAATCTAGGTCACCAACTTTAAAATACATCTAAGTCTTTTGCCCTTAAAGTCATATGAATTAAAAACAGATTTTTAAAAAGTCTAAATTACTAAGTATAAGCTCTCCCTCTTGTGGATTAACAAAGCAATCACAGTCACTTTAAAGTTAATATTAAGGTGCTATAGTCTTCAGTGTTAAATATTCTGTACAAGTAGAATTAAAAATTTTTTAAATCATTACTTGAGACTGGAAAAGGCAAGTTGTCATCCACAAATCTTTGGCAGAGTTCCAACTAACCGTCATTTATCTAGGTATTTTTGAGATCGTATAGTCTGGCTTTACCACCCCACCTCCCCCAAACCAGTAGTGTGAACAAAGTTAAATTTTGCTCTAAATGACATACATACACACATTTTCTTTCACCTATAAAAAATGATAATCCTACTTGGAACACTGAGATACAACACTAAAGCATCCCAAGGAGAACCCTAAAAAAATAAAATAGATGAAACAAAATAATGATGGCTGAGCATTTCACCCATGTTCTCACACCAGCTTGGCAAACTGGGTAACCACATTTTCCTTGTGAGGAAACACAAGAACTTACTCCATACTCTAACATGTTGCTGATCAAAGCCATCTTTTAATAATCTAATGACTGCTGCCATTTTGGGGTAACATGTTTTTATATCATCACCACCATCCTCTTCATTAGACATTTACTACCAAGCACCTACAACATACTGACTGCCAACACAATCTTCTTAGCCCCAGTATAAAATCTTAACCCTCTAAAATTTAAATGTAATTAAGCTTGCTTATCCATATCTCCATGAGATACACGCGCTACTTACAAACTGTGTAAAAGACCAGTTTTCTTCATTGACAATATACATTTAATACTGAAAGGAATATTCCTTGTATAGGAAAAATCAACTTAATTGTTTACTTCACCTATACTATTTTTCTTTAGCTTCTGAAAATTGACTGAACTATTCTATCACCCAGAAGAACTACAAAGTATGAAAGTCTTACCCAAAAGCTAAAGACTTAGAAATCTACATTTTGACCACTGTGATTCCCCATAACCAAGTATCTTTCAGACATTTTTGATTGTGGGGCACACAAGGAACCAATTTACACTGCAACCCAAAGAACCAAGTTATAAGAAACCATACTTACACCCTTATTATGTGTAATATACTCTGGTATGTTCTGTTTTATTCAGTATTTTTATAAATACTCTTAACTCACAAAATTTCACAATGACTAAAGGAACACAGCACAATTTGAAAAATATTAATCCATATTTTCTAAACTAAAGATTTACATTTTAAGAAGTTCAAGTTTACCCCATACCTTCATTAGTTTAAGAACTGAGTGCAACAACCTAAAGCTAATAACAAATGAACACTGGCAGGAAATGGCCAAATTTCTGATAGGACTGTTACTGTTAAATGATGTTGTATAGAGTAAAGGCCTCCAGTAATTACATTAGGGAAACAGTGCAGTACCTCATCTGCCTGCCAATACATGATGGAAGAAAAATGAAAAAAGTGTTCCCACAAAGGGGTATTTACAAATAACTGAAGAATAATCCTTAAAACTATGTAAAATTGTACTTAAAAGTTTTATGGAAACATTCCTATGTACTTTTTGCTACTGTAATAATCAATATGAATTGTTCTACTTAAAAGTGATGAGGTAACTTACAAATATTAATAAAACACAGGACTGACTAGACTAGAAATAGGTATGCATGAGAAGGTGAAGGCAAAACAAGACAAAATGCAGGTAACATAGAAATGAATGATACAGGGTATACCAAGGGTAAGCTACAAATGTGGCTGTTAGTTTTCTAGTCAGAAACCGGAAGAGGGAAACCTAATCCGTTTGGCAATCCATACTGCTTACATAAAATAAATGCAAACCAACTTGTAAAAAGCCATACATACAACTTGAACACTAGGAAACCAGTAGGACATCATACAGTTCTTGTAGCACACAAGTAACTTCTACAGCTAACAACTGAAGGTAATTCTGTCTAAAAACTGTCTCACTCAGCTGATACCCTGAATTAATACTGAAGAGAATTCAAAAGTGCACTTTGAAGCCACAGTTACATATCTAATCCAGCAGCCTCAAAAGGTAGACTCACCTCCTTGGACCTTCATCCTCCTCTAAATCCTGGTGTTTTCTTTACTGTGTTATTACTTATACGGTGTCTCCAGAGACATTTTGAGGGGACCAGTTTTTCCAGTTATTCTCAGTAGATGTGACCCAAATTTACGTAAAATTTCCCATGAAAAGAAGCAGGCGTCTCATTCTGTATCATGTACTTCTAATACACTATATAGGTTAGCCCCTTTATTTGACCTACTCTGATTTTAATACATTTTTTGTTCCCTGCTTTTTTCCAAAAATGGTTTGAAGAGGTTTATAAAAATGATAAACGTAACAAATTAAAGGAAAACCTAGGCTGACAGGAAAAAAGGTAACTTTGATTTAAATAAAAAAAAGACAACGTTGAGAAAGAATTTACACGGACACTGAACTAGACACACTGTTTAAAAAAGAAAAACTTCCTTGCTATAAAGCTGGATGAAACTTGAAGGCATAACTGACTAGCTGTTCAAATGGCAGTTTATTAATTAGAATTGTTATGGTAATTGTTATAATTCCCTAAAGCCTAAAAGACTCTGGCCCTATAAAGAAAAACTTTGCCTATCCCTGGATCTAGAAGATTGGCTGCAATCCTACAATTTTGCCCTAGTTGATCATTTCTCTCAATCAGGTTTTGGTAGGAACAGGTATGAGCCATTTCACATTGTTTACTTTTGCTCAGTAAACTTTGGAAGCCAAATGATCAAGCAGTGAAGTCAACTCACTATTTTTCATTGGATGAAACTATCCTTCTAGAGAAGAGCTGCTAAAATCAGATAATTTAAAACACAGTACTTGTTACTTAAGTAAAAATGACATATATTTAAGAAAAAAGGGTTAAAGTAGCATACATGAACTCTGATAGCTACTTTTGTTTTTACCCCAAGAGGACAGTTCTTTTAAAATTTATGTTATACCAAAGACTAAGGTGGTCCAAATTTGCCCTTAAGGTGGGATTACCGTATATGGACATGTTTAATTCTTCAAGTACAAAATCAGGATTTATTGCAGAACACTTTCTAGACAGCTCCTTAAAAATCTAAAATATCGAGTGTTCAAAAATTTTGCTTCACATATGGCATCACAATATGTATTTTTCTACTAAAGTTCAAACCTACTGCTAAAGAACAGTTAAATGTTTTTATAAATCCACTGTGATCGGAGATTACATGCAGTGCCCAAATAGTATCCATTCATTTTTAAAGTTAAATCACAACAGAAATCTAGGTAACTTATATACAATGTGTTATTTTTGAATTCTGAAGAATGTTCATACCTTGAAATGCTCAGTCTTTGGAGATCACTGCTCTTCAGATTGTCCTCCTGAGACGGATCCTGTCATTTAAAAAGTATTAAAGTTATAATTGTTAGGTATACATCTGTTTCCCAAACTAGTACTTTATGATGTGGGAGTTTCACATATACAGGGGCCCATGGCTACAAAATACTGGGAAACACTGTTCAAGTCAAACACATTTCTATACTATGGAACTTCTCAGAACCTCTGGTATACAACAGCATACAGTGAATAGCTAAATGGGTTATTATTAGGTGCCTTAGACCTCTATACCAACTCCATTTTACAGAACCAGTGTTTTCTAAACTTCTTTGGGTCTAGTGTCTTTTTCTTTCCCCAAAGGATCTTTTCTAAATATAAATGACTGGAATATGGGGGATATATAAAGTCTAAAAGGGCCATAGTAGAACTGATCCTGGAAACTTGACCTCATTAATACCAAACAGTAATCAACTGAGTAAAAAAAACCCCAAAAACAAAATATCTTACTGTTATGTCAACACAGAGATGCTAATTCACACTTTTAATTTCAACTTGGAACCTCCTATAAATTTGCATTAAGCATTCCACTCTTCCTTTTTCTGGTTCATTTCTTTATCTCAGCTGTAACCATTTTTTAGTTTTAAATCTTCCCTATCCCTGCCAAATAAATTCCTACGTAGGTCAAGGACCAAGTCTTAAATTTAAAAAAAAAGAAAAATCCTTTTAATTAATCTTAAACTCTTAAGTTTCTTACTCCTTCAGATACCATTTCAGCAGTAAGTGAAACATGATTTCTAAAGTTTCTTCTATCTTTAAATGTGTTTCTATAATTTATGATGAGTTAAACTAAATTTATGCCCTAGCACCATCTAGTGGAAAAGAGTAACTAATAACTGAACTATACACATACACCCTTAACAGTTTTGCTTTTCTGGATTACCTTAAGTTTTTTTTTTTTGAAACACATTCACGTAATAAATATACTATATACTAGGCACTATGCAAAATGTGTTAAATACTATCTAACCTTCATTTAAAAACAGTATTTAAAAGTCTACTTAAAGAAAACAAGTTCAGAAGAATTAAATGATATTCCTAACTTTACATAATTAATTAACAACACCATAATTATGAGCCAAGTTTTTACAATGCCATGGTACTGCTTCCTTACTCTAAGGAAATACTCATTATATAAAAAGCTATCAATTTCCTTTCTCTATTTACTGACAATTAGAATTCAGAGCTACAAGGTACAGGTCCTTTCTTGCAAGTTTATCTTTTTAAAAAGAAGCCTCTAAAGAAGATGGCAAAGTAGGAGGATCGTAAGCTCACCTTGCTCCACAGATACAACCAGTTAACATCCACATCAGTGTAAATAACCGACAAAATGACCTGAGGAATGGCAGAACAGATTCTCCACAGCAAAAGGTAAAGAAGAGACCATATTGAAGAGGTAGGAAGAGCAGAGATGCCATCTGGAGCTAAATGGACCCATGGGTCTATCTGAAGGAGGGAGGAACATTGTAGGCACAGAGAAAGGAGAAAACCACTCACCCTCACACTAGGTACCCCAGGCAGGGGAACACACACAGGGAAGACAAATCGCCAAAGAATCCCTGTAACATTTGGCTTTGAAAACCAGAGGGGCCTAATTTCCCAAGTTCTTACAATCAGCGGGGCTTAAAACCTGGGACTTGACAAATCAGTGAGCTCAGCTCTGGGAGAGAGGGGAGGGCAAGAGGAAACAGAATCCCCGCCCTTGAAGAGACAGGACAATGAAACCCAAGAAGATACAGTAGCACTGTGAAAAAGGCTTCATGTATATACGGCAGAGAGATTAGTTTACTAATCTTGGAGCATGTGCTGAAGGAGCAGGGATCACTGGGAGACTTCTTCAAGAAGAAGAGAGCTGCTGTGTGCTACTTCCTCCCCCTGGGGACATGGATACATGCAAGACCAGTGCAGCACACTCTCCACCTAGCTGGCTGATAGCCTGCCCCCATGCTTCTGCAGTTCTGCCCTCTCCAACCCAACCAGCTTCCAGTTTTGGGCAGCAGCAGGTACCCTCCCACAACCAACCAGCACAGACCTTGCTGGCACTGAATGTACTGCTCCCCACACTCTCCTGGGGACTCCCCCCGCCACACCAACCATAAAACAATTCTCAAAAGCAGCTACAGCTCCCCTCCCACAGTAGACCCCTCCCACTCAAACCATGCTAACACCATATGCCCTCCCCCAACATTTTCCTATGGATCTGTTCCTTTCAATATGTCCTTGTCTGGAACCCATCCAAAGGGGTACTACAACCCTGGAGCTGTGCAGTCAGCCCTGAGAGGGGCCAGCACCACTGCAAAAGTGACTCCTGCCCTGGGGAGACAGGCAAAGAACCACACACACACCAGTCTGGCTGCAGCTGGAGCAATGAGTAGGGGGTAGACATCTGGTCTGACTACAGGGCCTGCCCACCAACAAAATCTTCTGAAGGCACAACACAGGGAAAGTTTTGCTCTGAAGTTCAGGGCTACTGCATCTCTCGGGAAAGCCTGGTATGCTATGACTGAAGGCCAAGGCTGCCCTAGACTGGCCCACTAACACAGGGACCAGACCCTACCACAAGAGGCAAAGAAGGGCATTGCAGATGACTGAAGGTAAAAGTGGCTTGGCCCAAACAGTAAGGAGCAGGAGATGCTCCTGAAATGTGAGGTTCTGGTGAACAGGGGACATTGTACTATATGGCACTACAGGACCTCTTCTTCATAATGCCACTATTTCAAGAGCTGGAGACATAGCTGACTTTCCTAACACATAGAAACAAACAAAATTAAGAGACACAGAATTATGTCCCAAAAGAAAGAAAAGGACAAGTTCATAGCAAGAGACCTAAACAAAACAGAGAAGAAGTAATATGGATGATGGAGTATTTAAAATAATAGTCATAAAGATATTCACTAGACTTGAGAAGAGTGGACGGCCTCAGTGACATCCTTACAAAAGAGACAGAAACCATAAAAATATAAACCATAAGAGCTGAAGAAATCAATAACTGAAATTAGAAATGTACTAGATGAAACAGTGCACTGGAGAAAGAAGAAAGGATAAGTGACCTGAAGGACAGAGTAATGGAAAGCAATCAAGCTGAACAGAAGAAAGGAAAAATCATAATAATAAATGAAAAGACATAGGGAGTTCAGTGACACCATCAAGTGTAATAATATTTATACCCTAAGGACATGACAAGGAGAGAAGAGAATGAAACGGGGACAAAGTTTATTTGAAGAAATAAATTTGGGAAGCTGAAAATTTCCCGAATTTGAGTGAAGAAACAGAAACCCAGATAGAGGAGGCACATAAAGCCCCCAATAAAATCGATCCAAGAGGTGGACAGCAAGACACATCGTAACTACAACGGCAAAAGGTAGTGATAAGAATTTTAAATGCAGCAAGAGAACACACATACATGGGAACCCCCATGTGGCTACCAGCTGATTTTTCACCAGAAAGTCTGCAGGCCAGAAGGGAGTAGCATGATACATCCAAAATGCTGAAAGAAAAAAAACCCTGCAGCAAATAACACTAGAAAGAGCAAAGATTATCACTGAAGAGATAAATGGTTCTCTAAACAAAGGTTAAAGGAATTCATCACCACTAAACCAACCGTACAAGAAAGGTTAAAGGGGACACTTTGAGTGGAAAGAAAGACCATTAGTAGGAATAAAAAAAGAAAGGAGCACAAAAACAGTAGAATTTGTATCTATAAAAACCAGCCAAGGAATTCACAAAATAAAAGGATGTAAAATATGACACCAGATACTAAAACATTAGGTGAAGAGGAGTAAATACTGGATTCAAACTTAAGTGACCACTGACTGCCATATGCATAAAATGTTATATGCAAAAATAATGGTACTACAAGTTGCAAAATCCACTGATAGATATGCAAAAAATAAAGAGCATCACTGTAGAAAGTCAGCAAACCAGGAGAATACAAGAGAAGTAACAGAGCAGAACTACAAAAACAACCATTAACAGGTAATAGAATGGCAATAAGTATACACATATGCTGTTTCAAAGGGACACATGCACCCCAATGTTTATAGCAACACTATCAACAATAATCAAAGTATGGAAAGAGGCCAATGTCCATCGATGGATGAATGGATAAAGAAGATGTGATACATATATAAATACACAATGGAGTATTATTTGGCAATCAAAAAGAATGAAATCTTGCCATTTGCAACTACGTGGATGGAACTAGAGTGTACCATGCTAAGCGAAATTAGTCAGAGAAAGACAAATATCATATGACTTCACTCATATGAGGACTTTAAGATACAAAGACAAAGATGAACATAAGGGAAGGGAAGCAAAAATAATATAAAAACAGGGAGGGGGACAGAAACATAAGAGACTTAAATATGGAGAACAAACAGAAGATTACTGGAGTGGTTGTGGGAGGGGGGATGGACTAAATGGGTAAGGGGCATTAAGGAATCTACTCCTGAAATCACTGTTGCACTATACGGTAACTAACTTGGATGTAAACTTTAAAAAACTAATAAAAAATGGCAGTAAGTACATACCTATCAATAATTGCTTGGAATATAAATGGACTGAATGGTACAATAAAAAGACATAGGGTGATGGAATGGATTAAAAAATCCATCTATGGGCTGCCTACGAGGCTCATTATAGAACTAAAGACAAATGCAGATTGAAAGTAAAGGGATGGAAAAGCATTTGTCATACAAATGGTAGTGGGGGAAAAAAACAGGTTAGCAATACTTTTATGGGACAAAACTGACTGAAACAAAGACAACTGGGTGGCTCAGTTGGTTAAGTGTCTGACTCTGTTTCGGCTCAGGTCATGTTCTTACTGTTTCGTGGGTTTGAACCCCGTGTCGGGCTTTGCACTCACAGTGTATAGTTTGCTTGGGACTCTCTCTGTCTCCTTCTCTCTCTACTCCTCTCCTGCTCACACTGTCTCTGTCTCTTTCAAAATAAATAAGTATACATTAAAAAAAAAAGACAACAGAAAAAGGACACTATATAATCATAAATGGAACAATTCAACAATATAAGAATTGTAAATATTTATGCACTTAATGTGGAAGCACTCAAATACATACAGCAGATAATAACAAACAAAAGGAAGTAATCGATAGTAATATGATAATAGTAGGGAACATTAATATTCCACTTGTATCAATGGACAGATCACCCAAACAGCAAATCAACAAGAAAACAGTGGCTCTGAATGACACATTGGACCAGATGCATCTAACCAATATATTCAGAACATTCCATCCTAAAACAGAATAATACACATTCTTGTCAAGTGCACATGGAACATTCTCCAGAACAGATCTCCTATTAGGCAACAAAATAAGTGAAACAAATTCATAAAGACTGAAGTCATAGCATGCAGCTTTTCCAACCACAGTGCTATGAAACTACAAATCAACCACAAGAGAAAATCTGGAAAAATACAACACAGGGAGGTTAAATAACATGCTATTAAACAATGAATGGGTCAAGTAAGAAATCAAAGAGGAAATCAAAAATACATGAAAACAAATAGAAATGAAAATACAACAGTCCAAAATCTTTTGGATTCAGCAAAAGCTACTGTAAGAGGGAAGTTTATAGCAATACAGGTCTACCTGATAATGCAAGAAAAATCTCAAACAACCTAACCTGACACCTAAAAGAATTGAAAAGGAGAGCAAAACCCCAAACCAGTAGGTGGAAGAAAACAATAAAGATTACAGCAGAAATAAATGAAATAGAAACTAAAAACACAACAGAGCAGATCAAGAAAACCAGGAGCTGGTACTCTGAGAAGACCAACAAAATTGGTAAACCTTCAGCAAGATTCATTAAAAAACAAAAACAAAAACAAAAAAACCAGACTCAAAACAAAATCAGATATAAAAAAGGAGAAATAACAACCAACACTACAGAAATACACAGGATTGTAAGAGATTATGAAAAATAATATGCTAACAACCTAGAAAAAATGGAGAAGTTCCTAGAAACAGATAACCTCCCAAAACTGAAATCAGAAAATTTGAACAGACCAATTACCAGCAATGAAATTGAACAATCAAAAAATTCCCAACAAACACAAGTCCAGGACCAGATGGCTTCAAAGGTGAGTTTTATTAAACATTTAAAGAAGAATTAATACCTATTTCTCACAAACTATTCCAAAAATAGAAGAAAGCTTCTGAAAACATTCTATTTCTATGAGGCCAACATTACCCTGGTACCAAAACCAGACACTACACAAAAAAGGGAATTACAGGCCAATTCTGCTGATGGACATAGTTGCAAAAATCCTTAACAAAACACTCGCAAACTGAATGCTATACTACATTAAAAATTCATTCACCATGACTAAGTAGATTTTATTCCTAGGATCCAAGGGTGATTCAATACTCCCCAATCAATGTGATACATCAATGAACAAGAGAAGGAGCAAATAATCCAATAAAAACTGGACAAAAGATATTAACAGACATTTCTCCAAAGACATCCAGATGGCCAACAGACACATGAAAATATACTCAACATCACTCTTCATCTGGAAATGCAAATCAAAACCATACTGAGATATCACCTCACACTTGTCAGAATGGCTAAAATAAAAAACAGACAAATGTTGGCAAGGATGTGGAGAAAAAGGAACCCTCGTGTGTGCTGGTGGGAATGCAAACTGGTGTAGCCACTTTGAAAACACTTGGGAAGTTCCTCAAAAAGTTAAAAATAGAATTACCATATGATTCTGTAATTCCACTACTGGGTATTTACTCAAAGAATATGAAAACAGTAATTGTAAGGGATATATGCACCCCATTTTAATTGTGGCATTATTCACAATAGCCAAGATATGGAAGCTGCCCCAGTGTTCATCAGTATATGGATAAGGAGGATGTGTGTGTATGTATGCATAAAACAGACTACTATTCAGCCATAAAAGAGAATGAAATCTTGCCATCTGCAACAACATAGATGTATCTAGACAGTATAATGCTAAGTGAAATAAGCCAGAGAAAAACAAATACCATATGATTTTACTCAAAGAATTTAAAAACCAATGAACAAAGAAAAAGGAGACAAACCAGACTCTTAACTATAGAGAACAAATAGATGGTTATCAAAGGGGGTGGGGATGAGTTAAATATGTGAAGGGAATTAGGAGTACACTTATCATGATGAGCAGTTAGTAAGGTATAGCATTGCTGAATCACTATATTGTACACCTAAAACTAATATAAAATTGTATCCTAACTATACTGGAATTATATTTTTTTTAAAAGTGAAATTAAAAAATTTTTACAAAGTATATAAATAAACAAGCAACCATAGCAGCCAGGCAGCCAGCTAGCTAACTTCTCCAGACAAGTTTGTAGGACAGAATGCTTGAAGCCTTTGAAGGAACTGTGGTATGTAATCACAGGTTCAAAGGCACGGCGGTGGTTAACTTCAGATGTCAAGTAGGAAAAAAAGAATTTTGCTCTAACAGGAATTGACAGTAATTTCTGTAGTATTTCCCCTTTATCAGGCCTGGGGGATTGACAGCAAGTTCTCATTGTCCAGTTCAGAGGAGTTCATTTAGCAAAGGCCAAGGTAGACTGCTGTATTATTCTTAATGCCCAGCTCATTCTGAAGTGGTGGTCACCTTCAATAAAGACTACTTTACAGAAGAGAGAACTATCAGTTCCCTTTAAGGACAGCTGGGATTCAGGGGCAGTGTGCTGGCGGGCAGTCATGAAGTGTGGGAAGTAGTTCCTTTATCAGTTACTGGGATCCCAAGAGGAACCTGGGGTAGGTGACACAGCTCCTCAATGTGGACTTAGAATGATTTGATGGGCAAAATGGTTAAGATGAGAAATAATTATCTAACTGGTTATTTAAAATACAGGAAAGTATATAATGGTTGTTTGACCCTAGACTACTAACCTTGACAATTTCTTTAACAACTAATTTTTTAAGATTATTTTTTCCAAATTTCTATTTAAATTCAAATTTGTTAACACACAGTGCAACACTGGTTTCAGGAGTAGAATTCAGTAATTCACCACTCCTTAATACCCATCACCCATCTAGCTGACCTGTCACCCACCACCCTTCCTTAGCCCTCAATCTGTTCTCTATCATTAAGAGTCTAATGGTTTCCCTCTCCCCCCAAAATATGTTCATCTGTTTTGTTTTTTTAATTCCACACGAGTGAAATCATATGGTACTCTATTTGTCTTTCTCTGACTTTGCTTAGCATAATATACTCTAGCTCCATTCATGTCACTGCAAATGGCAATATTTCATTCTTTTTGATGGCTAATAGTCCACTGTGTATATATACCACCTCTTCTTTATCCATTCATTAGGTGATGGACATTGGGCTCTTTCCATACTTTGGCTATTATTTATAACAACTATTTTATTTAAAATTTTTTTTTTAATGTTTTATTTCTGAGAGAGAAACAGCATGAGAAGGGGAGGGTCAGAGAGAGAGGGAGACACAGAATCTGAAGCAGGCTCCAGGCTCTGAGCTGGCCGTCAGCACAGAGCCTGACGCAAGGCTCGAACCCACGAACCATGTGTTCATGACCTGAGCCAAAGTCGGATGTTCAACCGACTGAGCCACCCAGGCGCCCCCAGAACAGCTATTTTAAACTTTACATTTGGTGCATGTGCTCTCACACTCTTCTTCACTATTATTTCTTCTTTTTCCATTCAGTACTATCTGTCATGACATCTGAACTTGTAATTAAGTCTGTTAGAACTAATGTAAAGTATTAGTAAACAGACTTGGTGAGGACCTGAGAGGCAACATGTGTTTTAGTGGATGACTTTAGGCTAACCATACTTTAGCAGCTCAGCAGAGTTTTTTCTTTGCTTTTTCCCAATTAAAATCTCGGCTATCTGTTAAAAATTAAAGTCGTCCCAAAAGCATTCAACTTCTAAAAATTAGACTAACAAGTTTTTCCTTTTTTAAAGAATTCTAAAAATTAAGTTGTATATTATAGTATCTACACTAATCAAATTATTAAGCAAAATGATAAACTTCAAACTTGAGTTCTCTTTAAACTTTACAGGAAAAAATGAGTTAAGGAAATTGAAGGAAAGGAGTTTGAGAGAATACCTTTAATAAGTTAATAAACTAAAGTTTTTTAATGAGTTTTTTAAACAAAATTATGAATTCTGGGATTATGCTATAAGTATACAGTACATCAATTTTAGACAAAATGCCTAAAAGGGAAGATAAAAGTGAATTATTCAGAGACTATAACTCTCTAAGTAGCAACAATATATATTAAATCTATGATTTAATCCTTAGTTACAAATCCTACAGATAGCACACAGAGAATACTGAATTTCTCAATTTAATAATTCTGTAATACCATTTGTTTGGCTTTTTGTAGCTGTATTTTGAGATCACTACATTCTCTCCTCATCAGTTCCAACTCTTGTTCCAAACCATGGATCTTCAGGTCACAGCTCAACTTTTCCACCTCCCAGTTTGAAGAAGGTGGATTTAAATTCCTTATCACTAAAAAAAGGATGGACATTAAAATTGTTATTTTCTGCCTTCTACATTCGTTGCAATTCATTACACTCATAAAATGTAGGTAATACAAAAACTAATATAAAACATGCACAATTAACAGTTTTAAAAAAATAATTACGTTCAAAGATCTATGCTAATGAGAATATAAAACCTACCAATCTTGTTTTAGAATGTATTAATCACCCCAGTCCTGATCTTCTGTTTACATTAAAGCATAAGTTTGTAAGTCTGAAACTTCAAAATATACGACACTAACCAAATTGTAGACAAGTCAATAATCTACCTATGTAAGTCAAGGTTAAGACAGCGATAAAACTAAATGAAGTGAGGAACTTGAAACTCACGTAGCTAAGCACTCCATCTAGTACCTTCAGAGAGTATAAAGTTTGACCATCAGGCCAGGCCTAGAACATGATGTCAAAATGATTTATTCATAAACATTCCACTGTAGAAACTCAATACAACTGGACTTACCCTTGACTAAGGGCTTTGGACTTCCTACCTAGAAAAATTCCCAACCAGATACTCTAAGAGAGTTCATTTCAATCTCCTATCAAAAGGTCTCTCTCAGAGGCCTATTCTTCAGCTTGTCTCATCAGAATGTTCATGGGAACAGGCCAATACCAACCATATGCTCCATAACTAATTTTTCACTCTAGCATCTCATCTGCACATTTTAACAGCTTTCAGAAATTAAAAAAAAAAAAAAGTATTTGTAACTATTCCATGACAGTGCGTCTAAAAGTTCAGTAGAAAGGAAAAGCCAGGACATACCAGCAGGCAAGATGTTTTGACAAGGATGGGATTCTACTCCTTTCTTCATCTACTTCATCACAAACTAGCCCTGAACAAAAACCATCAAATTTTCTCTAGGAAAAGTGCAATTTGTATCTAAGGAAAAGTTAAAAGGGGCTGATATTTTGTGAAAGCAGCTCAGAGAAATTAATGTAAGCCTAAAATTATAAAATAAGTTAAGGCCTTAGCATACAGATATAGAAAACTGGTAATGGATATAACACATAAATGGAAAACTGTACTGATTTCGTTATAACATTTGTAACAAATAAGTGGCATACCCTGCTGAGTTTCCACCTCTGTCCTTAGCTGGAGAAGTTCTACTTCTTTAGATTGTAGCTGTTCATTCAATACTTTCAAAGATTCAGAGTTGTCTTTATTCTAGTTAAGTAGGGAAAATGCCAAATTACTGAATGCATTTACTGAATGCAGTAAAATCTATAGGTTGATATATATTAATTTTCAGGTAGATGAAAAAAACATATTGAGGCCTTTTAAAAAGCAAGGTGGGAAAATGAACCCAGTTTTTCACTAATCTCTTTTGTTGTTTTTCAAACTTAGGATATCGTTATTCACTGGCTTTTTTTTTTTTCTTTTCATTTTTAAAAGCATTGACACATTCTACTATGTCACGATTTTTCAAAATAAGTTTGTGGTGTTAGATATATTTAAGTCCTAAACATCATTACATACTAAGTAATTATTTTGTTCAGAAATAAGTTATAAATATTACTATTGAAAAATTCCTAATTTTGCCTTAAACATACTTAACAAATATAAATACTTATTTATAGTTTTAAGCTTCCTAAAGAATTCATTTCCAATATATAGATACTCTTTCTAAACCAACTTACCATTTTATCCAATTTGCTTTTCAAATTATCTCTATCAATGCAAACCTCTCGATATGCATGATAGGCCTTATTCACTTGTTCACGTCCCACAGAACTTGTTTCATCATCTAATCGAGCTCCTATAAGCTAAGAGAATGAAATTGGAGGAGAAAGCTTAAGAAGGTATTCTACAAACAAACAAATAACAAAGGAAGCCAGTCTTCTGATGGCTTATATCTTACTTTTTTGTAATGCAGGGATAAAGCCTGGCCTATAATTAAATAAACATTTCACTTCCAACAATTAAGCTTTACTAAGAAAAAAAAATACAGATAAGTATTTCATTTCCAACATCAGAAAAAGTCACAAGCTATGGTATACTTTGCTTTTTAGAAAATAAATGTGTTAGCTCATTAATACTAGATTACTCTAAAATAGAAATTAATAAGATTGTTGGTCACAAAGTTCAGAAATATTTCCAGTGTTAACTATACTAAATCACATTTTTCTACTTACTTTAAAAATAAACATAACTATGAACTCCAAAATGTTACCTTTTCTCACTCTATCCCTGTATATCACAAATTTACTTGATTATGATTAAAGAAAATGCATAGGAATACAAAAAAAAAATCATAATTTTTATAACTGACTTCATTTCTCTTACTTCACCTAGATGAATCAAACTCAACCAAGCCCTATCCTACAGTTTTTATAACAAGATAATTCATTTCCTTGGCAGCTAAGAATCCATTTCCTTCCCCTCTGGGGAAGCTGGTATTCATAAAATACAAATAAAACGGCCTAGTCTGAAGAAACACAAAACTTTAACGTTTAAGTTAAAACTTTAAAACTCAAAAATAAAAATATAAGCGAAGAATTCCCACAATCCAAAATCAAGTAGGTATGATGATTTATAATGGGATCAGCTATCAAGCTTATATATTCTAAAACATTTAAGAGTGTCTGGTTTCTGCATGAAAAAGGTAAACAGATGACATTAATTTATCAGTTGAAAGCATTATTCTGTGTGTTGAAAAACAAGAGAGAATGCTGAGGTAAAGATGATGTCAATTCTGGTGAAGACATTTTTAAACAGAATAATGTTACAGGAGTTTCCTCCTTTGGCACTTAATTTCCTTTGTTGTTATATAATTTTCTGCACACATATTAAAATCCTGAATAAAACACATACAGTTTATATAGGTAGGGAAATCTGAAAAGAGAAAAATCTATTCCAAGTTGCTGAATCCTATTCTATAAATATTCATCATGCACATGATATGTAAAGTATGATAAGTATAATAAGATAAGTACAGTGCTTAGGGTTTTAAGATTAGAAGTGAGTTATTCTTGGAAATTTATTACAACCATGGAAGACAGGATAGAAAAATACTTAAAACATCAAGTATTTTAAATTATTCTTTAAGTCATAAAACATAATAAAGACAATAATTACCTTTTCTTCCAAAAATCTTATTCTTTTCTTTAAGAAAGAGTTCTCTTTCTCTGAATCCTTAAGTCGTTTTTTGATGTCTTCATATGCAGTGACAAGGGCAAAGTGTGAAGCAACAGACTCATCTCCTGAATATATTGAGATTGGAGTCACTGTATCTCTCCTACGTGCTTTTTCATGATTCAGAATACAGATATCATCTTCTACCAGTGCATCCATGACAGCTTTTTAAAAAGAATATAAAATACAAATGTCTCAATGAATAAATGAGCAAGAAAAGAGAGATGTATTTAGAATGAGAGTACTGGGGCAATATTTAAAACTTTTCTTTTAGAGGCAGCATAACACACTGGTGAAGGGCACAGACTCTGAAATCAGATTCTAGGAGCTGCATCCAAGCATTACTACATAGAGTCAGTGTGGCTTTGGGCAAGATGCTTCATCTCTCTGCCTCAGTTTCCTTATTTTTAAAGTATAAGAAATCGTAGCAACTATTTCACAGAATTCATACGAATATTAAATGAGCTGACATTTATAAAACATTTGAACCAATCCAAGCTGTTATTAGTAAGTTTTAGAAAAAGTTGTGAAGCAGCATTTTTAAAAATAATAGTTTATTATCAGGTTGATTTCCATATAACACCCAGTCCTCATCCCAAAAATGCCCTTCTCCATGCCCATCACCCCCCTTCCCCTCTCCTCCACCCCCACCAGCCCTGTTTGTTCTCAGCATTCAAGAGTCTCTCATGGTTTGCCTCCCTCCCTCTCCCCAACTATTTTTCCCCTTCTTCTCCCCCATGGTCCTCCGTTAAGTTCTTCCTAATCCACCTATACATGCAAACATATGGTATCTGTCCTATTCTGCCTGACTTATTTCGCTCAGCATAACACTCTCAAGGTCCATCCATGTTGCTACACATGGCCAGATTTCATTCTTTCTCATTGCCATGTAGTATTCCATGGTATAGATAAACCACATCTTCTTGATCCATTCGTCTGTTGACGGACACTTAGGCTCTTTCTATGTTTTGGCTACTGTTGAGAGTGCTGCTATGAACATTGGGGTACACATGCCCCTATGCATCAGCACTCCTGTATCCCTTGGGTAAATTCCTAGCAGTGCTCTTGCTGGGTCATAGGGGAGTTCTAGTGTTAATTTTTTGAGGAACCTCCACACTGTCTTCCAGAAGGGCTGAACCAGTTTACATTCCCACAAACAGTGTTAGGAGGGTGCCTGTGAAACACCATTTTTATGTAAAGCATAAACATTTTTAAATACTTGAAACCCAGATACCCATTATTTCTTATCAGCATTTACACTTACATATAAAAATTGCAAGTTTTATAGCTTGCAAATTATAAATTATCAAAAACTCCAACTCATTAAAGACTATTACAGAAGTTTTAATGTATGCTCCACTATATTCTTTCCATACCATTAGTTTGTTGTCCAATTGCAATAGTAAACAAAGGAATTAACATTAAAATTTTTTTTAATGTTTTTATTTTATTTTTGAGAGACAGACAGACAGACACACACACACACACACACACACACACACACACACACACACAGAATCCGAACCAGGCTCCAAGCTATGAGCTGTCAGCACAGGGCTCAAACAGATGAACCACGAGATCATGACCAAAGCCAAAGTCAGATGCTTAACTGACTGAGGCACCCAGGTGGCCTGGAATTAACATTTCAGTACTCATCATGTCCCAGTACCTTGTACTACATTCTTTTAATACTATCTCATTTAAATCCATCCAAACAAGTCTATGAGGTAGGTATCCTCTACATCTTATAGGATCAAAATGGTTAAGTAATTTGCCCAAGTTAAAGCCAGTAGATATTAGCTCTGTGAGGGTACAAGTAATGTTTGTTTTGCTTATCATTGTGTCCCTAACTCAACATTGTGTATAAGGTGCCCAATAAATACTGGTTATTAAATGAAGAGTGGATAGTGTAGGATTCAAATCAAAGTCTAACTCTAAAACCTAAGAGAAGCATCCAGTTACTCCATTAGTTAGGGAACTTGCTCTGTACATCTACTTTTGCTGTTAGGTTCAGCATTACTTCCCCATCTGAGAGTTGTGTTCCTGAAAACACTGTGGAAGGAGAAATTGTGGCTGAAACCTTTTAAGACCTCATGGAAAAAACAGGGTAAGAAGAACTGCATGTCTTAAGAGAACCTAAAAAAATCCTTTTAAATGTTTTTTAGTTTGAAATAAAACACCAAAAATAGGCTAAATAAAGGTTAAATAAAGTCTATCAATGGAATATCATGTATCTTAGATTAGTAATTAATGACTACAGAAAAACATTTTTATTTAGTATTCCTTGCTTGGAATAAGATTTAATTGCTTACTATGTCAGTCACTGTTCCAAGAATATAATAGGTGAGGAATTGAAGTAGAAGGAATTTAAGTAATTTTCCCAAGTAGCATAGGAAATAATGAATTGAGATGTAAACACAAACGATTAAACCACAGAATATGTTTTTATTATGCCTGCTTTTCTCTAAAACTTCTACCCTCCCTCCCTATGTCAATTAATGCCTATAGAGTCTTTTTTGCTTTATTTCAGAAAACTTGAATACTAAGGAAAAGTATGTGTTTTTCTGCTTCTGGCCTTCTATCACTGTATTTCTGCTTTACCGGTTTTAAAATGAAAAGCTTCCCCATTGTTCTCAACCAATGTTAAGTTTGGTTTGTCTAGCAATTTGTTTATATCTAGGATTATAGGAGAGGTAGGCAAAAATGAATCTGTACACCGCAGTCTGAGTAGGTGAAACTTATCAGACAATTTTCACCAATACCAACTTAAAAATTTCTAAGCAGGGTGCCTGGGTGGCTCAGTTGGTTAAGCATCCAATTTTGGCTGAGGTCATGATCTTACGGTTCAGGAGTTCAAGCCCCTTATCAAGCTCTGTGCTTAGAGCCTCAAGTCTGCTTCGGATTCTGTGTCTTCTTTTCTCTCCGGCCCTCCCCTGATCATGCTCTGTCTCTCTCTCTCTCTCAAAAATAACAAACATTAACAATATTTTTAAAAGTTTCTAATCATATAGGACAACTCTTACTCTTAAGTTAGAATTTTTTCCAGCCTGTCAAGAAAGTCCAAAAATAAGAAAGGACTATGCTGCCTACATATCTCAAAAAGGTGGCGGGTCCTCAGAACCATAATAATTTTTGCTGCTTCTGGTGGAAGATGTACTTCTTTCTATTGATGAAGAAAAAGGTTTCTTCCTTTAATGGGGTTTACTATTTCCTCTCTGAATTCAACTCTTTTCCAAAATAACAGCAAACATCATACCAGTCATGCTGCTGATACCTGAAATGCTGATACTTCCTTTCCAAATGGAAAGTATGGGTTATTCCCACACTGCAAAAAGAAGTATGCATATATATATATCCACCTAAGATTCTTTCTCCTACATGTTATATCTGAAAAGCTTGATAAGCAGACAAGAATAACTGGCTAGTTAAGTGGCAGCATGCAGTATAGTTTAAGATAAAACTGTGCCCATCTTAGACATGTGATTTCTTATATCTTAATATCCAAACAAATGAGGAGTTATTTAACTAGAATAATTTTTTCTCCAAAGAAAGTTGAAAAACAAGAAGTAAGCATAAACTGCTCTACACAATCAACACATGTCCTACCGACTGTGCACTTTAAGGATCAGGGCATATATGCTTTTATTTTACACAAAGTTCTAACTAGCTCAGCTGTGTGATTTCCTATTCATTTTTATCACGAAACAATCATTTATTCAGCAAGGAAAATCCAGCATGGGAAACAGCTGTGCAGTAAAATAATTACCACACCATAAAGATATATATATATATAAAATGTATATATATTCAAATATATTTGAATATATACTTGAAACAAGAGAGAATGCTATGGAAATTGAGGGTTGGGAAGGAGGAGTGGTTCTGAAAGAAGTATCACATAAAAAAAAGACTCTTAGTCCCATACTTTTAGGTGGAGAGGATGGTTATTTTCATTGTACTTAAAACTTCTAGGTAATGGAAACAAGTTCAAAGGCCTGAAAGTGTGAGGAGAAGGTATGAAAGGTAAACAACAGGATGTGAAATAAAAAAAATAAATAAAAACTATAATAAATTAAAAAAATTAAAAAAAAACTAACAGAAACAAACTCTATGACAAAGAGACTACAGAATTTGATCCTTATTCTGTGGAATTCATGAATGGATAGGATTCAAGAATGTGAAGAATATTTACCCAACATTTATAAAATGTATCTGTAACCAAACGAACAACACAGTATTGTGCTAAGCATTTCATAAATACTACTCCATTTAATTCTCAAGACTACACTATGAGGTAGAAAATCTTACTGTATTCATTTCACAGATGAAAAAACTGGGGCCTGGGAGGGTTATAAAGCTTAACTAAGACCAGATAATATACAGTACAAGCACCTGGATTTCAGAGCCTCAACTATCAGTATTTCTCCCCCCCACTCCATAACTCTTCCACATACTCAGATTTGTTACGAAATACAAAACTAGGAATCCTATGGAAAGGTTTTAAGTATCTTAGATAAGAGGAGGTATAATGACATAACAATGTCACATGTAGTAGAACCGGTCCTTTTAAGGACAAAATCAGTAATGAGATTGGCTTATTTTATATATTTAAAATCTTATTGCCTATTTTGTTTTCAAATCACTACAAATTTGCATTTGGTGTCATCTTCAAATATGAAAAAAATATTTGCATATATATGCTTCTTTCAGGTTTCTTTCAGCTTTCATACTATTATTCCAAATATGTACTTATTATACTATAAACATGACTTGGAATGCACTGGAAAGCAGCATGAAAACTGCTTATCTAATTGTCCTAAAAATTATGTGAGAAATAGTGATACATTAAAACACAACCAAGGGGTGCCTGGCCAGCTCAGTTGGTAGAGAATGCAACTCTTGACCTTGGAGTTGTAGGTTTGAGCCCCATGTTGGGTGTAGAGATTACTTAAAAACTTGGTTAAGCATCTGACTCTTAATTTTGGCTCACGTCATGATCTTGTGGTTCATGGGATTTGAGTTCTGCATCAGGCTCTGTGCTGACAGCATGGACTGTGGCTGGGATTCTCTCTCCTCTCTCTGTGCCCCTCCCCCACTCATTTTCTCTCTCAAAATAAGTAAACTTAAAAAAAAGAATACAATAACTGAAATAAAAAATACACTAGAGGGAATCAAAGGAGAGTAGAGGATGCAAAAAAAATCAATCAGCAAACTGGAAAATAGGATAATAGAAAGGACCTAAACTGAACAGCAACAAAAAAAAAGAGGGTAGGCTAAGGAATCTCTTGGACAATATCAAGCAAACATACATTCACATTTTAGAGGTCCCAGAATGAAAGAGAGGAAGGGGCAGAAAACTTATTTGAAAAAAATACCTGAAAACTTCCCTAACCTGGTGAAAGAAACAGACATTCAGGTACAGAAAGCAACCAGAGTCCCACATAGGATGAACCAAAGGAGGTCTACAGCATGACATACGTTAAAATGTCAAAGATTAAAGATAAAGAATTTTAAAAGCAGCAAGAGAAGAGCAACCAGCAACATATAAGGAAAATTCCATAAAGCTATCAGCTGATTTTGAAAAAGAAACTTTGCAGGCCGGAAAGGACTGGCATGATGTATACAAAGTGCGGAAAGATAAATAACCTACAACCAGGAATATTCTACCCAGCAGCATTATCATTCATAATTGAAGAGAAGATATTTTTCCAGACAAGCAAAAGTTAAAGGAGTTCATCACCACTAACCTGGCATTATAATAAATGATAAAGGGACTTTAAGTGGAAAAGACAAGACCATAATTAGAAAAGGAAAAAATTTCAAGAGTAAAAACAGAAGCAAACACAGTAAAATTAGTACAGCAATCACTTATAAAGGTAGTATGAACATTAAAAACCCTAGTAAAATCTATTATGTCCTAAAAAACTAGTTAAGAGTAATCACAAAATAAAAAAGATGTATAATATGGCAACATATACATAAAATGTGGGAGTAAAAATGAAGTTCTTTCAAAATGTGTCTGAACTTAAGTGATCATCAACTTACTACAGACTGTTATATACTTAGGATGTCAAATATGAACCTCATGGTAGCCACAAACTAAAAGCCTTTAAAGAGAAAGAGAAAGAAAAAAGAGAAACAAAGCCAAGCATTACACTAATAAAAGTTCTCAATCACAGGGGGAAAGAGCAAGAAAGGAACGGAGAAAAACTACAAAACCCAGAAGATAATTAACAAAAAGTGGCGCTAAGTATACCTATAAACAATTATTGTATTTTTTTAGGGGCGCCTGGGTGGCTCAATTAGTCAGGCAACCGACTTCAGCTCAGGTTATGATCTCACAGTTCGTGGGTTTGAGCCCCGCGTCAAGCTCTGTGTTGACAGCTAGCTCGGAGCCTGTTTCGGATACTGTGTCTCCCAGTCTCCCACTCTCTCTGGACCTCCCCTACTCATGCTGTCTCTCTCCCTCAGATAAAGAAAACATTAAAAAATATTTTAAAAAATACTTTATTTTTTTAAATGTCTGTTTGAGAGAAAGCAAGTGAGCAAGAGTGTGTGCATGCACAAAAGGGACAGAAAGAGGGAGAGGGAGAGAGAAAATCCCAAGCAGGCTCCACGCTCAGTGCAGAGCCCCAACATGGGGTTCAAGTTCATGAGTTGGAAGCTCAACTAACTGAGCTACCCAGGTACCCCATCAACAATTACTTTAAATGTGAGTAGTCTAAATGTTCCAATCATTAGACACAGGATGAGGGGCCATGATGGCGGAGAAGTAGGGGGATCTGTACTTCCCACTTGCATCTCTCAAAATAAGAAGGGCTGAAGCCAAAGGACTCTGAACCCCAAGAGTCTGGGAGGAGACAGTCTACTAGGAAGACAGCCTCATTGGTGTGTGACTGACAACTGGGGGAGATAAAAAAGGTCTGGGACATGGAGGAGGGAGGAATCCTCCTCTGTGGGGAGGCAAAGGGAAGAGAAAGAGTGGCTGGGGAAGTGTAGGGCTGTTATCTGGACAAGAGAAAAACCTCGACCAGGGACAGAGAGGGATCCTATCATCCCATCTCTAACCACAGGGCTTTCTGAGAGACATCCCATCTCTAACTGCAGAGCTATCTTTGGACTGGGTGCCTGAGTGCCATGAGACAAAAGAAGTTTCCTTGAAGTTAAGCGGTACCCAGGGGTGTAGTCGACATCAAGAGGAACTGGTTGCCTGCTATGAAGTGCTGTGGCTCCCAGGAATACATTTCGGGCAGCATGGTTAATGAACATGGAGTGAAAGCTTGGAACACAGCTGTGCATGGGGCACAGAAGACGGCCCACCTCATCTGAGCCCGCGACACAGTGAGGATGGATCCAAAAGAGTGATTTGGGACACCTGGTTCGAGAAGATGGGACTGAGGGGTCGCCATTTTTCTCCCCACAACCACCAAGGCAGGGCCCAAGGGATCCGCAGGCAGGACCTACAATGGAGGCGGGACCCACCTATACCAAACCACGCCCAGCTACACTGGGTAGCTGCTGGGAGCAGGTAGATGCTGTAGAAAGAGACGGCCCCTGCCCCAAGACCAACACTGCTGCATTGCCGTGATTAACTCTAGATCAATTCTTGCTATTCAGATATATTCTTCCTTTTCTCAGTCTTCTCTCTCCCCTCTGCGCTGGTTATTCTGGTTATAGGTTTGCTTAAAAGACATATTTAATCCATCCTCTTGATGCATGTTCTACACCTCCTTCTTTACCTTCCTTTCTCTCCCTCTGGAATAATCACACTATATAGTTACTCTGGGTAACATCTTTGTTTCTTTCTCCTTGCCTCTGCTGTGTTCTCCTTTTTCTCACTCTAAATTAAGCCTTTTAGTCTCTCTGCCTGGTCAATGTTCATTTTCCCTTTCTCTCCACCTCTGTCGTTTCTCTCTTTGCATATGCTCTTCCATCAGCACTGCCTCCACCCTGCTCTTTATTTGTAGGTGAGATTTCTGGTTTTATGCTTTTAGACTGTCTTTTTCTTAAATTATTTTTGTCGGTTTGCTTGCTTGTATGATTTGTTTGTGTGTTTACATGTGTTTGTTCTCTGTTTTCCTTTCCAGGGCTACTTCAAGGAACAAACCAAAGCACACATGGTGGAGAGTCCAAAACATCACTACGAGTAGGGAAACAAAACAGGCAAAGTCACAACTAGAGAGACCAAGGGACACCCTTAAAAGAATACTTCCTGAATGGCCAGGCCCTGGACTGTGTATGAGCCTCTTTAATATAGCAGTACTTGCAGGTGCAGAGCACAAACTTACAAGAGACAGAAACCTGAAATGATGAAATGGAAGAACTCTCTTCAAAAGAAATTCCAGGAAGAAGTGACAGCAAAAGAATTGATCAAAACAGATACAAGCCACATAACTGAACAATAATTTAGAACAATAGTCATAAAATTAATCACTGGGCTTGAAAAAGGCATAGAAGACAGCAGACACTCGCTATTGCTGCCAAGTTCATGGATCTTAAAAATAGTTATGATGACTTAAAAAAAAGCTATAAATGAGATACATAATAAAATTAAGGCAGCCACGGCATGAAAGAGGCAGAGAGGAGAATAGGTGAATTAGAAGACAAAATTATAGAAAAAGAGGAAGCCGAGAAAAAGAGAGAAAAATTGATCTAGGAGCATGAAAGGAGAATCCGAGGAGTGATGCAATCAAATGGAACAATATCTGTATCACAGAAATTCTAGAAGAATAGAGAGAAAAAGAGGCTGAAGGGGTACATGAACGAATTATACCTGAGAACTTCCCCAATCTGGGGAAGGAAACAGACCTTGAAATCCAAGAGGCACAGAGAACTCCCATCAGACGTAACTTGAATCAATCTTCTGAATGGCATATCATAGTGAAACTGGCAAAATATAAGGATACAGAGAGAATTCTGAAAGCAGCTAGGGATAAACGGGCCTTAACATACAAAGGTAGACACATAAGGGTGGTAGCAGTCCTATCTAATGAAATTTGGCAGGAAATCTTTAATGTGATGAATAGGAAAAATATGCAGCCAAGAACCCTTTATCCAGCAAGCCTGTCATTCAGAATAGGAGGGATAAAGGTTTTCCCAAACAAAAAAAAAGTGAAGGAACTCATCACCAATCCCTCAGAAATACAAGCAATTATCAGGGAATGCTATGAAAAATTATATGCCAAAAAACTGGACAACCTAGAAGAAATGGACAAATTCCTAAACATACACTCACTAACAAAATTCAAATGGGAATAGAAAATCTGAACAGACCCATAACTAGTGAAGAAATTGAATCAGTTATCAAAAATCTCCTAACAAATAAGAGTCATGGACCAGACGGCTTCCCTGGGGAATTTTACCAGACATTTAAAACAGAGTTAATACCTATCCTTCTCAAGCTGTTCCGAAAAACAGAAATGGAAGGAAAACTTCTGGACTTATTCTATAAAGCCAGCATCACTTTGATCCCCAAACCAGACAGAGACCCAACAAAAAAGAGAACCACAGGCCAATATCCCTGTTGAATACGAATGCAAAAATCCTCAACAAGATACTAGCAAATCAAATTCAACAGCGTATAAAAAGAATTATCCACCATGATCAAGTGGGATTCATTCCTGGGTTACATGGCTGGTTCAACATTCGCAAATCAATCACCGTGATACATCAACAAAGGAAAAGATAAAAACCATATGATCCTGTTGATAGAAAAAGCATTTGACAAAATACAGCATTGTTCTTAATAAAGAACCTCAAGAAAGTGAGGATAGAAGGAACTTTCTTAAACATCATAAAAGCCATCTATGAGAAGCCCTCAGCTAACATCATCCTCAACAGGGAAAAACTGAGAGCTTTACCCCTGAAATCAGGAAAACGACAGGGATGTCCACTGTCACCACTGTTGTTTAACATAGTGCTGGAAGTCGTAGCATCAGCCATCAGACAACAAAAGGAAATAAAAGGCATCAGAATTGGCAAAGAAGAAGTCAATCTCTCACTTTTCGCAGACAACATGATACTCTACATAGAAAACCAGACAGACTCCACCAGAAGCCTACTAGAACTGATCCATGAATTCAGCAAAGTTGCAGGGTACAAAATCAAAGTACAGAAATCGGTTGCATTTTTATACACCAATAATGAAACAACAGAAAGAGAAATAAGGAAACTGATTTCATTCACAATGGCACCAAGAACCGTAAAATATCTATGAATAAACCTAACCAAAGATGTAAAAGATCTGTATAGAAAGCTTATGAAGGAAGTTGAAGAACAAAGAAATGGGAAAACACTCCATGCTCATAGATAGGAAGAATAAACACTGTTAAAATGTCAATACTACCCAAAGCAATCTACACCTTCAGTGTAATCCTAATCAAAATTGTACCAGCGTTCTACAATTTGTATGGAATCACAAAAGACCTCGAATAGCCAAAGTAATATTGAAGAAGAAAACCAAAATGGGAGGTATCACAATCCCAGACTTTAGCCCCTACTACAAAGCTGTAATCATCAAGACAGTATAGTATTGGCACAAAAACAGACACATAGACCAATGGAATAGAATAGAGAACCCAGAATTGGACCCACAAATGTATGGCCAATGAATCTTTGACAAAGCAGGAAAGAGCATCCAATGGAAAAAAGACAGCCTCTTTAACAGATGGTGCTGGGAGAACTGGACAGCAACATGCAGAAGAATGAAACTAGAACACTTTCTTTCACCACACACAAAAATAAACTCAAAATGGATGAAGGACCTGAGAGTGAGATAGGAAACCATTAAAAACCCTAGAGGAGAAAGCAGGAAACAACCTCCTTGACCTCAGCTGCATCAATTTCTTATTTGACAATCTCCAAAGGCAAGGGAATCAAAAGCAAAAATGAACTATTGGGACCTCATCAAGATCAAAAGCTTCTGTACGGCAAATGAAACAATCAAAACTAAAAAGCAACCGATGGAATGGGAAAAAAGATAGTTGCAAATCACATAACAGATAAAGGGCTAGCATCTAAAATCTGTAAGGAACTCACCAAGTTCCACACCCAAAAAACAAATAATCCAGTGAAGAAATGGGCAGAAGACATGAACAGACACTTCTCCAAAGAGGACATTCAGATGGCCAACAGACACATGAAACGATGCTCAGCGTCACTCACCATCAGGATGTACAAATCAAAACCACAATGAGATACCACCTCACGCCGGTCAGAGTGGCTAAAATGAACCAATCAGGAGATGATAGATGCTGGCGAGGATGTGGAGAAACGGGCACCCTCCTACACTGTTGGTGGGAATGTAAACTGGTGCAGCCACTCTGGAAAACAGTGTGGAGGTTCCTCAAAAAATTAACACTAGAACTCCCCTATGACCCAGCAAGAGCACTGCTAGGAATTTACCCAAGGGATACAGGAGTGCTGATGCACAGGGGCACATGTACCCCAATGTTCATAGCAGCACTCTCAACAATAGCCGAACCATGGAAAGAGACTAAATGTCCATCAACGGATGAATGGATCAAGAAGATATGGTTTATCTACACAATGGAATACTACATGGCAATGAGAAAGAATAAAACATGGCCATTTGTAGCAACATGGATGGAACTCAAGGGTATTATGCTAAGTGAAATATGTCAGACAGAGAAAGATACCATATGTTTTCACTCATAGGTGGAACAGGAGAAACTTAACAGAGGACCATAGGGGAGGGGAAAGGGAAAAAAAAATAGTTAAGGAGAGGGAGGGAGGCAAACCACAAGAGACTCTTACATACTGAGAACAAGCTGAGGGTTGATGGGAGTGGGGGAAAGGGGAAAATGGGTGATGGGCATGGAGGAGGGCACTTGTTGGGATGCACATTGGGTGTTATATGGAAACCAACTTGACAATAAACTATATTACAAAAAAAGATACAGAATGAAGAATAGATTAAAAAAAACAAGACCTATCAATATGCTGCTTATTAAGAGACTCACTTCAGATTGAAGTAAAGGACTGAAAAACAATATTCCATGCAAACTGAAGCAAAAAACCTGGGGTATGTCGGAGCAGCTTGGGTGTGGAAGGAGTGGCTACAGCCAGGCAGCCCAACCCTGTAAAGGCTCTCTGCACCCTGTGACCAGCAGGCACCGGGCATGTATCTGCCGTACTGCCACAATGCCCACAAGAAAGATCAGCTCTGCTGAAGGGGTGGCAAAGGAGCCCAAGAGGAAATTGGTGAGGTTCTCAACCAAACCTGCACCTGCAAACGTGGAAAAGAAGCCAAAAAAGGAGGAAGGAAAGGATACTCTTCAGACAAAAAAAAAAAAAGGGAAAAGGAAAGCAAAGGGTAAACAGGCTGAAGTGGCTAACCAAGAAACAAAAAGAGACTTACCTACACAAAATGGAAAATCTAAAAATGGGAGTCTAGCCTTTGATGAAGCAGGAGAGAAAGAAGCCAAGTCTGGTTAATAATATCATGTCTTATTAGTAGTCCCTATCTTCCTATGTGTACAATCCAGAGGAATATTTTCATTAACTATTTTGTAAACCCAAGTTTATTAGTAGCTCTGCAAACAATTTTAAGGAGGCAATCCACCTCATTCCATTTTTTTTAAGTGTAAATGCTTTTTTAAAAAGGTGAAATCATTTGCTAGTTGTTTATTTTTTTTGATACAACCAGGAAATAGTGGGATATTGAATATGGGATGCTTTGATTGTCTTTTGAGTGTCAGTTTAACATTCCATAGATGGGGTAGTTTTTATATCCTATAATGCCAAGCACACTAAATGGTAATTTGGAATCAGTCATGTGTTTAATAGGTCCTGAACATCTTAAATTGCTTCTATTCCAATGTTGTTTTTGACAGAATTGATTCCTAAAGAAAACCACTCCTTAAACTTGGCTCTCAGTAAGAATCTGATGCATTCTGTAACATCTTGGATGTGGTAGTCCAGTCCTAATAACTGTTATTGTGCTGCGTAAGATGAAAATTTGAGTATGTTACATATATAATATTAAATTGTGAAATAATGGGATTTAACAATGTTACAGCATATCAACATTTGAAGATACTGGTACTTGATATACTGTTAAGAAAAATTTACCTCCAAATTTTAAGCTGGAAGGCCACTGAAATAACTTTTAGAAAAAGAAATCACAACTATGTAATTTTTCAGTACATATGTCCAGAAGTGTGTACAAACTGAATGTCTGTTCTGATCCTCAGAACAAAAATTCAATTATGGAAAAAAAAATGGGAGCACCAATACTTATCAGATAAAAATAGACTTTAACACAGACTGTAACAAGAGACCAAGAAGTGCATTACGTAACAATGAAGGGATTTATAACAATTATAAACATCTATGCATTTGACACTGCGGCACCTAAATAGATAAAGCAAATATCAGCTAACAGACAAGAAGGAAGAAAGTGACAGTAATATAGTAATAGTTGGGAATTTTAACACCTTACTTATATCAATGGATAGGTCATCCAAGCATAGAATCAATAAGGAAATAGTGTTTCTGAAAGACACATTAGACCAGATGGACTTAACACAGACATATATAGAACACTCCACCCAAAACAACAGAATACACATTCTTTTCAAGTGCATGTAAAACATTCTCCAGAATAGATCACGTTAGGCCACAAAACAAGTTTCAATAAATTTAAGATTATAATCATACGAAGCATCTTTTCAGACCACAACAGTATGAAACTAAAAATCAATCACAAGAGAAAAACTGGAAAAACACAAACGTGAAGGCTCAACAACATGCTCCTAAACAACCAATGAGTCAATGAAGAAATCAGAGAAACTTTAAAAAAATACATGGAAACAAATGAAAATGAACACACAATGGCCCAAAATCCTTGGGACACAGCAAAAGTAGTTCTAAGAGAGAAATTTACTGCCATACAGACCTGTATCAAGAAATAAACTTTAATTTTTTTTAAATATTTTTTAAATATTTTTTTAACAAAATATTGTTTATGTATTTTTGAGAGCAAGAAAGCACAAGTGGGGGAGGGGTGGAGAGAGAGGGGGAGACAAAATCCAAAGCAGGCTCCAGGCTGTCAGCACAGAGCCAGAAGCAGGGCTCGAACTCAGAGACTGCAAGATCATGACCTGAGCTCAAGTCCGACACTTAACTGACTGAGCCACCCAGGTGCCCCAAGAAAAATTTCAAATAAACAATCTAACAATATACCTATAGGAACTAAAAGAACAAAGCCCATACTTAGTAGAAGGCAGAAAATAATAAAGATCAGAGCAGAAATAAATGAAATAGAGACCAAATAACATTAGAAAAGATGAATGAAATTTGACTGGTTCTCTTAAGAAATCAACAAAATTGATAAACCTCTGGCCAGAGTCATAAAGAGAAAAAAAAGAGAGAGAGGGGACCCCAAAAAAGTCAGAAATGAAAAAGGAGAAATAACAACTGATATCAAAGACAAAAAGATTTGAAGAGTCTACTATGAAAACTTATATACCAAGTGGACAAACAACTGAAAAGAAATGGATAAACTCCTAGAAACACAATCTTCCAAAACGGAGTCAGGAAAAAATAGAAAATCTGAACAAAATTGAATTGCTAACTTATCTTCCAAGATCAGGAACAAGAGAAGAGTGTCCGCTCTCACCACCTGTATTCAACATAGTACTGGAAGGTCCTAGCCTAGAAATTTCTAGTAAACAAGCAAGAAAAAGAAATAAATGGCATCCAAATCGGTAAGAAGTAAAGCTCATTATTTACATAAGATATGGCACTAGGCATAAAAAAAATCCTAAAGACTTCACCAAAAATTTATTAGAATAAACAAATACAGTAAAGTTGTAGTTTACAAAATTAATATACAGAAATGTGTTGTTTTTATACACTAATAAAAAAGTAGCAGAAGGAGAAATGAAAACAATTCCATTTACAATTGAACCAAAAAAACCAAAATACCTAAAAATTAACTTAACCAAGGAGGGGAAAGACCTGTACAGTGAAAACTATAGAACAATGATGAAAGAACTGAAGACAACACAAATGAAAGATACCCCATGCTCAAGGATTAGAAGAGTATTGTTTAAATGTACCTACCATACACAAAACAATCTACAGATTTAATGCAATTCCAGTCAAAATACCATAAGCGTTTTTCACAGAAATAGAACAAATGGTACTGAAAATTTGTATAGAATCATGAAAGACCCGAATATCCAAAGCAATTTGGGGGGGGGAGGGAAACAACAACAAAGCTGGACATACCACAATTCCAGACTTCAAGATATACTACAAAGTTAACAGTAGACAAAATAGTATGGTAGTGACACATAAACAGACTCAGAAAAGAGAGAGAGCTTAGAAATAGACCCATGCGTCTATGGTCAATTAACCAACGACAAAGGAGGCAAAACTAGGCAATGGGGGGAAAGGACAGCCTCGTCAATAAATGGTGTTGAGGAAATTAGAATGAAACTGCACCACACTCTTACACCATACACAAAAATAAAATCAAAATGCATCTGAAACCTAAATGTGAGACCTGAAACCATAAAACTAGAAGAAAATAGAGGCAGTAATCTCTTTGTCATGAGACTTATTAGCAACATTTTTCTAGATAGGTCTCCTCAGAATAGGGAAACAAAAGCAAAATTAATTTATTGGGGCTACACCAAAATATACAATGTGCATGGCGAAGGAAACCATCAAAATACAAAGGCAATCTACCAAATGGAAGAAGAGATTTGCAAATGACATATCGATAAGGGGTTAATACTGATAATTAATATAAAGAATTTATATAACCCAACACTAAAACATCCCAAATAATAGGACCAAAAAATGGACAGAGAACCTGAATAGACATCTATCCAAAGAAGACATACAGATGGCCAACAGACACATTAAAAAATGTTCAATATAACTAATCATCAGGGAAATGAAAATCAAAACCACAAGGATATATCACCTTACAACTGTCAGAATAGCTACTATCAAAAAGACAAAAAATGTTAAGTGCTGGCGAGGATGTACAGAAAAAGAGGCCCTAGTGCTCTGTTGGTGGGAATATAAAATGGTATATAGCCACTGTGGAAGACATTATGGAGGTTCCTCAAAAAATTAAAATAGAAAAACCATATGATTCAGTAACTCCCCCCAAAAATGGAGACACTAATTTGAAAAGATATATGGACACCTATGTTTACTGTAGCATTATTTACAATAGCCATGATATGGAAGCAACCTAAGTGTCCACTGATAAGATAAAAGGATAATGAAGATACGGCACAAACAAACACACAGAATGGACTATTATTTGGATACAAAAAAGAATGAGATTTTGCCATTTGTGACAACATGGGTAGACCTACAGGGCATCATGCAAGTGAAATAAGCCAAAGACAAATTCTACATGATTTCACTTAGATGTACAATCTAAAACACAAAAGAACAAAAGCAGAAATGGACCTATAAATCAGAGAACTAATGGTTGCCAGAAGGGAAGGGATGAACATAGCATAATGTATACAGTTGTTAAATCAGTATGTCATACACCTGAAACCAATATAACGTGATGTGTTAACTATATTTCAATTAAAAAAAATGATAATGGAAAAAATACTGATTGCTAGACTGCACTGCACATCTATGCAAGTCAGTATTTCTATGCAAGTCAGTATATCTAGGATGAAAATGTCAAACTGAACTTTCAATAATCTCCCCATGTGATTTTACGTCCTCCTATCCAATTTCAGAGCCATTACTCTACAAAGTGTTTACTATGAGATTTATAGAATTCCAATAATAACTAGTATTCTTAAACATTTGTGGGCATGGTTAGTTCTAGATTATTAATCGGTAAACAACAACTAACTTTTGCATGAGATTTTGTTTTTAAAATTATAGAAAGCAATTTCATTATCTCTCTTACCACAACAGTATAGGAGAATCAGATTTACCTATAGGAAATATATCATGCAAATATTTTATATACTTGGAATTAAATTGTTTCTTCTTAGACGTTTACATAAGAAAAGTACAAATTAAAACAGAATTGATGAAAAATGTTGACAGTTATTGCTAAGAACAATGAAATTCCCAAGAATGATTAAAAGGTGTTCTGGTCAGCCAATTCCAACATGAGGGGTAGATTATTCTTCACTATCAAGAAGCAATGCTCTCTGGAGACTAGCTGGGTGTCCTACAATGTCCTTCAGCTCCATTCCGAAATCATCTACCCAGAGACAGCAAAATATTCCACAGGTAAAGGGCTTGGTCCCACAAGACTGCCCTCTACTTTGGATGCTAACTGTAAGTCTCCATTGTTACCTATGCTTCTAACCATACAGATACATAAGTCCTGAACAAAGCAGCCTGTCCTCCTGGAGTCTGGGGCTGACACAATGGCATGTGAAAAAGTTCTGGAAGCTCTCTGAACCCTCTCTTCTTAGGGTTTTTACAAAGGCTTCCTTACTTAGAAATGATTAAGTCATTGGCAATTGATTCAACTTTCAGCTCCTGTCCTCTACCAACCTTGGTGGGACTGAAAGCTCCAACCCTCTAATTACACGGTTGGTTTCCTTGGCAATCAGCCCCCATCCTTAGTTGCTGTCCAAAAGTCACCTCATTACCATAAACACAGTCTTGGTAAAAAAGGGCTTGTTATAAATAACAAGACACCCATTTCACCTTCATGGCTCTGAAACAACTTCAGTAAAAGAGGTTAAGAAAACAACTACGACAAAAGATGATCCCATACCTCTTACCCTCAGAAAATTCCAAGGGCTTGGGGGGCTGTGGGCCAAGAATTGTGGACGAAAACCAAATATATATGAGAAACATGTTTTGGTCATCTAAGTGATCAAATATATGTTTCTTATAAATCACGATATTGCAATGATGATGGAGAAAGAGCAGCACAATTTGCCAGATAAGGTGGGTAGAAAGGAGCAAGAGTAGTTCCTGAGGCTAAGGGAGAGACCAATTCAAACACTGTAAGAATTATTTTTAGAAAACCTTAAATTTCAATCTTCACTACAATCAACATTAGGAGCCCAAGTTGAGACATGCTATATATATGGGGTTGTGAGATGTCAGAAAAGACAGAAATATCTTCTGACACCAGATAGGTCTTTTTTTTTTTTTAATCTAGGAAAAAACGGGGTTATCCTGTTGTATTTCATCATATTTACCACATCCATCACTTACCACAGACCAGGCACTAGTGCTTCCTCATTCATTTTCCGATTTCATAGGAAACTACGTTAAGTAATCAGTGGCAAAGCTGGGATGTGAACCCATATGAGCTTTCTTCCAAATCTGTTCTCTTAATACAACATTCTGAGAGACAACACAACATGTATTCAAACTTTTTCTAATAAGAATCTGGAAAAGGCAGAACTCATTGGTAGAAAGAACAGACAAGAGATTCAGAAACCCAGATTCTAGTCTGCAATCTGCCGCCTTGATTACTGATAGGTTTACCTCTTTGGATCTAAATTTTCTCACCAATAAAATGACAGGTTGAACTGTATCAGTAAGATGCCACCTCCTGAAACTGTTCACATGAAGGCAAAACTTAATACAAATATAAAATGGCAACCTAAACAGAAGGAATTCACATTTTTGCCAGAAACTAACTAAATGGTTTAGTACAAACCTTACCTCAAATCCACACCAAACTTGGCTAGGGAGTTATTATCACCACCACTGATAAAGAAACTTAACACCTCAACAAGGTGATGTTAATTTGCCTGTAATCACACTGGCCTGGCCTTATGCGACACAGCTAGGGTTTGAATCCAGGGCGATTTAGTAGGCTCTTGCCTCTAGTCTACATTGCCTCCTGAACTGAACTTCATTATTTCCATCATCATCCTACCTCTGAAAAGCTAAATATCCCTAACCCACTTCACAGGATCAATCAAGATACCATGGAGCAAAACGGACCAACACTTACTTGTTTCCTATTTTTAATTAAATAACTAAGGGCAGAAATGGCCTAACTAGTTTACAAAGAAGAGATAATCAGGTGCCTTTTTTCAAGATATTGTCACACTTATCTATGGATCTCAGCACTCAAATATCCTACAATTCCATAAGTGCCCCAAATATACTCAGCATCAGATATACAGTATAAACAACTCCATTTTCATTTCTATAACCCTCACTGAGTGTCACTAAACTGCAACAGTCCAGAAGGAAGCCTGACGACTAGGGAATCGTAAGACTTTTTCTGGGTTAGCATAAGTACAAAGAGCAGTTTACTTCTTTTGATTCTTTTCATAAAGTTAACATACCTCAATGAAATCGAGCACTTACATACATCAAGTGTTATTAATTAGCATTACCAGTAATTACTCTCCAAAAGTGGTAACAACTATAAATATATATTTTTTAATATTTTTATTTATTTCTAGGAGAGAGAGAGAGACAGCGTGAGCAGGGGAGGGTCAGAGAGAGAGGGAGACACAGACTCTGAAATAGGATCCAGGCTCTGAGCCGGCAGTCAGCACAGAGCCCGACGCGGGGCTCAAACCCACGAACCGCGAGATCATGACCTGAGCGAAAGTCGGACGTTTAACCGACTAAGCCACCCAGGCGCCCCAACAGAACTATACTTTAACCCATAATATAAATACCACAAGGGAGAAAAAAATTACATTGGTTCCATTACTTCATGGACTATGAAAAACTTCATCACATTTCATTTCATCACGAAAATGTTCTGTGTTGATAATTGATATTTACAGAGTGTTTATGGCATGTCAGGCAGCTTTCAGGGGAACTACCTTATTTGTTCTTCATGACTCTGCATAAGACCTCTGATGTGGGCAAGAATTTCCTGTTCTCACAGGTGGACAGAGCAAGGCAGGCAAATGTGAGAAAGTGAGGAAGGCAAGGAGTGAAACTCAGCCAGTTGATTCCGGAGCCAGCAAAACTCTTAGAAACTACGCGCTGGTGCGGTGAAGAGGGAGCAGCATTACTCTCATTTCAGAGATGGGGGAGAATGAAGAAGAGATTTAGTCTCCCACCCAGTGTCAAGCGAGTAAGTGGAAAATTCAGCACTCAGATCTTGAGTTAATGTTCTGACTTCATCCAGTGCGTTTCCCATTACATCATACTCTCTCTTTAACACTAAAACCTTACATTCGTATACAACTTCCCACTTTATAAACACTATCGCATTAGAATTTTCTAATGACCCCGTGAGGGATTATCATTCCTAATGTACAGAGGAAGTAGGGAGTGGCCGCAAAGGGTTGGGAAATTAAATATGGCAAGTTCAGAAAACTAGAATTTAAATTCTATACTGAGACCGTGAGCAATCCAATTCAAAATTCCACAGGAGGAGAGAAAATGTCTCCTCTGTTTGAGAGGCACGGGTCAATTTCGATCCTAATACGTCACTATCTTTGATCACCTTAGCATAGCTCCAGCGACACATGCTAGAGCAGTTTATGTTCCCAGTGGTATTAGAGTTTTAGTTAATCCTTTACCTCGCCTTTGGGTGTATGAGTGGTCTGTAGGCGCGACAGTCCACCTACCGCGCACGTAGTAGTAACTCAACAAATGATCGAAAATCACACCGCACACACAGGTCAGACACCGGAGAGACGACGAATTACCTACCGTTAGCCTCGTTAACGTACATGGGGGTGAAGTCCACTGCCTGGACGCCCCAGGCAGTAGCGTCCTAGCCACACATCCCTCTTCCGTTTCCGACAGAAATGCCATTTCAATGAATGAAATGAAACGAAAGGCGCCCCATTAATTCAGAGTATGGAAAGAAAGTAAGCAATCGGGGGCAATAAAGGGAAGGAACAAGGAGGGCTTGGAAGAGCCAGCTCGCAAATGTCACAGGAGTTAGGGATGCCGAGGGGCGGGCCGCTCCCTAGGCAAAGGAGGGTGGCGCCGGTTTGTGAAGAAAATGACGTCTCTTCCGAGCAGCAACAACAGAGGAGGTTGATCCCGACACTGCCCGCATCCCTAGCCCGGCCGACGCGAATCACTCACCCCCAACTCAGGCTCCGTAGGGCCGCCCCCAGGGCCGCCGAGTTTCGATTCCCCAGCGTTTGGAAACGGACCGAAAACAAACCGGGTCGCCAGGGGTCACCACGGGCTTCCGGTTTCCTCGAAGACACCGCTGCTTCCCCAGAGAAAGCAGCCGCTCCGGGAACGCAGCGGAAGGATTCCCATCTCTTTAGCCGCGGCTCCGCCGCAATGGGCGCAGCCCGGCCCGCCGGCTGGGGGCCCGGGAGGTTCTGGAAAGAGGGCCAACGCTGAGGAGAAGAGGCCCGAGACGCCCCGGCAAAAGGCCCGTTACCCAGCGACACGCGCGCGACACCCAGGCCCGCCGGCACCCGCCTCGTCAGCGTCCTCCGACCCACGGCCGCGTCGCGTTCCGCGAAGGGGAAGCGCTGTAGAGGGGGACTGGAAGCAACGCACCGCCGGAAGTAGGGCGCCAGCTGTCCTTAGACTAGGCGCCGGCGCGCGCAAGCAAACCGGAAGTCAGGCCGAAGGGAGCTGAGAGGGCGTTCCAGAAGCCGGAGCTCTGAGGGGAGGGGGAAAGAGGATGTGGGCGTGGCGTACTACGTGTCCCGTGAGCCTCCGCGGCGGGGCGGGGCCGCGGCGACGCTAGGAGGCGGAGGCGAAGGCGAAGGCGGAGCTGGAGTTGGGTAAGCACGTTATCCGCCGCTGTGGCCGTTGGGTAGACGGCTTATTTCTCGGCCGTCCGACGAATCCTTTTCACTCGGCGTCCGCTTGGGGGTACCCGAGCTTTTGCGGTGCGTGTTGGGTCCGCTCTGTTATCGCCGTTAAGGGTTCATAGAGCTGTCGCCTCGCTGTGGCTGGGAGTTGGTAAAGCTGTAACGATGCTTTCGGGGCGAGGTGGGGGGGCGGCAGGAAGCTGTTCAAGCCCCCCACCTCCGTTTCCTGGGCGCTGCTGCGAATTTTCAGGCTATCGTTTGAAACACAAGCTCGGCCAATTACTCATGGTCCCATAGTTATTCAGAGAACTGCTGTTTAAAAAAATATACATATTTTTTAATAAAAAATTACACATATAATATTTTTGGTTTAGTGCCAAGCTTTGAAATTTGGGAATTGTACCCCTGGCTGCCCTAGAGTTGCTACCGTCTTTGGTTATTTCTAGATGATAATCCCTGAGTAAGCTGCGGAGTCGCGAGTTGTTGCACTTGTTACTGTCCTTGGAGGTCGCAGTCAGGTGAAACCCCTCAAGCTCTGCGGCTTTTTCTGGCTAAAAAAAATAAACGAGAAAATGGTAAATGTAGGCAGTTTATCCTAATTAAACGCCAGATGGCAACAATGAAGCCCCTCACCACTCTCTTACTTAGTATTCGGTCAACTGAAGTCTTAAATATTGGTTAATGTTAGATGTTTTTGCATCTCGTTTTGATTAATCACCTCCCCACCCCGTTATCTCTGATCAAAGGATGGATTCGACTCAAGGCTTAACTTTAAAATATGTTTTATTGTGGTTAAGCCCCTCTTTTTGGTTTCAGTGAAAATTAACAGCTGTTAACGAACAAACACCGCATGCAACTTTAGATTTTAACGTATTTTTAAAATATGAGCACAGAGCTCAACACAAGGCTTGAAATCATGACCCTGAAATCAAGACCTGAGATGAGATCAGGAGTCAGACACTTAACCGACTGAGCCATCCAGGCACCCCCAAAATGACTTTGTAATGTATAAGGAAATAAAATCTATCATATGGATATTAGTCAGATAAATGGAGACAAGCGATTTCCTCCATTACTTTTTTATGACAGTTTCTGTATGTGCCTATGAAAACCTTTTTTTCCTATTTAAAATCAGGAGAGAAGAAATAATTCTGTGACGTTTACATCTGCACTGTAAAAACCAAGAAGACAAAGTCAGTTTGTCAGAGAAAAGACATTTCATAAAACTACCAAATAAACAGCAATGAAAGGATAACATTAAACTTCTGTAGGATCTATAGAAAGAAATTAAGCTAGATTGTTTAAAAAGATTATATAGTAGAAAATTGCCAAAGCCATCACACAACTCACATTGTGTAGTGAAATTGTTGAATTTATAATACACACAGTTAAACACATAATTTCCTAGGGTAGATTTTTAAACTGCCTATGAATAGTCAATTGATTCTTAAAAGTACAAAAAAAGATGTGGTTTTAATTCACTAATGTTAATCATTTTCTCTGTAGTCTTTCCTAAATTTATATATATATATTTTCCTAAATTATATATATATATGTGTACATATATATATATTTTTTTAAGAGAGTGTGAACCAGAGGAGAGGGGCAGAGGGAGGGAGAGAGAGAGAGAGAGAGAGAGAGAGAGAGAGAGAATCTCAAGCAGGCTCCACACTTGGCACAGAGCTCGATCCCACAATCCTGGGATCATGACCTGAGCAGAAATCATATGTTGGGTGCTCAGCTGACTGAGCCATCCAGGCACCCCTACATTTTTTAAGTTTATTTATTTGAGAGAGAGAGAAAGAGAGGGTGCACACATATGAACCCACAGAGGAGAGGCAGAGAGGGAATTCCAAGCAGGCTCTGCGCTTGGAGCCTAATGCTGGGCTTGATCCCACAAATCAGGAGATCATGACCTGAGCCAAAATCAAGAGTTGGATACTCAGCCAAGTGAGCCACCCGGACGCCCCTCTACAGTCATTTAAAAAAAATTTTTTTTAATGTTTTATTTATTTCTAGGAGAGAGAGAGAGAGACAGCGTGAGCAGGGGAGGGTCAGAGAGAGAGGGAGTGACAGACTCTGAAACAGCCTCCAGACTCTGAGCTGGCAGTACGCCGGGCTCCCGGGCTCGAACCCAATGAACTGCGAGATCATGACCTAAGCGAAAGTCGGAGGCTTAACCGACTAAGCCACCCAGGCGCCCCGCCCCAACAGTCATTTTATAATATTCCCTTTTGGCTTTAAAAGACTTTCCCTCTCATCTGATAGCCAATCTGTTCACCTGGTTTTATGGATTCTACTTCTTAGCTATCTTTCAAATCCTGTTCCATAATTCCTTATATGCTGCAGTTTTCTATTTGTACTGTTACAATAGTTTCTTCTAATTAGTTTCCTTTTGGCTTCCAACTTATTCTTTGTATTGATGTATATAATGATCTTTTAAAAATGTAAATCTTGTCATTACATTTCTCCTCTCAAACTCTTGAAATGATTCAGCATGTTTTAAAAAGACATTCTTAAACTAGCGCAGCCTATTTNTTTTTCACCAGCTCTTATAAACATTGCCAACTCAGGAATGAAATTGGGTATCTTTGTTCATTTATATAAAGTTTTTATTGAATTGACCCCAATTGTGATCTTCTATATAAACTTATTTTATCATTGATATTTTTTAAAAATTTAAAAATTCTCAGTTAATTGGGGAGGCCTGGAAAGATTCTCCAACATCAGTTTGAGAATTATGATTCTACTTACATATTTGTCTTAAAATGAAATCACATTTAGAAGACGATCCTGTATCTCCAGATAATGGATATCATATTGAGTCACAATTTTTTTATATTATTGTGTTGTGATTTTTTTTAGAGTATGTGACAGAAAGATATTATTTTAATACCAAGTGTTCCCTAGTCATAATCAAAGCCCTTTGTGCCTGAAATAAAAAAAAATTCTTCAAGACCATCCTAAACTAATATCAAAATTCTTAATAGTTCTTCTACATCATAATGAATTGCATTGCTGTATATTATTGACAGGAGCTATTAGAAATGTTCTTACCTTATCCCATCCTACCAGTACTTTTTCTGGAATAATCTACATTTTCAACTTAAAGACTTTTTTTTGTTTGTTTCTCTAACAAGACAGCTTTATGCATTTATTATCTCAAATGAACTAATATGTTTCTAATACCTGTGTTGGCTTATATAGAAGTGTCAGGAACAGAGATAAGGCAGTACTAGGACTACCTGGAAATACTTCACTGTACATTGAGAAAATCATTGATATGTTGAGCTTAGTGACTGAGGTGATTGCCCAAAACAAAGAATTTTAGAACCCAGGTTATCCTTTCATTATTTTTCCATTTTGATGTGTAATGCTGTTTAGATGGAAATGGAAATGAAATGACTACATTCACACCAAATCTTGTGTTTTAACTTAGGAATTTATTAGCAACAGAAATACGATTTAAATTACCAGTAACATTTACATTTGAGAAAAATGTAATTATTTCTTGACATTGAGTATATCATTCATTAATTTGGAATATTTAATGTTTTGGTCAATATATCTTTTTAGTTATCAAACATAGTCTAAAGAGTCTCAAGAGAATAAAAAGGGTGTTTTTTTTTTTTAGTCTATGCATCTAAGCAGAGGACAACTACAGTTTTCCAGATAGAGCAAACTCACTTAAAAAAATATGCATATGGATGTCTTTGATTTGGGGAGCAAATAATGTCCTGGGTTGAAGAAAAGAGGAAGAGGCCTAGGGAAAAATTTTGTGCATTTTGATATTAAATGAATTAGGAGAATATTCCATGATCCATGTTTACTAAGAGTCAAGAACAGAAGTCTTTATAAGATCATAATTATCTCTCATCTTTAAAAAAATTTTTTTATCATTTTATTTTTGAGAGAGAAAGAGCACGATCAGGGAAGGGGCAGAGAGAGAGGGAGAACTGGAATCCAAAGCAGGCTCCAGGCTTAAACTCACGAACTGTGAGATCATGACCTGAGCTAAAGTCTGACACTTAACTGACTGACCCACATAGACTCCTCATCTTTCATCTTTAAAAACTGTGAGGCAGGTTTATTCACTTTTTTCAGAAGAGAAATGTAGAGCAATAAGGAAATTATCAACTATAAAATATGGTATTAGACAGATATAGATACATATGTATGTGTATATATATACACAAATATATGTGTATACACACATATATGCTATATATATATAAATATATATACACATAAATACATACTGTATTTATGAAATGGTTCTTTAATTAATAGTTAGAGAAAGTATGCTTTTTCCCCATATGACCTAAATTATATCAGTCTCAAATCTCCTTTTTGCTGAGAAAAAATAAAAATTTTTAATATTGATAATACATAATGTTAATAATTCTGCTTCTAATGATATTTTAATAAAAAGATTTAGGAAAAATAGACTTAAATGACCGTCATTTTTCTGCTTTACACATTGAAGGATGATATATTTAAAGCCAAATATATCAGTACTACATTAAATGTACATAGAGTACTCAAAGAGTACTCAAAGACTGTCCTATTAGATTAAGAAAAATGCTGAATATAAGGGATCTGTGGAAAACAGCAAAGGATGAAAACATATTGATTACGAGTAAGCTAAGCTAAAGTAGAAAGTAGCCTGATATAAGATATTAACGTGAGACAAAGCAGATTTTCAGAAAAGAAAAAAACAAAGTATTATTTCCACCAGAAGATAAATTCTGTTTGTGTGCATTTAATAAAACATCTTCACAATATATGAAGCATAGCTGGACAGAACTAAGAGATAAACACACAAAACTGGAAAATTTTAACTTACCTCCACTAACTGATAGAATGGAAAAAGAAAAAAATGCATTAAGGAAATAGATGATTGAAATTAAAATTATTACTGTCACACCCACTAGGATGACTATTCTCAAACAAATGGGTAATATTCATCTTAAAATTAATAAGGAATCCAAGGAATCAAGGGAATCCTCGAATAGCCAAATCAGTCTTGAGAAAGTATAACAAACTAGAGGTTTCACATTTGCTGGTTTCAAAACATGTTACAGAGCTACAGAATCAAAACAGTATATCACTAACACAAAGACATAAATCAATGGAATAGAATATATATCAAAGCCCTCATATAGATGGTCAAATGATTTTCAGCAAAGATGCCAAGAGCATTCAATGGAGAAAGGGCAATTTTTCAATGATTGGTATTGGGAAAACTGAATATCCATATGCAAAATAATGAAGTTGGACCCTTACCTCACACCATATGTGAAAATTAAGTAAAAATGGATCAAAAACTTAAGTGTCAGAGCTAACACTATAGGGGCGCCTGGGTGGCTCAGTAGGTTAAGCATCCGACTTTGGTTCATGTCATGATCTCACAATTCGTGGGTTCGAGCCCCACATTGGGATCTGTGCTGACCGCTAACTCAGAGCCTGGAGCCTGCTTCAGATTCTGTAACTCTGTCTCTGACCCTCCCCTGCTCACACTGTCTCTCGCTCTCAGAAATTTAAAAAAACAAAAACACTGTAACAGTCTTAGAAGAAAAACAAGAATAACCTTCATGGCATTGAACTTGGCAATGAGTTTTTGGATATGACAGCAAAAGCACAGGCAACAAAAGAAAAATAAGTGAAAGTCTCTAAATCAATCTCTAATAAAATCATCTAGTGACTCCAATATTGGAAAAATACTGTGATATTTACTTTGAATTTCATTAGAACTGTGTAAATACATAATTGAGGAGTAAAAAGACTTTGGCTTCAAAACTAAAACCAGCCTATGCTTAAATAATGTAGGTAGTAAATGACATGGAAAAATGTTCACAATGTATTCGTAAGAAAGCAAATTGCCAAGTTCTGTTCAGAATTACAGGCTGATTTACTTATGTCTTTCCCTTTTATTAAAATTACAATTAAAAAATAAAAAAGGGAATATACACATAACAGAAAAAGAAAGGGTTGGGGAGTCATCAGTGGATACATGATTTCGACAAGTATTCTGAAAGAAACGGGGCTTGAACATGTTCTCAAAAGAAATGGGGACCGAGAAGCTTCACAGAATATATTGGAGAAGAGTCTACAGTGTAAATGGGAATTAATCTTCCCAGAAAGATGATGGCAAGGCTATGGAGGCCCTAAACGTAAGGATGAATTTGGGAATTTTAGAAGTCTTTTATGGAACTAATGTGTCTCCTTGTCTTCTCCAATTCATCGTTTGTGCAGAAAGGCAGCGCAGGGTTTCCTCCGAGACCAAAAGAAGAAAGGACCCACCCACTCTAAAGAAATTGAAAATTGGACAAACTGGGAAAAACCTTTAGTTTGTTTCTTTCCAGGGTAAGAATTGCAACTTATTCCTATTCTCAATGTGGCATGTTTACTTTGCAAATTTAGATGTGGTATGTTGAAGAAGCATGCTTTCAGTTTTATATTATGTAATTTAAAATTACTTCCATTTTCACATTCTCATTTTAAAACTCTTTAGTGATTCATTTTCTCAATATTTGTATAGTGATTCTTGAAACAATAATTATGTAGTTACTCACTAGCATCCAGAATAAGAAAGTCATCACTCTTTATTAGAATTATGACACATTTCTAAAACGAGGAACATCAATGACAGTATATAAATCATTTGGAATGACAAGTTGAAATTCTCTAATTAGACTCTCTTGAGATTCTATTATTGTGTCTTGTGATTTAAAGGAAGTGGTGAACTTAATTGAAGATTGTTATTCCACGACATTAGTGGAACAAAATTTTACCTTTAAGCAAATCAACTATGTGACTCCCATGGCAAACAGCTTAAATAAAAATCAGCTGAGAATGGGCACATGTCTGGAGAAATAATTAAGCCAATCTGAAATAATGCTCTTTTCAATCTACTGATATAATTCTACTCCATTTATAACACTATTGTATTTGGTATACTGTCTGAAGAACTTAATTTATATTATCCTTGTTGGGTCTGTTGTTTTATTTTTAAAAGTCTCCATATACTGAATAAACTGGAATATTTGTAACCGGTATAGACCTAAAGCATACAGATCGATTACTAAGATTTGAAATTAGCATTTAGCACAGTTTATCAGATTTCTAACTATTTGTTAAGTATTCCCTTTAAAAATTTTAAAGCCAAAGAATATAGTTGCTGCAAAAGGTATCAATTTTTGGTTATGCCAATAAGCAGTTTCTTTCCATTCAACTTTGATTTCAGATTTTGGATGAAATTTATCAGTTATCTTCACTATTAAAACAAAGCAAAAGTAAAGAAAATATCTATTAAGCATCTTGGAGTGGTTTTTTTTCTTTTTTTAGTTTATTTTGAGAGAGAACGCGTGCACACACGCACGCACACACGCACGCACACACACGCACACACAGGAGTGGAGGAGGGCAAGAGGTAGCATCCCAAGCAGGCCCCACACTGTCAGCACAGAGCCAGACTTGGGGCTTGATCTCACAAACGATGAGATCATGACCTGAGCCCAAATCTAGACTTGGTTGCTTAACCAACTGAGCCACTCAGGTGCCCCATCTTGGAGCATTTATTAAGATAGAATCTATCCAAAAGTATCTGCATAAACTAGTTCATGGATGATAAAGCTAAATTACAATTTTGCACAGGCTCTTAATAAATTCCTGTTGAGTCATTAACTATAATCTAAGGTTGACTTATAGGCACAACTTTATTAATTGGGTAAATGAATGAACAGTGAATGTTAAATTTACATCACAGAGAAAATTAAGGATAAATGCATTTTAGAGTTTAGAAGCAAACTAAATAATTATTTGTTAAATTGAGCACTTGAGAAAAATCATTAAGGAAAGATGAAATAATTAGAGTATACTCATTTTGCATTGGTTTCTGTATATTTTAATTTTCTTATCTAACTACAAATTTAACTCACTTAAAAGCAGAGTAGAAAGGAAAGCAAATATTTCTTATATGTCTTTAGTGTACCAGGCACTGAAATGGGTTTTATATGTGCTGTTTCATTTTGTCATTAAAACTGTCCTATGAATTAAGTATTATTACCCTCAACACATACAGATGATAAAATAATGTCCAGATCATTTAACTGACTGCCTTAATTTAAAAATGTCAGGAAATGGAGCCAGAATTTAAATCCAGAGCTACAGAAGATATACATGTGATACATACAGCCATCCTGGTTGTTAAATATTTTGAGTATCAACACCGCTGGGGGTAGTCCAATTCTGAAGTCCATTATTTTATAATATTAAAAATATGCCATAGTTTTCTTAGGAACTTTTTTAGATGCCTATATATCAAGAGGTTTCTTAAAAAGTGGCTTCTCGTTTTGGGGTGGTAGGGAAAGGTGAATCATGGTAGATGAGGCCTAAAATACCAAAATTACTAAATAAGTCAAGCTTATATTTTTACACCAGACTCTCTCTCCTCAACTATTTGCATAACATATATGTCATAACTTGCTCTGATCTCAATGCTTCCTGGCTTGCTTTTTTTTTTCTTTGCATTTCTGTTCTCCTGATTCAGAGAAGGGAAACAAAACAAAACAAGAATGGGGCGCCTGGGTGTCTTAGTCAATTAAGTGACTTTTGGTTTCATCTCAGGTTATGATCTCGTGGTTCGTGAGATTGAGACCTACATCGAGCTCTTTGCTGACAGCTGGAGTGTTCTGCTCTCTCTTGTTTCTCTCTCAAAATAAATAAATAAATATTAAAAAGAAAACAGAAACCTACTTGAAGTTGGCTAAAATTGTTTTCTCCACGTTATTACTTGATAATTACACTTTAGCATGCTCCAATGAGGAGGATTTCAAATCTACCACTAACCTAATGTTGTTTATAGATCATCGATGACTTCCATTTTTAAATCCAGTGTACACATCTCTGTTCTCCTTACTGAAATCCTAAGAAACATCTAACACAATCATCTGTTCTGTCTTTGGGAAAACATAAGTGTCACCAACTTTGATTCAGTTACTTAGGCTGAAAACTTAGTAGTCAATCTTGATCACTACCTTTCCCTTATTACCTATACAAAATATATCAGTGAGTTCTACCTGTTTCACCTCTAAAACATATGGATTTAGTTTACTTTTCTCAGAGCCCTACTTCTACCCAAGACCAAAGCATTCTTTCCTCAAATTGTTTATACTGTAATATGATGTATTTTTAAAATACATGCTTTGTTGAATTGTACCATATATACAAAAAAGTGTGAAAATTATAGCTCACAAAGTAAGTACCTTTATAACCATATTTGGGTAATAATGAAATCTCTTCCTCTCACTCATTATCTATCACAGTTGTTAGGACCCTTGAAGAACATTGCCTGCCCCAGAGAAGCTACCCCACGGCCACTCTCAGTCACTAGATCCCTTTGATCCAAAGCTATCTACTATCTTAACTTTTAACACTGCAAATTAGTTCTACTTGTGTTAAACCTTTATTTAAATGGAATCATAAAGTGTGTATTTTTTTAAATCTGGCTTCTTTTGGTATGTTTTGAAGATTCACTGACATTTTGTTTGGCAGTTCATTTTTATTGCTATATAGTATTCTACAATGTGAGTATACCATATTTCACTTTCCTACAGTTTTATAAGATATTTTAAAATGTTTTAATGTTTATTTTTGAGAGAGACAAAGTGTGAGCAGGGGAGGGGCAGAGAGAGAGAGGGAGACACAGAATCAGAAGCAGGCTCCAGGCTCTGTCAGCACAGAGCCCGATACAGGGCTCAAACATGCAAACCCTGAGATCGTGACCTGAGCCGAAGTTGAACGCTCAGCCCACTGAACCACACAGTGGTTCTGCTGATAAGTTTACATTGGTATCTCATACTTTTTTTTTTAAGTTTTATTTTATTATTTATTTTGAGAGAGAGCGTGTGTGCATGTGTACTGCAGTGGGGGAGGGACTGAGAGAGAAGGAGAGAGAATCCTGAGCAGACTCACACTCAGGGCAGAGCCTGATATGGGACTTGAACCCATGGACCAAGAGATCATGACTCCCAAGAGTCAGACGCTTAACTGACTGAGCCACCCAAGTACCTCTCTCATTGTACTTTTAGTTTGCATTTCCTTTATGACTGTTAAATTTGAGGATGTTTTCGTATTTATTGGTCATATGGATGGACTCTTGTGAAGCACCTGTTTAAGTCTTTTGGCCATTTTTCTATTGGTTTTTCTGATTGTTTTCTGATTGATAGATCTGTACTGGAAATCTTTCCTGCACTTATTGTCATACTGACCTCATTTTTGTCCTTCATACAGGACCAAGTTTTCTTCTTTTCAAGGCTATTTATGGGCTGTGTCTTCAGTTTTCAAGTTTTAGCTCAAATATCATCTTTCATGTAAACCTTCCTTGACCATCTCATCATCTCCCTCAGCATATCTATCTATAATACCAACCTGTCTTCTTTTCCCTTTAGCATGTATCAACATCTGAAATTATCTTGTTTATTTTTTTTGTTTGCTTCTGTATACCATCTACTTTCCCTCTTACTGGAATTAAAGCTCCTGTTTACTATGTCCATTTTTATTTACTGCTGTTGCCCAGCATTTGGGACTATTGTGTGGCATGTGAGAGGTTAGCAGTAAATATCTGTTGAATAAAATGAATGAATGAGTGAATCAGGGAACACATTAATGCCTAGTTTGAGGTACTATTAATATTGATATGTTCACAGAAGAGTACATACCATTTTACCCCCCAAAGGACTTTATGTTTTTGTAGATAAAAAGCAGTTTTCTTGAACTAGGACCATTGTCTTTATTTCTTATGTGCATCATAATTACATTCCTGGTAAGATTACTTAACCCTAATGATCTTCATTTTCTAAGGTAACTCTAAAAGTAGCCATTATTGGTATATTGCTGGTTCACCTTTGCAATTATAAAATTTACAAATCCATAAAACATTTTTCAGTTTAACTTTTGCAATAAGAAGTTACAATTTAGCAAAATAAATCAAGTACTTTGGATACACAAGTGTTTAAGGCTCTTTAATTAGCAGAGAAAGTGCAGGTTGAAATTTATTGAAAATTTGTAGTTTTATGGTTTATTTGGAAACTTGTTTTCATATTATATTTCTTCAGAATTTTCAATAGTTGATTTTAATTGAAGATCTGATATATAAGCTGTAACTATGAACAACATGCATAGAAAAATATTAAATCTGATAAATGTTATTCAAAATTTTCTATAGCTAGTCACCACTGTGATGTAGATCAATATCGAATGTTTTTTTAGAATGTTTATTTTGAGGATAGATTATGTTACTAAAATATCTTTGAGAAATAACTTTTGTATATTGTTAATTTTGTCCTTTTACATTTATATTAGCCCTTTGAATGTATTTCCTATATTCATTTATAAAATTCATGATACTGAAAATGTAATTTTATTATATTTATTTAAAACACATATATACTGGGGCGCCTGGGTGGCTCAGTCAGTTAAGCGTCCCACTTCGGCTCAGGTCATGATCTCACGGTTCGTGGTTCGAGCCCCACGTCGGGCTCTGTGCTGATAGCCGGCTCAGAGCCTGGAGACTGCTTCAGATTCTGTGTCTCCCTCTATCTCTGACCCTCCCCTGTTCATGCTGTCTCTCTCTCTCAGAAATAAAGAAAACATTTTAAAAAATTAAAAAAAAAAAAATAAAACACATATATACTTGCAGTCTGTTGTCATTATTCATGGTCATTAGGTTCTTTTACACCATTGTGAACACTGAATTAGCAAATCTGAATCATTGCTCCTGTAGGGAATGCAGAATTAAATTCTGAAAGCCTCTGGTCACCACATTTTCATTAATCATTACAGAAGCTTGTTTTATGTATGTTTCTGTTTAAAGATACCTTATTTAATCCATACTGTTGATTAACACTGAACTCATGGCCAACAGCACTATACACTCTTGCCTGAACAAAGCTTATCTAGCTCTGTTTTTCTCCTTAAGGTACATCACAGCCTTCTTGAACTTAAGAATGCTAGTTGTATGCACGGGCTACATTTTAAACAATAAAATCACCAACAAATGTACAGTAATTGGAAAAATGTGGCACTAAGTAGACTACAAAATGAGATACCTATTTACAATATAAAGGCTGAAACTAGAGGGCAGAGACTTGCCTCTGAAGGCACAGCAAACACTGATATTGGAGGTTATAAATAATTTATAGTGAGTAGGCAGAATTAGAAATATGGAATCTGTAAATAATGAGGATTGATGTATAGTTATATAAAACAATACAATTTAAAATTTTCTAATAAAATAACTTTGGGAAAAGAGCAGAAAACAATTTATAACTTTACCACCGTAAGATTTTTATATGTTCTTCCAATTTTTGCCTCTGGTATATATGTTTTCAAATATTGCATAGACAGCTATATTTTTTGTCTTCCACCTCAGTCTCTGGAAAACCCTCCTCTTCCATTGATGCGTTTTTTAAAAATTTTATTTATTCATTCATTCATTCATTCATTCATTTAATTTAGAGAGCACAAGCACGGGAGGGGCAGAGAGAGAAGGAGAAAGAATTCCAAGCAGGCTCTGCACTGTCAGTGTGGAGCCCAGTGCAGAGCTTGAACCCACAAAACCTGCAAGATCATGACCTGAGCTGAAAACAAGAATCGGAGGCTTAATCAGTGAACCTCCCAGGCGCTCCCATTGAGGTATTTTATTTTATTATTTTTTTTTAATTTTTTTTTAATGTTTTTATTTCTAGGAGAGAGAGAGAGAGAGAGAGACAGCGTGAGCAGGGAAGGGTCAGAGAGAGAGGGAGTCAGAGACTCTGAAACAGGCTCCAGGCTCTGAGCTGGCAGTCAGCACAGAGCCCGACGCGGGGCTCGAACCCACAAACCGTGAGATCATGACCTAAGCGAAAGTCGGATGCTTAACCAATTAAGCCACCCAGGTGCCCCTCATTGATGTATTTTAAAAGGAGTCTTCTTTACCCCATGCTCCAGAGATGGGCATGTGACCTATCCTAAAAATTGTGATATTCCCAGCTACAGTCATTGATACTGTGTTAGGGATATGTTCACTTAGAGCCAAGGTGGTGCCTTAGAATTTCTCTTTTATACTAGACTTGAGTTTTGCTGCCCCTGCCTTTCACGGGAAACCTAAGAGTGAACCTAATGTGGAAGGAGGCAGAGTAGAGAGACTAAGGAAAACCAAATCCTGATGAAATAATTTAATAGGTCTTGAATTAATTTATTTTTATAAAATTGTATATATTTAAGATATATGATGCACTATTTTAATATACATATATATTGTGAAACGATTACTACAATCAAGCTAATTACGATATCCATCACCTCACATAGTTGCCTTTTTTGCTTGTGTGATAAAAACACTTAATATTTCCTTCAGTGAATTTCAAATATACAACCTAATATTAAATACAGCCAACTTTCTATCAATGAGGTCTCTAGACCTCGACTCAACCCATGTAACAGAAACTTTGTACCCTTTCACAAACGTCGCCATTTCCTGCCCCCTACTCCTGGTAACCACCATTTTCTCTGCTTCTATGATTTTGACTTTTTTTCACATTAAGTGATAATCATACAGTATTTTTTCCTGTGCTTGAATTATTTCATTTAGCATGATGTCCTCGGTTCATCCAGGTTCATTGATGTCACCTATGACAAGATTTCCTTCTTTTTTAAGGCTGAATGAAATTCCAGTGTGTGGGGGGAATGAATAATGTGAACAGTGCCACACTGAGCATGGGAGTGCAGGTATTTCTTTGAGATAACTTTCTTTTTGCTATATATCTGGAAGTGGGATTATTAGATTATGGAACAAGCTATAGGTTTCATATAGGCCTGTATACACATGTGTTTATGTGTGCATGCATACTTAACGATTGGTCCTGGATGAAAATGATACCTGAAGTCATTCCATATGACATTCAAGAACATTCAGTTGCTCAGGTACAGGAGAGGGGGGAGAAAAGATCACTGAGTTCACTAAGGAAGGTCAACAGGGGAGAGGTTTCTGAAGGTTTTTTAAGAGAATAATTTTAATGATGGGCCATAGAATCAAAGCTGGAGAGGGACAGAAATGAAGACAGAACTGAAGTAATGTATAATTACATTACTTGAAAATGATTGGTTTTAATGGGCTTGTTGGGAGAACAAGAGGATCAGAGAGGTTTGCAATCGATATTTTTTTGAGGGTGATATCACTCGGAGAAAGATCCTATGGAGGAAAATGGTTCAAGTAAAGTGAGTAGAAATAGAGAAGTAGAGGTGAAAATCAGAGGGTCACAGAGCTAAGGCCTGGATGTTAGATGAAAACAAGGTGTTTACATTTCCATCATATGAGTAATTCCACATAGGAGCCAAATACAGGTAAGTAATTTATAGGTGCTTTGACTCTAGTGTTTGATTTTGCTTTGGTTAAGGAAAAAGGGCTTCAGAGTCAAAAATCTCTGTCTAAACTTGAGTCTGCTATGAACATGTATTTTAGAACAAAGAGAAAAACTTTGGAGTATAAATTATTTATCAGATCTTTCTGCTTGATTAAGATGTTTATGAGGTGTCTCCTGACCCCTTCCTACACATACACAACCAAGGTCTGTTTCTTCTGCCAGCCAAGAAAAAAAAAATGTTCAGCTAGCCCTCTCCCTTTGGGGGATAGTTTCAGATAGATTCCCCACCTCACCATAGTCAAAGCAAAAGTGAAGACCTGTCCATGTTTCAGGGTCTTGACGAGTTCTGGGGTTACAACTATACCTATCCCTCCCACACTGATATTTGTGAGCTGGTGGAATATGTGTGAATGGTCACAGCAGTTTCATTTCTGGGCCACCTCTCAGACTGAAAGCTAATTCTGCTGAAAATTATGACTTGGGCCATGAGCTTCTTCTTAGAATCTATTGATTGTGAGTGAAGAACCTGGCCTAATCTCAAGGATTTGGTTAGTTAAGGGTCATGTTTTAGGGGACTGAATCACCTCTAAGCTCAGAGTTCTTCCTGACACTCATCAGTGTCTTCTCTTAAGATTTGTTCCTTATTGGTAGTAAAGTATAAATCTGTTTAGTAGTTCTTACCTATATGATATATAAATGTCTCCTACACTAATCTGATCTTGTTATTTCTAATTCTTTATTTTAATTCTTTCACACCTTGCTGGAGGATTCATTTCAAGTATCTCAAGGTCTGGGGGTGCCTGAGTGGCCCAGTTGGGTGAGCATCTGACTTTTGATTTTGGCTCAGGTCATGATCTGACAGTTTGTGGGATAGAGCCCCACATCAGGCTCCCTACTGATAGCACAGAGCTTGCTTGAGATTCTCTTCTCTGTCTCTGCCTCCCCCTGCTTGTGCATGCACGTGTGCATGCACACACACACACACACACTCTCTCTCTCTCTCAAAATAAATAGATATTTTTTAAAAAGAATCTTAAAGTCTAAATATATAGGTAGATTATTTTCCCTTTACTTTATTATGTGGGTGTTAATTTAACCTAAGAATGCTAGCAAATCTTCACCCTGAAATGTACAGTTGGTTTTTTGGTGAGTGGGAGGAAGAGATAGATTGAATACTGCACAGAACTAGTTCTTTGTGGCCTTAAGTTCACTACCAACTCTAAATTCAAGACTTTGTGGATCCTCACTTAATCTTCAATATTTCTAATCTCTGGAGTCTTGTACTATTACCGGCACTTGGTTTATTCCAACCATAAATTACATGCCTTTTCTCCCATTCCTGGCAGTGTCCCATCTTAATGTTTTCAGTTTATGGTAGTAAATACCCCTACTAGTGGTCCCAAAGTCAGCTGGATGACTGTAGCATAGTATCCCAGTCTCCAGTGGTTTCACTCATAGCCAGTAAAAAGAGAGATGAACCCTGGATCAGTCTATTTCCACCACAGGTCTCTTCTTTTGGGCCAGGAAAGACACCATCTCTAACAATTTGATATCTTTGAAGACTGGATTGAAATAAATTTTTAGTCTGTAACTCTGAAAGAATGCCTCTATTTAGTAAAATGATGAAATGCTGCCTAAATCTGGTTTTTATCTGTAAATAATCTAATCTTGAGCTCTGAATTCCCAGCTAGAATTCACTTTATGCCTTAAAGTAATTCCTAACTAATGAAAGTGTGGTGCCCAACCCCCTGTATGGTTATGGTAAAAGTTAATTTGTGGCTTTGTTTTAGGGTAATGATTTAATCTGACTTGGAGTTGAACAATTTTATCGTCTGGTTAAAATCCCATCTGGTAGTCCCTCAAATATACCTCAAATCTAAGACTTTCTTCTTCCCATCCTACTAAGGCCAGCTCAATGTCACATTAAAAAAAATACAAATTCTATTTTTAAAAGCATTGAAAATCAAATCTTTATGAAGTTTCTTGAAGCAGTGGAAGAAGAAGTCCTTCATTTAATACTAAGTAAACTAAAATTGGTCTTTACCTATCTGTCCTCTTCAGAGTTAACAAACTATGCAAGAATTACGTCCCTCTTCCTTAGAAGTCATGAAAAAAGTGACCTTTCACTTTCTTACTTAATTCCATCCTACCTCCTGTACTCTCCCAAATCTAGTCTTGCAATATCTTCATGTTTTTTCTTCTATTAAGAGCATTCTCAGTCCCTCCATGTCTGCATTTTTACCTACCAGCCAGCTAAGTCCCTGGGAGTAAATAAAAATTATTTCTTAGAGGTATGAACTGAGGAGGGGAAGATGAAGCTACATTTTTAACCTTTTCTGTCTCTATTTTATATGTCCCTTCAAGTATATGTAATGCATTTAGATGTTAAGCATTCTTCAGCACCTTGTAATGCCCAGTTACCTCATCCATAGCCTTGGATACTGCCACTTCCTTAGGTTGTTGAACCTTTACTGTGTGACACTTCTTTGTTAGAAACAAAACAAAAAATCTATTGGAGAACTGCAGGAGACAATCTTTCTAGGCAAGGCAGTTAAGTGAGGGACTGGATGTGGGGTAGGAAGATGGCCTGATAAATACTCCACACCTCAGGAATTACTGAGTATGGAATGGCTGCCTTTGGGAAACTATTTCTAGAAGACAAAAGGTTTCATATTACAATCCAAAGAGGTACTGAAGTATAGAGGGCTGCTGGATGCACAGAGCTAGGTTCTGCAAGGCTCAGTTTAGTTACAGTAAATAAGGAAATGACTTCCAGAGCTGCAGTTTCCAGCTACATGATACTTCAGAAGACTTTTGCAAATAGCCCAGTACTACTTGTGAAAAGTAGAAAAAGCTCCAGCAGGATAAAAAGACAAACAAAAAACTGGAATCATGTGGTAGGTCTAAGGGCTGGACTCAGTCTAACCTCTATTATCGAAGCGGAAGAACATGGAAAGTATCTTGGAAACAGGATAAAGAAGCAACTGGATTGGTATACTGCAGGAAGAATTTCACAGTCCTGAGAGCCACCATACCGCCTCAGGTACTTGGTCACCTCAGTTTCCCTGTTGCACTTACCTGTCAGATGACAGCTCTGACACAGAGATGGCTTCTGGTTCTAACAACACACTTACCTTTTCCTTTTTTAATCAGACTTGTTGGAAAAGGGGTAAACTATGTTGTGAGTTTAACTATAAAAGGCACTTTGGAGAAGTCCTTGACCCCCATCTATTGAAACCTTGCTGCAGCAATAAGAAGGGTTTCTGAGAGGCTGTAGGAGCTGGGTGCTGGAGCCTCTACTATTTCCTCCGAGGGGTGGTGACTAAGGTTTATGTAGCTGGGAAACAAAAATCCTAAATTTAGTTTGCTAGGACTGCCATAACAAAATATTACAGACTAAGTGGCTTAAATGACAGAAATTTATTTTCTCCTTGTTCTGGAGGCCAGAAGTGTGAAATCTAGGTGTCAGCAGGGTTGGTTCCTTCCGAGGTCCTTGAGGTAAGAATCTGTTCCAGGTCTCTCTCTTCTTGGCATGTAGATGGTCATCTTCTCCCTTTGTCTTCACATTGTCTTCCCTCTGCAGGTGTCTGTCCAAATTTCCTCTTCTGATAAGAGCACCAGTCAGATTGCATTGGAGCCCAGCCTAATTTTAATTTACTTAAGCTCTTTAAAGACCCTATCTCCAAATACAGTTATATTCTGAGGCACTGAGATTTAGGACTTCAACATATAAATTTGGTGGGGGAGGGGAGATTCAGCCCTTAATAGTGGCTTTCCAGCTCTTTGATACTCATTATTATGCTTAAAGGCAATTTCTAGAATGGTTTTGAATTGGTTCTTCTTTTCTCCATTTCCACAATCTGTGAAGCTAGTACTATAGAAAATTTTGTTTCATAATATGTAAGATATTGTTTCATAGGAAAACTGAATGCTTCTATAAAGTCTTTATATCCCCTTCTAATGAATGAAATTAAGGGAATTTCAGGGGACTGAGGTAGGATTAATTGTATGATAGACCACATGTAATTTTATCCTTCCATATGGAGAAGTGGTGGTTGAGGCATTTTTCAGAGGTGACTGGCTGTACTTGTTTTCCTTCATAATAATAAATTTGTAATAACTCAATCACGTAGTCTTTTCACTGGAAGTATTTGTTAACAGTTTTGAGTTATGGTATTGCCAACATTCTGATCACTCAAATCTTTACTACTGAAATATTAATCAGGACACATTATGCTTCCTAGTGTAAATACCTTGAAGGAGAAAATAATTTCTTAAATATACAAAGAGGTAACTTGACTGTCTATGTCATATATTGTGTCACTTCCTTCTGTGTTAATATTTGATAAGGTGTTTCATTTATATGAGACTTCCAATGCATAAGCAAAGCACCTCTTTGGGAAAACTTATGAATAGTACCAAAACATTACATATAGTAGCTAATATACTCTATTATTGGTTATGCTCGCTGAAAAATAAAATGTGGGTCTTCAAGATGGCACAGAACAAAGGCCAACACTTCCTGGGTTTCAGTTCTTAGAAGGCTTACCTTATATGTAAACACTTGGCTTTTGTTTGTATTATGTGACCAATGATCTCACTGAAAACCTGCACAATTCAGTTTTAGCTATGGGTTCAATTGGCCTTTGTGGAGTATTTACCTATGTAAATACTTCTGACTTGTCGTAACCTATTAGGATTTTTTGTTTAATTTTCTCTTAAGGAAAAATTTTAGAAGAAAATAGGTGTGCATTAATGCTGAGTGGGTTGGTGTTTTGGGTGGCTTCTTTTAGTCGGGTTTTCTGTACAATGAGATGTTACGTGATTAAAAAATCGTAAATGTGGAGCTCTTTAACTCTGAAATCACCATTAAAAGCTTTTCTCTTTTGGGGCACCTGGGTGGCTTAGTCGGTTAAGCGTCTGGCTTTCGCTTAGGTCATGATCTCGCGGTTCGTNAGTTCAGGGGGAAAAAAAGCTACCAGTTCACACTTTTTATAATGAGGGAAGAAAGAACATTTTACCTACCTTATAAAAATGTGACTCAGTGTCAATCCTAAACACTGGATGTTACAAATTGGATAGCATAAATAACAGTAGCAGTGAGCAACTTTTATGGATATCCTATAACTTTATAATTATTAATTTAAAAGTAAAGTTCTGTTCTTTCTTTTGTACAAGCCTACACAGTACGTGCCACCCTAGACACAAACTACATAGTGAGTTGAATGGACTCTCCATAGCCTTTAAGATACATTATAAGGTCATAGCCATCTATCATCTCTCCTGAGTCATATCTGAATTTTATTTTGTGCATTTTGGCTATTACCAGTGGTGTACGATATACTTTAATATAGATGATCTCTATTGCTATATTTATTACTAGGCCAACCAGTCTTCTTTTTTTCCCTTTTTTCCTTTCCCTCCTTGCTTATAGAATGTGCTATATGTAGTCATATGCTTTTGAATTAATATATTAGAAATCACAAATCTGTTTTGTACTTTTTATGTTGTTCAGTACAGGCTTGTATTAGGATAGTAAGTAAATTTACTATTTTACAAAGTTTTAAAAAGTATAAACAGAAAAGCAACCTTGAGGCTTTGAGTATACTTACTCTGTACAATATGCATTCTGAATATTAGTCTATATGTCTACATTTTGAAACTACTTCTTGTATGTTTCTTGCCTTTCAGCTTATTTTATGGTTTTAATTTTTTTTTGAGTTCTAGTTCCACCAGAAGATTTAATCTCAGTGTGTTCAAGTTTATCAGTCTTCTATGACTTTCATATCATACCTACAAATACATTTGTACTTTGACATTTTATATGTTACTTTACACTTTTTTATTAGTGTATTACTGTTTAGTCAGTCTGGAATTCATTTTTATAAATGGTGCTAGGTTGAGATTTAACTTTAGTTGTAAAAATTATGAATGAATATTGAATTTCTCACATGTAAATATGATGATGATTATATGGTTTTCCTTCTGTAATCTCTAATGTGACAGGTCACTGCAAACCATTGCAAGTGGCCAAACAGCACACATATGAAACCTTCTGGAGCAGTGTTTCCAAGGGAAAGCTTCAAGGGATAGGGGTCAGTACCTTGGTGGTGTGTCACCATTGCCTCATTCCACTCTGAAGTATAGCAACCTATTTGGGCCATGTGACAGATTCCATTGGAGAGACCTTGACCATTGAACTGTGAAAGTCTTAATGAGTAATTAGAGAAACACCAGCTCCTCCCCTGACATGATCAAAGACCAGAAGACAGTAGTGATATGAATGTGATGCAACAGAACTTTGATTTTAGCAGCGTCCTGGCAGCAAGGCATTTGGGGTTGACGAGACGTCCCCGCCCAGCTGAACTCTAAGACCTTTGGTTATAGACACAAGATGCTTCAGATTAGCAGGATTTGCCACACCAATAGGCCACGTCAGCATAAGTGATTGATTGGGTTAGCATCAGCCCCTCCCCTCACTTGAGAATGCCTAGAGGTGGCAGTGGGGACTGAACATCATGGTTGACTAGTATTGGTTACATGAGGCTCTGGCCATAGTCACTTTTAGTGGGGGTTTGTAAGATGCCACATTTTTGGCAGACCAGCTTGCAGGGGACCGGCCTTGTAACTAATTAACTTTTACTTCTCATTGCCTATTTGGCCATGATCATTTTTTTTTCCTTAATATTCTATTAGATGTGATTTACTTTACAAATCTAATCTGCTTTAGCTCAGATTTTTAAAATCTTTCCTAAATGAAATTGCCATAGTGTTTTTCGTTCCTTATGCTCTCCTTATATGGCTTTTTAAATTTCCTTTTGAGTTAAAACTATGCAAGGTATCCTCTAGAAGCTTTTAAATTTTTCTAACATCTATTTATATTTCTAATATAGTTTATTTCTGAATTTTTTGGTTCTTTTTTTGCAGTGTTTATTCCTTTTTGAGAGAGAGAGAATGAGAGAGAGAGAGAGAGCAGTCAGGGGAGGGGACAAAGAGAGAGTGAGACACAGAATCCGAAGCAGGCTCCAGGCTCTTGAGTTGTCAGCACAGAGCCCAGCTCGGGGCTTGAACCCACAAACCTCGAGATAATGACCTGAGCTGAAGTCAGACACTTAGCCGACTGAGCCACCCAGGTGCCCCTGAATTTCTTTTTTTAAAGAACCAGCTTTTGCTTTATTGATTGTTATCAACTAAAGTTTTTGTGTCCCCCAAATTCATATGTTCAAGCCCTAATCCTCAGTGTGGCTGTATTTAAAGATGGGGTCTCCAAGAAAGTCATAAGGATTAGGTGAGGTCCTAGAGGTGAGAACCTGATCTGATAGAATTAATATCCATTTAGGAAAAGACACCAGAAAGCCCATCCTTTCTCTCTCTTTGCATATACACTGAGGAAAGGCTACTCAAGAGAAAGGACATAGTAAGAAGAAGCCATCTACAAACCAAAGACTTCCAGTCTGTGATTCTTTGAGAAATGAATTTGTTTTCTGTTGTTTAAGACTTATTTAAGGCACCTTTGTTTTTTTTTTTTTTTTTTTTTTTTTTTTACTGAAAGGCTATATTGATCAATTCTACTGGTTCTTTATTATTTTTTTTTCTTGTTTCCTGGTTTATCAATTTCTCTTATACATCATTTTTTAAGTTTGGATTGTATTCGGTGAAGAACCCTTAGTTCAATCTTGCAGCTCACCGATTTCTTTTAAATCACCTTAACAGCATACTGGTTGGTTTTTCAAACTTCAGTGGTCAAATTTTAAATTTCTGTGATATTCTGTTATTTCTTTTTAAGTTTATTTATTCCTTTTGAGAGGGAGAGAGCATGCACATACATGTGCGCACAGGGGAGTGGCAGGGAAAGGGAGGGAGAGAATCCCAAGGAGGCTCCACACTGTCCACGTGGAGCCTGACATGGGGCTCAAACCCATGAACCGTGAGATCATGACCTGAGCTGAAATCAGAATTTGGATGCTCAACTGACTGAGCCACCCAGGCGTCCCTCTGTTATTTTTATTAAAAATAAATATCCTTTTATATCTTTGTGAAGCTATTAGATATTTTAAAATACTATCCTTTTTACATTATTAAGCTTATGTTTTATAGGTAATGAGTTCTGCCTTTTGTTGGACTTGTTTCTGCCCTTTAATTATTGGCTTTTATTTTTGATTATTGTGATTGAATGCTTAACTATGTATTTAAGGTTGTTCATGAAGTCTCTGTTTCCTTTAGCTTTTCTCTGTATATGGAAAGAGGAGGGATGGGATACAACCTTTGGATGGAGTGAGCCAGTAGCTGCTTCTGGGTAGTAACAATTCCCCATTGCTGAGGCTGCTAGCCTCCTGAAGTTCCTCTTTGACCTCTTTCCCCAGCATCAGCTATCTCTGCTCTGTGTGACAATAGACCTCTCTGCTGCTTGCTGCCCGGTCCAAAGAAAGATGAGTCCTAAAGTCCTATCTCTACTTTGGGACTCCAACCAGTTGCTCTTTTGCTTGTCCTAGGTCCCTCCTATGTTCATTATCTGACATTTGTAGGCATAGCACATACCTGGACCAACTTTCACCTTTATAGGAATTTTCTTCTGTGTATGTGTGGGGCTGTGGCTTTCTTCTCTACTTTCCTGTCTATTTTTTTCATGAAAGGATTCCTCATAGTGTCTGAAGATCTGAAGATAAATACTGCTTTTCTTTATTGTTATATTTTAAGAAATATAGAAGTCTACTCTTCTGTAATTTTCTGCCACTTGGGGTAGGATGAAAAGGCTTGGCATATATTCAGTCTTCTTTCTTGAACCAGTGTCCAAGGTAGCTACTACATTTTAAAAATTGCTGTATTTTGATATAATTTCAGACTTATAAAAAAGTTTTATGAAGAAAAAAGAATCTTGGTTTATTTTATACTCAGGTCTTCCATATCAAATATGTATATATGTCTCATATATATGCATATTTGGTATATATATATCAGATATATGCTTGAAAATAACATATTGAATTAAGAGTAGGTTATAGTGATATTCGTAAAAATGGTAGAATAAGGAACTCTAAAAAATATGTCTCTCCACTAAAGCAATGTTTAAACCAACAAATACTGTCAGAATTAGCATCTTTAGAAATCTGGAATCTAATTTTGGAATTTAATAAGAAGTGGACAATACCTAGAAGAGTGCTTAGTAAAGAAGCTACTAAATTTTAATAAGTGAGCTATGTGACATTTGTAATTACCCACTGTGTTATCAGGGTTCTCTAGAGAAGTAGACTCAACAGGATGTATTTATAGAGAGAGAAATCATTGTATTAAGGAGCTGGCTCACGTGATTGTAGAGACTTGTGAGTCCAAAATCTGATGGGGCAGGCCAGAAGGCTGGCGACTTAGAGGAGTTGCATTTCAAGTCCAAAGTCTGCTGGAAAAATTCTTTCTTCCTTAGAGAAGTCAGTTGTTGTTCTACTAGGGCCTTCAAGTGATTAGATGAAGGCCACCCAAATTATGGAGAGTAGTCAGCTTTATTTAGTCATCAGTTTAATGTTAATGTCATCCAAAAAACATCTGCATAGAAACATCCAGAATAATATTTGACCAAACATTTGGGTACCCTTGCCCAGCCTAGCCGATACATAAAACGAATCATCAGACCCAACTACTGTCCCCATTTCCTCAGCTCACTGATAGTCGTGGGGATGCAGCTTGCATTCTTGATGCAGCTTGCTGGCAACAGACGGTTAGACCACACACAGCAAAGAATAGAGTGTTTCAAAGAGTAAGTTGCAGACATGATGCCTCTCTATCACTTGATATTTCGGTGTGCATTTCCAAACACAAGACATCTTTTATTATTTCATGACCATAATGTAATTATCAAAACTTAACTTTGATGAAATACTATTCCTATATGGGTAAAAATATTTTTTTAATGTTTATATATCTTTGAGAGAGATGAAGAGACAGAGCACAAACAGGGGAGGAGCAGAGAGAGAGGGAGACACAGAATCTGAAGCAGGCTCCAGGCTCTGAACTGTCTGCCCAGAGCCCAATGCGGGGCGCGAACTCACAAACTACAAAATCATGACCTGAGCCGAAGTCAGATGCTCAACCAACTGAGCCACTATGTGGCATCCCACTATGTGTGTACATTTTAAAGGTCATTGGTACATATTGCAAAATCTACCTCCCAAAGTTTGTGCCAATTTGTACTTTTGTCAGTAGTGTATACCAATTTCCAATAATTCTTTACCATTTTAAAATCATAGATTTATCTGGTTTTAAACTTTGCTGAATTGATATGCCACCTCTTAACATTCATTCCAGTAGAGCTCATATTTCTTTCTTTCTTTTTTTTTTTTTAATACAGACCTCATCTCCCTTCTCCATATTTTGGGTTTTCTTTTTTTTTTTTTTTCATGGAATCTTCCTAAGGAAAAAAAAAACAACAACAACAAATTCCAACTCTGAGAATGTTGGGGGAACTTCCAAACTTGAACGTTCCTAATACAAAAGGATTTTACTTATTAACTGTTCTCTGTTGCCTACACCTGTCTTTTTAAATTCATCTTTTACAACCTCTTTATGAAATAATAATTTTGGAGATAAAATTGTGAGAGGTTAGATGATTTTCCCAAAGTTGTATAACCAGTAATTGGTAGATTCTGGACTCCTCTTAGACTTTCTGACTTCAGAGCTGATATCATACTGAGCTGGTTAGGTAGAAAGGACAGTGAAAAATTCTATCAACATTTGTCTAAGGAAATTCATATCTGCTACATCTAATTGTCTTGAAGATAGTGATGAAAGCATCTTTCATGAGAGATAATAAAAGGTATCAGACTGAAGGCTCTGGATGTGGATCAGAGGTGATGAAGAGTGCTGGGTGTTAATGACTGACAAGAAATGTACTTTTTAGTATAATATGCTTGCCAGGTAAAGGGAGATTATGTATGAACTGAAGACAGAATAAACTGTGGAAATCAGCACACACAAAGCAAATAGGGTTTAGCAAGTCTTCAGAGCTAATGAGACTTAATAACACACATGTGATAAAACTGTTCCTAATGAAATTTGGACTCTGCTACATGGTTAAAAAGGACACAGCACAGGAGCTGATAATCCAGCAGGGGGAGTAGAGGATTTTTGAGGAGGAACAGCTAGAGTGGAGAAATCAAGAAACTTAAAGCAGAACTTTTTAGAGACCATCTAGCTTTATTTTCCTTACATTGCAGATAAGAATGCTGAAGCCCTCTGGAAATTACAGAGGTAGAAAGTTGCAAAACCAAGATTAGAAACTACATTTTTTATACCAAGTCCCGGTCTTTTTTTTTTTTTTTTTGCTGTCCCTTGAATATTATGAAATTATAATACATAATATTAAAATTACCTTATTCAAATTCTCTTTGGAAGTAGGTTCAGTATTACAGTCTTATGATCTGTTGTTACAGTGAGAGATTATCTAGAAAATGGAAGTGATGAAAATTGAAATTATACTAAAATGCCTGAAGCCTAAAGACCTTGATACAGATACTATTACTTTTCTCAAACCCAAAAGAGTTGCATCATCTGGAATAGCCTGTGGTTAAAAATGGAAACATTTCCTATAACAGCAGTGTTGGAGAACAAAAGAATGACGACAACTCTTTTTTTGTTTGTTTGGAAGAACAATCATTTTTCTCATTCACATACAAACAATAAAAACAATTTCTATTATAAGCAGTCATTTATCTTCATCCCTATTCTGTATGTATTTTTTCACACTGTCTCATTAAATTCTCATATTGTTCAGAACTCTTTGGATATGTTGTAATTTTGCCATCTGGGATTCATCAGTCACAAGATACATATACATTGTAATAAAAATGGATGCTTCACAAGGACTCATATTGGCTATAGTCCATCTTAAAGACCTTTGTTGTGTTGAACAATGGAACTGTAATATTTCAATTCAGGAACAGATGATCTTATTTTGTAATTTTTTCCAGCTCTACTACAACATTCTCAAATAACATTCATGGAATACAGAAATCTTTGGAGAATTTATGTCAAATCCATATGCACTTTTCTAATTTTCTTTAGCTTATAAATTTTGCTTTAATGCTACAAATACCTGTAATAGTAATTATACTGCATAAAGTTGTTTAGAACTATTTAGTGGGGTTTTACAGGCTTTGGCAGTCTCTTTAAGAAATGTAATTTAACTAGTAATGCATTGTGATGTATTGTTACAAACAAAAACAGTATTCACTGATCTCTTTTCCATCTGTTAGCTAGATGCCCCTCAGAAATATAGAAGAAATTGAGCAAAATTAGGGAAATGATATGAAAAATGCCTGCAGGTAAATTATTATTTAGGCATTTGGGGATCAGAAAATAATATTTCCATCATCAGCTCCTGCACTGCTGGAGATATAAAAATGTTTCTGCCTTCAGAGAGCTCACAGTCTAATGATGAGAAATATTTAGGAACACTATAATATGAGCTAGAATGCTGTAAATACCAGAAGTTAAAAGAACATGAAAGCAAGCAGGGAGAAATTGCAGCTGGTTGTGGGTATCAGAAAGACTTCTTGAAAGAGATGGTAGATGAAGGGGATCTTGGAAGTCAGCAATTTACAGGATAAGATAGAGTAAGGAGGATAAAATGAGCAAAGGTAGAGAGACAGACACACTGGGTGTGTTTGGAAAATATTAACTGATGTAAATTGATGTAGTTTGAAAGACTAATAGGAGAAAATAATACTAGCCCTCATTTAATGAACGTGTACTGTGTGATCTGCCTTTTGCTATGTACCCTATGTGCATTATTTTATTGAACTTTAAGAACATGCCATGAGGTAAGTCTAAGTGTTATTCCCACTTTTAAAATGAGAAGATATTAAATGATTTGCCTAAAGTTATACAGCTATTAAGTTGATGTCCTTGGATCGTAATCTAGGTCTGACTGCTAATAAACACAAACTATAAAATGACATATATATATCACTTTATATTATAGTGATATATATCATCACTATATATATATATCACTATATATATATAGTGATGATATATATATAGTGATGATATATATATAGTGATGATATATATATATATATATATA
>NW_027529451.1:5188956-5363813 GCF_008692635.1 Crocuta crocuta
ATGATGTTAACAATAGAACACCATATACATATATAATGATTACATATACAATTATATAATAACCAATTATTAAGAATTTCTAAGATATACCTATTATCAGTGAGTTGAAAGAATAAATGTGGGTAGACAAAGTAGACTAGCTGGTTAGTAGGCTACCTAGGGCAGTCTGCATGTGCCAGTGTCCTGAGCTAGGTTTGTAGGTAAGTAGGATTGAAAAGGTGGAAACACACAGAGAAACTTAAATTATTTTTTAAGTTGTAACAAAATGACAGCTATTTTTTAAGTTTATTTATTTATTTTGAGAGAGTGAGCAAGCAAACATACATGCATAGGGGAGGGGCAGAGAGAAGAGGAGAGAGAGAATCCTAAGCAGGCTCCATGCACAGCAAAGAGCCCCACGCGGGGCTCTGTCTCACCAACCATGAGATCATAACCCAACACCCAGGCACCCCACAGAATGACAACTATTTAAATGGAGGGGATGAGGAAATGGGCAGTTTCAAAGATGACCCTGGGTGAGTGAAATTGCAGTCATGGGGAAGACAAACTTTTGAAGGTGAAGAAAACTTAATTTGGCCCAACTACAGGGTGTCTGAGGAGCATCAAGGTGATAGTGTGAAAATTACTTGGAACACAGGTGTGAAGGTGAGACTTCATGAGATGGAGATTTGGCAGCTATTTGCATAGGAGAGATTGTCAACGCTATTTGAGTGAACCTCTCCAAGGATGAGAATAGAAAGGGAAGTTTGAAGACAGAACTTTGGGAAAGGCCTACATTTAGGGACTATGAGGGGAAAGAACTAGAAAACAAATCCGTAGTGGTTAGACAAGTCTTTATATTTAAGAACAAGCCTTTTGACTAGTTGATTAGAAAATCTCTGATCTCTTTTAAAAGAAACATTTGATAAAATCCAGATGGTCAGTTATTAAAGTAGATGCCTAGGATTTCTGGCAACTAGCTGATACTCTGACTTTCTGTTGTTTGGCTCTAGAACTTTTTCTAGAGGAACAGACCCATAACTTTAAATTCTCTATCTAGCAGATCCATAGGCATCTTAAACTCCAGACCAAAAAGAATGTATTATTCCTATTCCCCAAAGCTCAAACTTGCTCTGTATTTGTGTTCTCTTTTTTTAAACTATTAGAATTTTAAACTATTTGATTATTGAGCCTATTCAGTTATTAACTCCACTGTTCATTTGCCCAAAACAAATCGTAGACTGATCTGCCACTATCCTCCCTTCCTTATCCCTAGGACTTCCACTTCCAAAACCAACATACATTTGATTATTGCTATAGACCGATTATTTGTGTCCTCCCCAAATGTGATAGTGTTAGGAGGTGGAGCCTTTGAGAGGTGATTAAGTCACAAGGGCTCTGTGCTCATAAATGGAATCAATGTCTCTTTAAAAGGGACTCGGAGAGATGCCTCGTCCTTTTTGCCCTACGAGGTTACTACAAAAAGGCACCCATCTATGAACCAGGAGAAGGGCTTTCACCAGGCAGTGAATCTGCCAGCACCTTGATCTTGGACGTCCCGGCCTTCAGAATTGTGAGAAATAAATTTCTATTCTCAATATGTTACCCAATCTATGGGACTTTTGTTATAGCGGCCCAAATGGGGTGCTGCTCTTAAAATGTGGAAGTGGCTTTGGAACTAAGATTAGATTAGATTAGATGATTAGAGAGGCTGGAAGAATTTTGAGGTTTGGGCTAGCAAAAGCCTACATTACAATGAACAGCCCATTAAGAATGATTCTGTTGAGATCCCAGAAAGAAAAGAGAGCTATAAAGAAAGCTTCAGTCTTAGGGAATACCTAATAACTTGACCAGAACTTTGTTTGAAATGTGGAAGTTAAAAGCCATTCTGATTAGGTCTCAGATAGAAATGGGGAACATGTTCTTGGACAATGGAGAAAAGGTCGTTCTTATTACAAAGTGGCAGAGAACATGGCTGAATTGTGTACGTGTCCAAATGTTTCATGGAAGATAGAACTTGTGAGTGATGACTGGATATTTGGCTGAAGAAATATCTAAGCAAAGTATTGAAATTGCAGCTTCTCTTTATTATAGTAAAATGTAAGAAGAGAGAAAAGAGAATTGTTCATCAGAAAGGAAGCAGAACTTAAAAGATCTGGAAAATTTTCAGCCTATCCATATTAAAAAGAATAGGTGAACTGTTTGAGAGAGAATACAAAGAATGTGGCCAAACAACTGTCTGATAAGAAAATGAACCATCCAAACTGAATTTAGGAACTATTGTTCAAGACAATGGAAGAAGGCAATTTAGTGATCATCCCGTCTGCCACCCCCATTACAGACCCAGAGTACTAAGTCTGCGAGTCAGAATGATTTCAAAGGAGGGGCTGAGGGCACTTGTGGGACTGTGCCTAGCCTCACCTCAAGGATTTCCACTCCCTGCATTTTTGCCAAGCTCCTTGATTGACCCAGGTGCAGTTCCAGTGAGTCCTTGTGGTACAGGGACTGTGTGCACCCCACCAGAGGGCACAGACGGCAGATTTCGCTGCATCCATGTGGTGCTGTCCTGTGGTGCCATCTCTGCCAGGGCAAAGAGTACACAAGCCGTGAGATCAAGGCTACTTGCACCCAGATTTCCTGGTGCGTGACCCAGGCAGAGAATCTCTGTAGAGGCTCCAGTGGAGCTATGGGGCTGGGGCTGCACTCATGACCAGTAGCCACCTACAGGCATTTCCAGCCCAGGAGAGGCATGTAACTTTAACCTTTGAGAGCTCTGGTGTGGTCTGTTCCAAGCAGTCGTAGGGTTGGGGGCTGCCCAAAGACATGGAGGAAAAGCCATCGATAGCCTTTGGGGCCCAACTGCTATCTGGCAGAGCTGTGGGAGTGGGACCCCAGTGGGTCTAGGAAGCAGGACCACAGCTTGGAAGGCAGAATATAAAGACAAAGAAGATTCTGCTCCAGCCTTAAGATTTTAGACTTGATCAGGACCTGCCATTTCTTTCTTCTTTCTCCCTTTTGGAATTCAGAATGTCTATCTTATGTTGTCCTATCATTGTATTTTGGAAGCACATAACATGTTTGATTTCACAGATTCACAGCTGGGAAGGAATTGGCTCAGGATGAAGCCTACCTTCAGTCTCACCCATATCTGGTTTAGATGATTTTTAGATGAGACTTTGGACTCAGACTTTTGAGTTGATGTTGGAACAAGTTAAGACTTTCAGGGGTTGTTGACATGAAATGAATGTATTTTTCATGTAATGAGAGGCATTAATTTTGGGGGCCAAAATGGAATGCTACAGATTGAATATCCCCCTAATTCATATTGAACTTAACCCCAGTATGATGGTACTAGAAGGTAGAGCTTATGGGTGGTGCCAAGTCATAAGGGCAGAGCCTTCATGAATGGAGTTAGTACCCTTATAAAAGAGACCCAGAGAGCTTCTTTGTCGCTTTTTCCATGTGAAGTTATATTTAAAAGACAGCCAGGAAGAAGGTTCTCATCAGAAACCAAATCTGCCAGTGCCTGATCTTGGACTTCAGAACTGTGAGGAATAGATTTCTGTTGTTTATAAGCCACCCATCCTATATATTGTGTTATAGCAGCTTAAACAGACTAAAACAATGATCAGTTCCTTCCTACTATCCTTCTGGAAAGGGTCTTCTAGTCCATCTTACTCTTTATACAGCACCATACTGTTCCGATGAGATCCTTGTCATGTTTTCTATGTACTTTGTAGTCGCTTTCTTACTAGCCAATTGCCCTGCATCTAATTTCTTTGCTTTTTGATCCTACATCAAATATAGGTCTCCAGAGCTATATTTCTATAACAAAATGAATGTAAAATAACATTGAAATAATAAGTGCTATTATTTCATGAGCTGGCAAAGAAGAAAAATGCCTAATTAAACTACAACACAGTACTTTCTTAATATGTAGGAATTTTGTTTCATCATTAAAAAATTCTTCTGGACATATTTTGACATACTCTTATCACATCTCACTTTTGTATAGATATAAACATAAAATGAAATAAATTAAGGACTTTCTAAAACTTATTCATATATGAGTAATTTTCCTAAATAGCTTTTCAGTTTGACGTTTGTGTTTTCACATATCTTCGGTGCCATCAAAAGCATTGGTAAAACAGAATGTAAGAGCACTTCACTGTTACCTCAGGGATTTTCTTTCAAAACACAATACAGTTTCTCCAAGTTTGCATTCTGGTGTTATTTTGCTCTTACCTGAAGGTGTCAGTGAATATTTTTTATCAAATACCAGGACTTGGGGTGCCTGAGTGGCTCAGTCGGTTTAGTGTCCAACTCGACTTCAGCTCGGGTCATGATCTTACAGTTTGTGTGTTTGAGCCCTGTGTTGGGCTCCACACTGCTGACAGTACAGAACCTGCTTGGGATTCTCTCTTTCTCCCTCTCTCTCTCTGCCTACCCCCTGCTCGCTCACTCATTCTCTGTCTCTCTCTCTCTCCCAGAATAAATTAACTTTAAAAAAAAACTAGGACTTATTCTTGAAATACTTAGTGTTGGTGTTTGTCTAGTCATACCATGAGGAAATAGCCATGTCTCTACACTTGTAGGTGAGCTTATTCTTTGACTTTCATGTACAGACCATTACATTTCCTCATGACTGTAGGAGGCCATTAATTGGAAGACACATAATGATTTTCAAGATAGGGAAATGTAAAAAATGTGTACCTTACAAATTCTGAAGTAAGTTATCTGACTGTGATGCTCTTACTTCTAAACAATGGCTCCTCTCTGCCTCCAGAATAACTTCTATTAACATAACATGGTAAATAAGGCCCTTTATGATCTTGCTGTTAGATGTTTCCTTCAACCTCACTTGATGCCACTTTTGTTTTCCTTAAGAAGTATTCTGGCCATGCCTAGCAGCTTAGTATTTCTGTACATGCTTTGTACTTTTATACCTTTGTGCCTTTGCTTGCAATTCTTTCTGCTTATATACCTTCCCCTCCTCTCAGGCTTAGCCCAAAGGTCAGCTGTTACATGTGTCTTTCATAGAGCTCTTCTCTCCCAAGAAGAATCATTCTGTCATTTGTGTTCTCATAGGGTTTTGTTCATGTATCACCCATGTTACATTTATCCAGTATTTTATGGAACTTGGTTTTATCTGTGTGTCTGAACTCAAGAAGAGATTGTTTCTTGTTCATCTTTTGCTCATCTATGCATGACATTTAGTAAAAATTCAATATATGTTTGAATTAATGTTCAAAGTCAATCATTGATTCAACAAATATCTATTATCAAAAGACTGTAATACTCTGTACCAGGAGCTCAGTATAGGGTAATGGGTAGTACTTTTGTTATCTCCAGATGAGAGACCAAAGAGTTAGAATGGTTAACTCGTTTGTCTAGTAAAAAGTGGTAGAGTGATCTGACTGAAGATTGAGTGGCTGTGACTGTTCATGTAACTGTTACCTTAAATGAAGGAATTAATAATGTATAGCCTGAACTTAAGGCTGTATCATTTTGGGTAAGTGTTTTATGTTTTTTTATTTTCAAATTTAATTTTTAAATTTTCTTCTGAATTCTGTAGTGCAATATTTTAGCTAATTATGAAATCAAAAATTAGAAACAAGTCATGTAAAGCAAGTGTCAATGGTTAGTGTAGCTTTGCATTTATCACTATCATTATAATCTGTAGTGTGAAGTACTTAGGCATGATTTTATAGGGAACCTATAAAATCTAGAACCTATAAACTCTAGAAGTTTCCAGACTACATTATTTTTTTACCCTTGATTTGCATCTTCTGTATGTGTTAGTAGTTTTGAAAACCAATAAAATGTCAGAGAAGAGGTAGTAGAGATAATGAGAATCTGGTTTGAAAGGAGTAAGCGTTTTGTAATCTGTATTATAAATTCTGTTAGCCTGGATATACTGTGTCAAATCTAAAATACCCAGAGGTTTAAGTTAGATGCAATTGAAAATGAGTATCACTATCATTTGAGTAATAATGACATTTTCTTAGTGTTAATTTATCTTCTCAATATTATCCATTGTGAGACCCAACTTCCTAAGAAAATCTGAAAACTTTATCTGCCATTTAAAAATAATCTTTTAATCCCCTTAACATTTTATAATAGGCTATCATAATGGATTTTCCTAAGCTTTCCATTGAAATGGTACCATAAACTTAGAGTGCTTTCTCCATTATAGCAGTCTAGTAGTTGCAGGCTGGACAAAATTCTAGGCAATTGAGCGCTTTCTTTCCTATCTCTTACACATTAATTATTTGCATTATTAGTTTTCTCTTAAATATGTTGTTTCTTTGTAGAAATATTTTAAAGTGAAACTACTTTCTGAGGAATAATTTAATCTAGACAACATAATCTACACACCTGTTCAGTGTGTTAAATATAACTTGAATGCTTTGCAGTGTGGTAAAAGTAAATAGTTGAAGAGCACCTCTGTGAACCACTCTTATTTGTGGTACTTCCCACCTTTCCAGCAAGGCTTTACATTACATTTAGGACATATGACCTCCTTATATATGATCTGAGTGAGGATTCTAACATTAATGTGATATTAAATACTAATGAGTCCTGTTTTTCTTATTTATTAAATAAAAATAAATAGAAGTTCCTTGAATGAACTTGTAATGGATAATCTCGTTATTTCTAGAACTACATCCAACTCCTTGCCCTCAGTTCATGTGTTACAATCTCCCAATACCTGCCTTAGACTTAGAATCTTCCACACCTCTCTTTATATTTGATTTGGGGGTTTGTAGCTTTTCACCCAGTAGCCAACATTATATTTTCCTACTGTTTTCTTTGCAGCTCACTTTGGGGGCTTGTGGAGGATGGATGATTGTGTCCTGAAACAAAAAAGAAAGCATTGTCAGGAATAACTTTAATTTCTTTGTTTTTGATGACTAGATTCATGTTTCACTATTGTTAAAGTCCCAACAAGATAAAGATGTCTGCTATTACTACTACTGTTTAGTATTTTCCTGGAACTAATGTAAAAGTAAAGAAAACACAATACAAAGGATGTGAACATGCTGGTAGAATAGGAGACTCCTTACTTTCCTTCCTCCCACAGATGTACTGAATAAACAGCTACACACAAATCAATTCCCTTGGAGAGAAATAAACTAGTTGAGTGACTCCTACACACCAAGTGACTGAGAAAATACACATATTGGAAGGGGTAGGAAAGGTTGAGACACATTCATCCCATAAACTCCTGGCTTACCAATTTGCAATAAGAAGGGGACCCCCAGCTGCCAGCTTTTCCCTGGGGAGCAAAGAATTTGGACCACATGTCTAGCGCCCCAACTTTTATTGTTGCTACACAAGGAACTGACTCCCAAGTCACCTAGCTCTGAAAGCCATTGGAGCTCAACATTCATGAGTCCCTCAATGCCATATTAAACAAAGAGGAGGTTTTAAACAGAGGTATGAGCACTTACTGTGACTATACCAGTGGGCTCAGCACAGAAAGAATAGGCAAAAAGACAAGGTTACCATTTTCTTCGTTGAAGGGATTTGACTGCACGTGTTTACAGCTCTTCTCTGATGGTCTGGCGTCTCCCCCCCTGCTCCCCAAAGGTTGAGTTTCTAATCATCCTTCATCTGGAAGTTGACTGGACTCCTCTAGGGGCCTGAAAGGGATTGTGGGTGCTCCAGTATTTTTCCTTCTCTCACTCCAGTGATGAAAACAAGTATCCACCTTCTCCCTGGAAAGAGCTTGTCCACATGTCTAGCATTCCAACTGTCATGATTGTCTCTTAAGGAACTGGCTCCCAAATCACCTAGCTTGGAGATCCAAAAGAGCTTGGCATTCACAAGTCCTCCTTTATCACCAAAAACAAAGAGGCAATTTTTAACGGATGTATAAGCACCACCTACTGCCATCCCCCTACTGTCAGTACAGAGGAAAGAGATAAAAACCCAGACTTTCTCCCTGGAAGGGATTTGATTGCAAAATTTCCCAGATGCTACCCAGGGGCCAGTATTCTAATTATCCTGCATCAGGGAGCTGATGGAGCACATAGTAGTCTTATGGAATCCTGAACTTTCTATGGGAACTTTCTGTGCCTTCTCCCTCCAACTCGCCTCACTGATAAAACCAGTGGAGATAAGTGATTTACCTGTCATCTAATTCAAAATAATAGCCATAAAGATGCTTACCGAAGTCATGAGACCAATACATAAACAAAGTGAGTTTCAACAGAGAAAAAATATTAAAAAGTAGTAGAAAGAAATTAGAGCTGAAGAATACAAGTGAATTGAAAAAATTCAGTAGAGGGGTTCAATAAAAGACTAGATCAAGTAGAAGAAAGCATCAGTAAATTCAAAGGTCAGTGGAAATCATACTGTCAGAGGAGGAAAAAGAGTGGTGATAGCTTAAAGAACTTACAAGTTGCCACCAAGTGGATGAATAAACACATTATGAGGTTATGAGAGTCCCAAAAGAAGAGAGAAAAAAAAGGGCACAGAGAGATTATTAAATGAAATAATGGCTGAAAACTTTGAAAACCTGGGGAAATAGATGTCCAGATCAAGAAAACTTGAAAAAGCACAAAACAGGATAATTTTAAGAGACCTGCACCAAGACATAATCAATTTTTCAAAAGTTAAAGAGAAAAAATTGTGAAAGCAATAACTGAAAAGCAACTTGCTACATACAAGATAACCCCTTCCCTAAGACTGCTTGCAGATTTTCCAGCATAAGCCTTGTAAGCCAGAAGGGAGCAGGATGATACAGTCAGTTCTCGGAGGAAGGAAGGAAGGAAGGATGGTAGAAAAGAAGGAAGGGAGGGAGGCAGGGAGGGAGGGAGGGAGGAAGGAAGAGAGGGAGGCGGGGAGGGAGGGAGGAAGGAAGGAAGGAAGGGAGGGAGGGAGGAAGGGAGGAAGGGAGGAATGAAAGGAAAAACTGCCAGCTAAGAACACTTTGCAAGCAAAATTGTCCCAGAATTGAAGAGATAAAGATATTCTCAAGACAAAAGTTGAAGGAACATCACCACTAGATTTGCCTTAACAAGAAGTTCTTAAAACAAAAAGTTCTTCAAGCTGAAATGAAAGAGTAAAATGAAAACATGAAAGTATGAAACTAACTGCTATAGGTAAACATATAGTCAGATTCAGAATGCTTTAATAGTAATGGCGTATAAATCATACAAAAGTAGTACAAAGATTAAGAGACAAAAGTATTAACAATGACAATAGCTACAATAATCTTTTTAATGGGTACATGAAAAAGATATAAATTATGACATCAAAAACATAAAACATAGGGTCATGGAGTAAACATATAGAGCTTTTGTATGCTGTCCAAGTTAAGTTATAAGCTTAAAATGGACCATTACAATGTTTTATGTAAGCCTCATGGTAGCTAGAAAGCAAACACCTGTAATAGATACACAAAAGATCAAGAAGGGAATCAAAGCATACTACTACAGAAAATTATCAAATCACAAAAGAGGAGAGCAAGAGAGGAAGGAAAGAACAAAGGATCTATAAAACACCAGAAAAGAATTAACAAGGGGTGCCTGGGTGGCTCAGTCGGTTAAGTGTCCGACTTCGGCTCAGGTCATGGTCTCACGGTTCGTGGGTTCGAGCCCTGTGTCTGGCTCAGTGCTGACAGCTCAGAGCCTGGAGCCTGTTTCAGATCTGTGTCTCCCTCTGTCTCTGACCCTCCCCTGCTTAATGCTGTCTCTCTCTCTCTCTCTCAGAAATAAATAAAACATTTTAAAAAGTTTAAAAAAAAGAATTAACACATGGAGGAGAGCACTTTGGAGATGAGCACTAGGTATTTATTATATGGAAACCAACTTGACATAAACTATTTAAAATTAAAAAAAAAAGAATTAACAAAATACCTACCAAATATTACCTTAAAAGTAAATGAGCTAATTATCCAATCATAGACTGAACATAAAGGGATGGTAAAAGATATTTCATGCAAATAGAAATCCAGAGATCAGGGACAGTGACAATTATATCAAACAAATAGACTTCAAGTCAAAAACTATAAAAAGAGACAAGGCCATTATATAATGATAAAGTGGTCAATTCATCAATAGGATATAACAAAAATATTTATGCACCAAAATATTGAAGCATCTAAATACATAAAGCAAACATTAGCAGATCTGAAGGAAGAAACAACAATAATAGGAGACTTCAATACCCCTCTTTGAACAGTGGATAGGTCATCCAGACAGAATATCAGTAAGGTAACAACTGGACTTAAACTACACTTTAGACCAAAAACATCAAACAGACATATACAGAACATTCCATCCAGTGGTGGCAGAATACATATAAAACACTCTCTGGGATTAAATCATATATTGGGCTACATAACCAGTCATAACATACAGAAATATTGAAATCACATCAGACATCTTTGCTGATCACAATTAAATGAAACAAGAAATCAGTAACAGGAGTGAAACTGGAAAATTCACAAATATGTGGAGATTAAACAACATGCTTCTGAACAGCTAATGGGTCAAAAAGGAAATTAAAGGAGAAATTTAAAAGTATCTGAGACAAATGGAAACACAACACAGTAAAATTATGGAGGTGCGGTACAATCAGCTCTAAGAGTAAAGTTTAAAGTGATAAATGTCTACATCAAAAAAAATCCAGATCTGAAACAACCTAACTTTATATCACATGGAACTAGGAAAGGAAGAACAACTAGCCCTGAATTTAGTAGAAGGAAGAAATAACAGATTAGAGCAAAAATAAATGAAACAGAGACCAGAGAGATAATAGAAAAGATAATGAAATTATGAGTTGGTTTTTTTAAAAGATAAAATTGACAAACCTTTAGCTAGCCTAACAGAGAAAAAGAGAGAAAACTCAAAATCAGAAAATTATCTTACAAATAATGCCACAAAAATACAAATGATCATAGGAGACTACAGGGGCAATGATATGCCACAACATTGGACAATTCAAAGAATAGATAAATTCCTAGAAACACACACCTACCAAGAACAAATTATGGAGAAATAGAATATTTGAACAGACCAATAAACATAAGGCAATTGAATCAGTAATAAAAAATCTTTCAACAAAGAGAAGTCCAGTAACAGATGGCTTAACTGGTGAATTCTACCAAACATTTAAAGACTTAATGACAGTCCTTCTCAAACTCTTCCAAAACAATTAAAGAGGAGGGAACACTTCCAAACTCATTTTACAAGGCCCTCATTACCCTGATACCAAAGCCAGGTAAGGACATTATAAATTATAAGCCAATATCCCTGATAAACGTATATGCAAAAATTCTCAACAAACTACTACTAAACAGAATTCAACAGCATATTAAAATGATTACATACAATGATCAAGTTATTTATCCTTGGGTCTATATGTAGTTTAGCATATTCTAATCAATAAACATGATAAGCCACAATGAAGAGACTATAAATCATTACATCTCAGTAGATGCAGTGAAAGCATTTGACACAATTTAATGACTTTTCATAAAACTCTCAACAAATTAGGTATAGAAGGTACAAATTAGGTACCTCAAAGAAACAGAGGTCTTGTATAGCAAGCCTACAACTCAAATACTCATTGGTGAAAAGCCAGAAGTTTTGATCTAAGATGAGGAGCAAGATAAAGATGCACACTCTCATCATTTCTATTCAACTTAGTACTGGAAGTCCTAAGCAGCATAGTTAGGCAAAGAAAGAAATAAAAGACATCCATATCAGAAAGGAAAAAGGAAACTTGTTTGCAGAATACATTATCTTATATATAGAAAACTCTAAAGACTCCAGCCAAAAACTGTTAAAAATAATGAATGAACTTAGTAAAGTTGCAGGATACAAAATCAACAAACAGAAATTGGTTGAATTTCTACACACTAACAACATACTATCTGAAAAAGAAATTAAGAAAATAATACCATTTACAATTGCATCAAAAAGAATTAAGTGCTTAAGAATAAACAAAGGAGGTGAAAGATCTGTACAATAACTATCAAACATTTATGAAGGAAATTAAAGAAAACACACATAAATGAAAAGGCATCTCATATTCGTGGATTTAAAGGGTTAATGTTATTAAGATGTCCATACTATACAGAGTGATCTACACATTCAGTGCAATCCTTATCAAAATTCACATGGCATTTTTACAGGAATAGGAAAAAAAGTCCTAAAATTTATATGATATCATAAAAGACTCTGAATAGCTAAAGCAATATTAGGCAAGAAGTGTAAAGTTGGAGGCATTATACCTGCTTTTGTATATTACAAAACTATAGTAATCAAAGCAATATGGTATTGGCATAAAAACAAGCAGATCAATGGGACAGAAAAGAGAACCCAGAATTAAACCCATGTATGTATATATGGTCAACTAATTTTTGACAAAGGCACCAAGAATACACAATAGGGGGAAGAATAGACTCTTCAATAAAGGGTATTAGAAAATTGGACACTCACGTGCAGAAGAATAAAATTGGTTCATTATCTTACACCATACACAAAAACCAACTCAAAAAGGATTTAGGATTTAAATTAAAGACCTGAAACTGTAAAACACTTACAAAAAAAAAAAACAAAAAAAAAAAACAGAAGAAAAGGTCACTGAGATTGGTCTTGGTGATTTTTTGGGTCTGACACAAAAAGTAGGTAGGACTACATAAAACTAAAATGTTACTGTACAGCAAAGGAAGCCATCAACTAAATTAAAAGACAACCTATAGGATAGAATGGAATGAAACATTTGCAAATTATATACTCAATAAGGAGTTAATACTCAAAATATATAAGGAACTCTTACAGTTAATAGAAATAACAAGTTTTAAAATGGGCAAAGAACTTGAATAGATAGTTTTCCAAAGACATACATATGGCCATCAGATATATTTAAAGATCCTCAACATCAATAATCATCATGGAAATGCAAGTCAAAACCACAGTTACTTATCACCTCAAACCTGTTTGAGACGACGAGTATCAAAAAATTAAAAGTTAATAAATATTGGTAAGAATGTGGAGAAATTGGGACCTTGTATACAGTTGATAGGAGTGCAAAATGATGGCTATGAAAAGCAGTATAGGGGTCCCCCCCAAATTAAAAATAGAACTACCACAGGATCTAGCAATCCCACTTCTATATACTGATTTAACAGAATTGAAATCAGTATCTCAAAGACAGATTAGCACTCCCATGTTCATAGCAGCCCTATTCACGATAGCCAAGAGTTTCCGTAGATGGATGGATGAAGAAGGCCTTCAAGGGAATATTATTCAGACTTAATGTTAAGAACAAAATTCTGCAACAAGCAAAATATTGCAAAATATTGGATATTGGTAAACTTGGGGCCATTATGCTATGTGAAATAAACTAGTTACAGAAAGACAAATACTGTATGATTCAATTTATATGTGGTATCTAAAATAGTCAAACTCCTAGATTCAAAAGAGTGGGACTAAACAGGAAGTGGGAAGTTACTAATCAGTGGGCATAAAGCTTTAATCAAACAAGATTAATCAGTTATAGAGATCTGCTATATAGCGTTGTAACCTATGATCAACAATATTGTATTATACACTTAAAAATTTGTTACTTAAAATTTGTTAGGATCTCATGTTAAGCATTTTTACCATAATAAAATAAAACGAAAGAAAAAAAGACTTTTTGAAAATGAATTATCTAAGCATCAACTCAAGAAGAGAAAGATAAGGTCCGCAAAGAATGCCCAAGAAAGTGGAGGAAGGAGAGAATAAAGTGCAGCTATTAATGAACTAGAATTCTAAAAAATAAATGGGGAGAGTAAAGATGGTGTAGTAGTAAGGGGATCCTATGCTAGCCTTGTTCCTCAAACACAGCTAAATAAATATCAAATTATATTTGATATATTATATATAAATATACACCAAGGAATTGATCTGAGCACTGAGAGAACAAACTGCACAACCAGAGGGAGAAAAGAGGCTGCATCATGGGAGGTAGGAGGTGCAAAGAGTGATCTGGGGGAGAAAAGAATCACAGTGTGCTGCAGAGGAGAGGGAGCCCTAATCCCAGAGACCGGAGAAAGAAGAAGAAAGCAGCATGCAGGTGCAGGGTACTGCACAAGAAAAACACTTCACCCAAATCATTGACTGAGAAAATGAGAGTGGCTGATTATCACAAGTTTTACAAGGAGCAGAGCTCAAAAGTCTAGTTTTAGAAGTCCACCCATCACCAGGTTTGATCCTGGTAGATAAAGTGGTGCTCCTGAGGGGAAGGAAGGAAGAGGTCTGGGAGCAGACAGCGTGGTCTGAGGTTATCCTGGTGTAAGGACACAAGTCTAAACGTCTAAACCAAACTGACTCCAGGACAGGCTTTAAGTTTCCCCTCTAAACTAGAAGGCCTGAGTTTCAGCTTCCCCAAAACTATCAGGCAGTTACACATTGCCCAAGGCAGGAGAAACCACCCTTGCAACACCCAATCAGGAAAGGCCAGCGACCACCCTCCACATTATTAAGGGAGAGGCCTGGAGATAGAAACTATAGATAAGACCCTGTTACCTAATGTTAAAGTTAACCTGTTAGTCACCGAGTAAGACCCTAGGCTCGCTCTGTGATTGGTTAAATTTAAAGATACTCTAAACGTTGTAATTGGATCCCGCCAAAAGTAACGAATACTTTAGACAATGTGTATGGTCAAACCCGCTGTCAACGATGTTGTATAATTATGATTGGATCACTGTTCCCATGTCACAACTTCTGTAACTCCCCCATCACAAACCCCATAAAAACACTACTCTGCCCTTGTTCGGGGCTCTCAGCATGGATCCATTGCGTTGGTGAGGTCTGGGAGCCCGAGCTTAAGCCGTAATAAAGCCCTTTGCCTTTGCATACGTGACTCGGACTCCTTGGTGGTCTTGGGATTTTGGGGAGATCGCGATCTGGGCATAACACTGGGTCCCAGTGGGAGAGACAGCTCCCATTCTTGGAGGGCATTTGGGAGAAGTGGCATTGCCTCTAAGGGGACAAAAGACCAGGCAGGCTCCATTGAGCTGCCTCATTCATCAGCATGATGCACCTGCTAAGTGCAACTAACCTGAAAGCCAGCTTTTGGCTGCACTTTACCATAAACTCCCAAACCCCTGTGCAGCCTTGGAACTGCTTTTCTGGGACAAACTGGAGCCAGCCAAGCAGGGTATGATCCTCCCCCAGAGGATCAGTGAGGTTTGTGCCCTGCCATTCCAGGTCCCTAAAGTTTGGAGTTTTGAAACCCAGCCAGCACACCCAATATAAAACACAGGAGCAGTGTGCCACTGGGAAGGTGGACAGTTTGGACGCAGACAAGGGTGAAGGCAGGGATCTGATGAAAGCCTGGGACACAAGAAGAGAGATTGTTCACTCTTCTGTGAGGGCTTCCTGAAGAGTGGCAGGCGTGAACTACCCTCTCCAGGGACTAGAACAGGCGAGTGCCATTTTTACCCCTTCCATCAACACAGACGTACTTGAGAGAGAGGCACGATGCGCACAGTAGAGGCTTGAGCTACTTACACCAGGCCCTGCCCCCCTGCGCTCTGCAGGTGTGTTTGTTTGTTTCTTTTACTAAGGGCAAATGTGCCTGAGAGCCAGAGCTGAAGAGGGCTCCTCCCCCACAAAACCAGCCCAAACCCTCTGTTGGCAGGCCCTAAATCTACTTGCCATAGAGTGCTGCAAAGCTTCAGCTCTAGAGGAAATAGGATCTAGCCTTTTTTAACAAGCAGACCAAAACACACCTAGTTAAAACTTGCCAGATACTGGATAAGGTCTAAATGCTCGCTATTGCTGGTAAGGAGAAACTCTGCAGAGAACTGATCTGAGGAAAAGAGCAGCCAAACCGCAACAGCAGAGCACATAGAGCATACACCGAAACACTTCCTGAAGCACCATACCCTGGACAGTATATGACATATTATTAATATAGCCATTACTCTCAGGAGCAGGAAACATAACAGGTTTTCCTAACACAGAGAAGACAGAGATCAGACAAAATGCCAAGACGGAGGAATTCATCCCAAAAGAGAGAACAAGAAGAGGTAGAAGTAATGGCCAGGGAATAGTCAAAACAGATATAAATAATTTACCTGAGTCAGAATTTAAAACAACAATCATAAGGATACTAGCTGGACTTGAGAAAAGCATAGAAAGAAGACACTAGGGAGTCCCTTACTGCAGAGATAACAGAACTAAAAGCTAGTAGGCCAGAATGAAAAATGCTGTAACCTAGATGCAAAGCCAACTAGAAGTAATGACCATCAATATGGAAGAATCAGAGGAATGAATAAGTGATATACAAGATGAAATTATGGAAAATAATGAAGCTGAAAAGAAGAGGGAAATAAAAGTATTGGATCATGAATGTAAACTTCAGGAACTCAGAAACTCCATAAAGCATAACAACATTTGTATCATAGGAGTCTCAGAAGAAGAGAGGAGAAAGGTGGCATAAAATTTTTTTAAGCAATTACAGCTGAAAACTTCCCTAATCTGGGGAAGGAAACCGACATTGAAACCCAGGAGGTGAAGAGAACTCACATTAAAATCAATAAAAGCCAGCTAACACCCAGACATACTGTAATAAAATTTGCAAAATACAGAGTTAAAGAATCCTGAAAGCAGCAAGGGGGGAAAAAAAGTCTTTAACCTACAAGGGAAGACAAAGATTTGCAGCAGATTTCTCCACAGAAACTTGGCAGGTCAGAAGGGAGTGGCATGATATATTCAACATGCTGAATGGAAACAGTATGCAGCCAAGAATACTTTATCCAGGAAGTCTGTCATTCAGAATAGGAGAGATAGCTTCCCAAACAAAAACTTAAAGAGTTTGTGACCACTGAACCAGCCCTGCAAGAAATATTAAAGGAGGCTTTTTGAATGTGAAAGAAAGACCAAAAGCAACAAAGACTAGAAAGGAACAGGTAAAATCTCCAGAAACACCAACTTTACAGGTAATGCAATGGCACTAATTTCATATCTATCAATAATCACTCTGAATGTAAATTGGAATAAATGCTCCAATCAGAAGACATAAGGTATCTCATTATCTTCAATAGCCAAACTATGGAAAGAGTTCAAGTGTCCATCAACTAGTGAATGGATAACTAAGAAATAATATGTATACACACACACACACACACTCACACACACACACAATGGTATCTTATTCAACCATAGAAAGAATGAAAATTTGCCATTTGCAACAATGTAGGTGCAGCTAGATGTGTTATGCTAGGCAAAATAATTCAAAGAAAGACAAATAACATATGATTTCACTCATGTAGAATTTAAGAAACAAAACAGATAAACATAGGGGAAGGGAGAAAAAAAAGAGAGGGAGGCAAACCATAAGAGACTCTTAAGTATAGAGAACACACAGGGTTGCTGGAGGGGAGGTGAGCTGGGGATAGGCTAAATGGGTGATGTGATTAAGGAGGGCACATATTGTGATGAGCACTGTGTTAGATGTAAGTGATGATTCACTAAATTCTACTAAAACCAATATTACACTATATTAACTAAAATTTAAATAAAAACTTAAAAAGAAGAAGAAATGGGGAGACTCAAACTCTGGTTGTTTAAAAAGTATAGACAAGATAAATGAAGCAAAAAGAAGATATAAACAAGTTTCAGAGTGAAAGAAACATAATAAGAGACAGAGTAGCTACACCAGAATTCTTAGATGCATAGCAGAATTGGGAATTCCTCCTTTATGCAAACTTTGCAAAAAGGGGGAACATTCTGCTTTTCATTTTATGAGGCTATTTTAATCTTGATATCAAAACCAAAGACAAAAAAGAATTGCAATTATTAGACCAGTCTCCTCTATAAACATATATGTATGTGTTTATATATATAAATCTTAAAACTTATATACAAAATTATATAAAATCTTAAATAATTATTAATAAACCTAATACAGCAATATATGTTTAAGAAAAAATTCTCCTAACACTTGACAATGTAGGGTTTACCTAGAATGCAAGTATGGTTCATCATTAGTAAATTCATTATTATAACATACCCAATTAGCAGGCTTAACAAAATCTTTGTTTACCTAAATATATACAGAAAAGCAGTTGATAAAATTCAACTGTACTTCATGATTAACAAAAAGAAAATCCTCACAGTAAACTGGTAATGGAAGGAAAAAAAAATTCTGGTAACCTTTTAATGGTCTCTCCAAAAAATATATACATATTTGATTTTATAGTCAAATAGAACCATTCTCTTTGAAATTAGAAAAACATGCTTACTCTCATGGCATCTATTCAATATTATGCCTGTCTTAGCATAGTAAAAGAATGATTGAAAATACATAAACAAAACACACTCTGTCTGTCTGTCTCTCTCTCTCTCTCTCACACACACACACACACACACACACGGGGAAAACACATAATGTGATGTAAATGTAAAATGCAAAATAATGTCTTGCCCAAGAACAACTGGTGAGTAGCCAAGTCAAGAGTTCACATGTAATTTGCCTCCAAAGCCTGAGCTCAGCAACTTCTGCTGTATCATCTGATGGCCCAGAGAGTAGAGAAGACTACTCATTACAACTGCAATATAAATTGCAGTCTTGCTTCTCATAAAGTTCCTCACCAGTTAAATAACTAACCAGAAATTTTAAATTAATATTATTAATGGAGTGCCTGAATGGCTCAGTCGGTTAAGCGTCCAACTTCAGCTCAGGTCATGATCTCAGAGTTGGTGAGTTCAAGCCCCACGCCAGGCTCTGTGCTGACAGCTCAGAATCTGGAGCCTGCTTCAGATTCTGTGTCTCCCTCTCTCTCTGCTCCTCTGTTGCTCATGCTCACTCACTCTCTCTCACTCAAAAATAAACATTAAAAATTAAAAATAATTAAATTAATTTTATTAACAAAATTTTATATTTATCTTCCAGAAGATTTGGTCTTCATGTTTTTAGAGTTTTCCACTCTTCCAGTATGATAAATACTGTAACAGTGAATATTCTTGGGTCATTGTATATGTAGACTTATAAACTTATAGTCTCTTATAAGTTTATTTTCTGTGAATACATTCACACAAGCAGTATTAACAGGTAAAAAAAAATGTGAACTATCACTACTGGCATATGTTGGCAAATTTCTAAAGCAATTTGTGCTGACCTTGTAATATAAGTGAGTTTCTAAACATATGAATAACTCATGAATTAAGAGCTTGTTTAAATGGTGCTTATAATTGGATAGTAGTGTTCTACTAACTCATGAATATGGTATATTGACATCATTCTTTAAAATAGGTTTTTATTGCAAAATAAATTGCTAATATTTTTACTTTATTTTAGTTATATTAATTTGTACATACATAATTATTATTGAAGCCAGAAGTTGGAGTCTTAGTCATACAATCCTGATGTTTTGTATGTTTAAAATTTTTATAGCAAAATACTTGGAGAAATGTTTCTTTCAAACCACTTTAATTAATGGATAAAAGGTAAAACTATAAGCAAAAGGTTCCTTTAGTTTTTAGAAGCAGATTTTAAACTTTCATATGGTGAAATACTTTGTTCCTTTGATTTTCTTCAGAATTAGAAAAAGAAAGATTATCACATCATTTCATGTACATATACATATATATATACACAAATACATACATATATATATATATATACACGTACATCCCCAAGAGGCAGTACAGCTTAGTAGGTAATACCACAGAATTTGGAACAAAACCGTCTGCATTAAATCCCGACTCTACCATATCCTAGCTCTGGGACCTCTAAGAAATTACTTTTGTTAGCTTCAGTTTTCTCTATAAAAATGGTCATACTTATTTTTATTTGTTTTTTAAAAAATTATTTTTAATTTTTGAGCATTTTATGCCCAGAGCAATTGATGCCCTATTTTGTTCCTTTCTTTCTGGGTAGGTGGAAACATAAATTGTTCAAAATGTATAGCCTTTATAGGATAGAGAAGATATGGACAGAGAAGGTATACTAGAGCTGTTTCTCTGATTTTAGTTTGAACTTTCTTTCCTTATATTCTTGACTCTTTATTCTTTTCTTCTTGTTTTCCAGATTAAATGCATTTATAGAAAAAGAAAAATTGGATGTTAAGATAATAGTAGAATATTCTAACGCTTCAATGGATTCCTCAGCGGAAACCAGTATGTACGTAAACAAAGTGTGGGTTCAGTGTGAGAATGACAGCTGTTTGAAGTGGAGATTGTTGTCAAGTGAGGATGCAGCCAGAGTTGATCACAATAAACCATGGTTCTGCTTCATGAACACTGATTTGAGATACAATAAGTGCTCTATTGCCGAAGAAGACTTTCCTGAAGAGTCTCAGCTTCATCAAAGTGGATTTAAGATTGTCTATTCACAGCTCCCTCTTGGAAGCCTGGTTTTGGTAAAATTTCAGAGTTGGCCAAGGTAAAGTTTCTGTTGTTGTTTTATAATAAACTGTTGAGTTTACTAGTCTTACTAAGTTTCTAACTTAGTCTTACTAAGTTTCTGAAGTTTTAAAACTTTTCAAAGAATCAAATTTTTTCTACTATTTGTCTGATTTCTTATTTACTGTTTTCTTATCACTATTATTTCCCTGACGTTTTAGGGTCTGTTTCTTCTTTCTCTAGTTTCTTAAATTGGAAAGTTTAGGTAACTGACTTAAATCTTTTTTCTTCTTGAAATAGGCAACTAAAGCTATAAATTTCTCTTTAAACACAGCTTTAGCTATTAGCGCACGAATTTTGATATGTTGTGTTTTATTACCTTCGGTTTTGAATATTTACCAATTGTCAAATATTTACTATTTTTCTATGTGATTATCTTCTTTCAAATGAGCTGTTAGAAATATATTTTTAATATCTTATTGAGCTCTAATTTAGATATATTGTACTCATTTCTTTGAATCTTATTTTATGGCCCAGCATAGTCTGTCTTGAAAAGACTGTATACTCTGTAATTGTTGACTAGATACCTAAAGTACTTTTTTTCCTTTAGATTCTTTAGATTTAGTATTGTATAGCTCAGGGCTTCCCACACTAGATTGATTTTCTCAAGTATGCAATATGTACTTTTGTTTATATGGGAAACTGTTCATCTGTCCTTCTATTCTGAATGATAGCCTTTCTGCAATATTCTTGGTTGCAAGTTTTTGGGGTTTTTTTTTTTTTCTTTCTTTCAGCACTTTGAATATATCATGACCACTCCCTTCTGGCCTGCAAAGTTTCTACTGAAAAATCAGCTGATAGCTTTGTGGGGCTTCCCTTGTATGTAATTGTTTTTTCTCTTGCTGCTTTTAAAATTCTCTTTATCACTATATTTTGCCATGTTAATTATTATGTGTCTTGTGTGGACATCCTTAAGTTGAGTTTTTTGAGGATTCTTTATGTTTGCTGGATCTTGAGTGTCTGTTTCCTTCCCCAGATTAATGAAGTTTTCAGCTCTTTTTTTTTGAAATAATATTTCTGCCCCTTTTCTATCTCTTCTCCTTCTGGGATCCATCAATGCAAATTTTATTATGCTTGATGGTATTACTCAGTTCCCTTAACCTGTTCTCGTTTTTTATTATCTGTTTTTCCTTTTTGTTACTCAGTTTGGTTGCTTTCCATTATCCTGTCCTCCAGTTGTTGATCTGTTCTTCTGCCTCATCTAATATGCTGTTGCTTCCCCCTAGTGTGTGTTTTCTTAAATTTCAGTTACTTACTTCATCTCTGACTTGTTCTGTTTTATATTTTCTAGCTATTTCTTGAAGGTCTCACTGAAATCCTTTACTCTTTTCTCAAGTCCAGTGAGTATTTTTATGACCATTACTTTGAATTCTTTGTCATGCATATTACTTACCTCTTTCATTTAGCTGTATTGCTGTGGTTTGTACTGTTCTTTCATTTGTGATATATTCCTCGGTCTCCTCATTAGTCTAACTCTGTGCTTTTTCTATGTATTAATGAAGTTAGCTATGTTTCCTGATCTTGAAAGTAGTGGCCTTATGAAGAGGAGGTCCTGTTGTGGCCTATAATGCAGTGCCTCCTTATTCACCAGAAGCAGGTGCTTCAGGGGTGTGTCCTGTGCGGGATGCTTGCACCCTACTGTTGTGACTGAGTTGCATTTGCCCTTAGTCCAATTGGCTACAATGGCCCACTTTGCTTGTTATGGGTGCACTGGGCAGAGTTTGGTCCTTGTGCCATTAAGGGGTTTAGTCTGGGGTGGCCATGGGCTTGTGGTTGAGTGGTGTCAGCAGTCAGACCAGATGTCTGTCCCCAGTCTGCCTGCTGGGGCTACAGTTGGACTGATCAACAGGGCACCCTCTCTGTGCTGCCAGCTATTAGGTTTGGCCACTGGAACTGTGGGTGCACTGGTATGTGTGGCTATCTTCTCCTCTCCCCAGGGCAGAAGTCATTTTGGAGTGGTACCAGTCCCTCCTGGAGTTGTTTACAGAGTGTATCAGGGCAGGAGGGACACCTGCTGAGTTTCTTGTGCACTTTAATTTTATATGACATGAGTTATTTTCTTTAAGAGATTTTTTTCAGTCAGTTTTATCTCTGTTGTTCAGATTGGATCATTTCTATTTTAAGTTCACTGATTCTTGCCTCTTTCATATTCATTCTGTTATTGAGAATATCCATTGACTTTTTTGTTTTGGTTATTATGTTTTCAGTTGTAAAATGTCCATTTGGTTTTCTCTATATTTTCTAGACTTTATTTTTTAGACTTTCTGTTTTTTTCATTTTGGATTTTATTTAAAGCTATTTTAGCAGGCTGCTCCTACTACCACACTAAAGGGAACTCTTTACAAAAGAACTCTAAAAAAACCTCATAAACTATGAGGGAACCTCTTTGTTACTGCTGGATGGGAGTTGGAAGTCTAGGTTTTCTCCTCAGCTTTCAGTTACCCTCTCTGGGAAAGGAAGGGTGTCTCATTACTGGTAGGCAGAGATGAGAGTTGAGGATCCTCACTCACCAGTTTGGCTGAGAGAGGTAGGGTACCTTGTTACTCACCTCCACTGATACCATGGGGGGAGAACCAGTTCATGCTGGGAGGTGATAACAACTCCATCTTCCCAGTAGGTTTCTTCCACCACCACTGAGAGGGGAGGATGTGGGGGCTTTATTACTGCTGGGTATATTGAAGTACAGACTCACCACTTGGCCTTTGTTGATGGGAATAGAGCTGGGGACCTGCAGAGTTTTCTATGGTATTTGGCTGGGAAAAAGCAACTATTGCTTAGAAGTTTTCTGTATTGCTAGGCTTTTCCTATGCTGGCCCTTTGGCTTGAAAAAGCAGGTTTCATACGGATTTTTTTGCTCCTTTATACCCTTGGATGTCTCTGAGTTGCTGGCTTCTTTAGCACCTAATCTAGGAGATATGAGGCAAAAATAACACTCAGGGAACTCCCTGTCATGTCATTTGTCAGGTTCCAAGGTCCTTATCTGGTTTATTTTCTCTTCACATTTTAGAAACATCTTATGTTTGTTGGATATATAATACCCAGAAATTTTTGATATACCTAGGATGAAGAGTCTATTTCTACTTGTCCAAAAGTGGAATCTGCAGAATAGATTTTCTTTAGCCTTTTTGTCTAAATCATATACCCGAGTCCCTTATTCTATGATTTTCTCAAAGTATCAAAAATATGAACTTGTTTTCCGAAATTTATTAGCATTTTTCTTTCACATATTTTCTCCCCCTCTCCACACAACCTCGCATACCGTCAATATCCCAAAATCAGTGTGGCATTTGTTACAGTCTCTGAACCAGCATTTACCCATTATTGTCGATTCAAATCCACAGTTTACATTAGGGTTTGTTCTTTGTACTGTATATTCTGTAGGTTTTGACAAATGTGTAATGACATGTATTCACCATTATAATATCATACAGAACAGTTTCAGTGGCCTAAAATTCTCCTGTGTTTCACCTATTACTCTTCTCACCACTCCTGGCAACTGGAGATCTTTTTACTATATCCATAGTTTTGCCTTTTCCAGATTACTGTATTATTGTAATCATGATATGTTGCCTTTTCAGGTTGACTTCTTTCACTTAGTGATATACATTTAAGTTTCCTCTATGTATTTTCATGGACACACATGATTGTTTTAATTTGTATTTCCCTGACGACATGCGATGTGGAACATCTCTTACTATACCTATTTGTCATTTGTATACCTTATTTGGTGAGGTATCTACTTAGATCTTTTGCCTGTCTTTTAATTGAGTTCATTTTCTTATTGTGGAGCTTAAGAGTTCTTTGTATATTTTGGGTATCAGTCCTTTATCAGATATGTTTTTTGCAAATATTTTCTCCCAGTCTGTGGCTTATCTTCTCATTCTCTTACCAATGTCTTTTGCAGAGCAGACACTTTTAATTTTAATGAAGTCTAGTTTACCAATCTTTTTTTCATGGATGGTGCTTTTGGTGTTGTATCCCCACTTTTATTTGTACCTTCTCTTTCCTTTATCTGTATTGATCCTTTCTTCTTTGATTTGGATTATACTTCCAGCAGTTTCTCATTACTGTAAGCTTTTGTCCTGGTAAAGGTTTTTTGTTGTTGTTGTTGGTTAGTTTTAAGTGTTCATAGGGCCCAGACTACTCCAATACCTTCAGGTTTTGTTGAATTCCCCTCGTAGTTTTGGCTGCTGTGCTCACGTTGACTTGTTGCACTTTTCAGTAAGTACTTCTTGCAGTTTTGAGGTTCTTATTTCACAAACCAGTCAGACCTCTGGTTGCCTTCTCCCTCCTGCCTTGTTTCCCCTCATACTGGCGTTAGTAATATGTGGGTCTTGTTACTATCAGTAGTTTGTATGTGCCTGCTCCTATTTTGGTAGTTTATGTGAATAACATATCACTTAGTTTTGTTATAGATGTTGTGTGTCAGGTTTTTGCTTTGCTATTGTAGTTGTTCTACCTGTACTTATCGGGAAATTTCAGGAGATTCTAAAACTATCACAACATGGCTGTTATCTTCCCAGAATCCCTTGCTATTTTACACTGCATTCTCATACTTAACAGTCTCAAAGCTAGGATATTCTGGCTCATATTACTTTTTTTTCACTCACATTCAGCTATTCTTGAAGAGTATAAGATGTTTGCTTTCATAGAGAGACTGTGATGGACCTACTTTACCACACACACACACACACACACACACACACACACACACGAGGCCTTTAATGCAGCACCTACATTTATATTCTTATTCTGTCACTTACTGTTGTGGGCTGACATATGTTCCCCAGAAAGTCATACTTTCAAGCTCAAACTTCATAAGTGACTGTATTTGGGATCAGAGCCTTTAAAGAGGCGATTAAGTGAAAATAAGCTATTAGTGTGGGCCCCACACCAATCTGACTAGCATTCTTAAAAGAAATTTGGACACACAAAGAGACACCATGGCTGTACATGCATAGAGGAAAGACTATGTGAAGATGCAGTAGGAAGGTAGCCATCTATCTACAAGCTAGGGAGAGGCTTCAAGAGAAGCCATCCCTGCTGACCTATTCATCTTAGACTTAAAGCCTCCAAAACTATGAGAAAATAAATTTCTGTTGTTTAAGATACTCACTGTATGGTATTTTTTTTGTGGCATCACTAGAAAACTAATACATTTAATATCTTTGCAAATATGGAAATCTCTCTGAGATATATACCTTGTGCTACTGAGGACTTTTCTAGAGATAAAATGTGAAATGTTGTAAATACATACATATTATTTACTTAAATAAAAATATTTTCTTATGTAAAATAATTAGGATTGGCATGAAGAGGAGCTAGATCGCTATGTAAAAAATATTTTAAAAGACATGATTATTGGGGCACCTGAGTGGCTCAGTTGGTTGAGTGACCAACTCTTGATCGCAGCTCAGGTCATAATCCCAGAGGTGTAGGATCTAGCCCCACATCCAATGCCACCCTGAGCATGGACCATGCTTAAGATTCTTTCTCTGTCTGCCTCTCTCTCCTTCTGCCCCTTTCCCCAACTTACTCACTCTTGCTCTGTCTCTCAAAAAAAGACATGAATATGAATGCTTATTTTATGGCGTTACTTATAAAGGTATTTGTAGTCCCATGTCATTTTTCAGATCTAAAGTTAATATTTTGAAAGCAGAGAGTTTTTATTTTCTAATGGAAATTTTGAAGGTACAATAACTAATTCAAGAAATGTATTTGTTTCATGTCACTGTATCTGAAATATTACGTTATAAATCTGATTAGGAATTTCTTTTGCAGTTTTGTGCTTATAACTGAGGGTTAGAACTTGAAATACCCATGAAACATGTTTTATTCCACCCCCTAAATTGTCTCTAATCTATGATTAGAACCTTCAGAATGCCTGCAAAATGCGGCTGCATCTACTTTTTTGCTTATTGGAAAGAGTAGAATGCATTTGGCTAAGTAGTCAGATGTATTCCTCTTTATGAACTAAATATAATTGAGTACAGGCTTAAAATATACTGTTAAAATATAAAAACTCAAATCTAGCTATATTTTGTATTCGGTACTACAAATACATAAAAAGATGATAACAGGATAAATTACAATAGCAGAATATAAAGCTAGAGTTAACCCACTAAAAACAAACATCAGTTCTTAATTAAGCAACATTAAAGATCTTGAAGTTTCAAATGGGAAGACCAGCTAGGTGGCTATAGAGACACTTAGGAGGTAGCATTTTCTGGGTCAGTTCTTGGTAGTCTATGGTCTTATCAACATCTCAGAGTTATTCTTTCCCAAAGAGTTGGCCTTCTCCAATAAAGCTAAAAAAGCTAAAGAAAGACTGATACAGAATCTACAAATGCCTATTTAATCTTTATGTAATAAGAACAAATAATTGTAAAGAGAAAGCACTTTGTCTATGGGCAAACTCCACAGAAAATCAATTTACAATAGTTATTTACCTCCACATTGTGAGATAGCACACACTTACATACTTACAAAAGTACATATGCAATTTCTTGCCTTTGAGTTATGCTATATCTGTTGTGCTTAGGGTGGGGATACCTACATGTACTAAGAAGAGAAAAACTATCTTCCTAATGTTTAAGCAGCCTTGATTTTAAAAAATTGATCAAATAGCATCGTATTCAGCGAGAAATGGCATAGAAGTTAAAAGTGAAAAACAATGAATGGTGTATATTTTCCTTAGTAGAAGAAAATACATTGTCAAGCCAAAACTAGGCTCTATTTTAGGGTAACTACCTTGGGCATATTTACACAGACATTTTACAAAGATTTTTCATAAATGTGAAAATAAATTTATAGAAAATATATTTGTACTCTAATGTACCATAGTAGTAAAATTTAGTAGTAAAATATGCCTTTAAACTAACAAACCAATCCAATGATAAATTTTAGATATAGTATTTAAATTTATAAATTGAGATTTCTAGATCCTTTTAGTATTATAAAATATTTGATTATTTCTTATTTGCATTCTTTTGCCTATGTATTAATATACTTACAACATGGAGAGTGGGGATGGGAAATCTCCTCTTCCTATCAGCCTGCTGTAGTTGGGTACAGCTTAGAGATTTTGTAGCAAATATAACATTCAGTCAGTGATGATTCCAACTCACCCATTTTGTTTCCCACAGATAAAGAAGGAGGCCCAAGTAAAATCTGCTCTCCTCTTAAACACCCAAACCATAGCTTGAAAATAGCAGTCACTGAGTATAAATACATAGCAACTGAAATCGTGCTTAAACTTCAACTTGTTTTGAAGGCAATAGCTATCTTATTAAAGATCATTTCTGGGGCACCTTGGCGGCTCAGTTGGTTAAGTGTCTAGCTCTTGGTTTCCGCTCAGGTCATGATCTGGTTTGTGGGATCAAGCCCCATGCTGGGCTCTGTGATGATGGCACAGAGTCTGCTTGGGATTCTCTCTTTCATCTCCACCCCTCCCCTGCTCATGCATGATCCCTCTCTTTCTCAAAATAAACAAACATTAACAAAGAAATGTTATTTCTACTGTGTGGGAAAGGTGTAAGACATCAGTTTCTTCATGGTATATTTGCACTTGAAGTTACCTGTTGTACCCAAATTTCTCCTTTTCCCCAAGTGAATTCCAACACCTGGTATCTATTTGGCTTGTTGTATTTGTATATTTTACCTCCCACCACCCACAGACTCTAAAATTAATCCCACAACTTTCCTTCTAATTCTAATACTTTCCCGTGGGGTTGCCATCTCTTACTCTCCCTCTCCATCTTTAAGCCCACAGACAGCACTTTAGAATTTCTCATCAATATGAATGTGAAAAATCGGGTAGTGGAAGTGCACAATACAGTATCATTGTTGACAGTTTTAGAACTCAAATGGAGTTCAGAGTAAGAGCAAAAAAATGGACATCAGCTTTCTTCAATCACACTGAGTCAGAGAAAATGATAGCTATAGCATGTGGAGAGAAGTAATCTTGTTTTCTGCGTCTGTTGCCTCTCCTCAACTTCTCCTGCAATTTGGTACATTCTATCTTAGCACAGACTATGAGTCAGACAATTCCTTTGCACTGCCTAAAGAGATAATAAAGTGCCCCAGTTATTTGGACATTTGACAATATTTTTCATAATTCATGTAAACCAGCATCCAAAATTTTCTATAATATGTTTTAAATAATGAATAGAAGCTCTTTTCTTTCATTGGCATCTAATTATTTTTAGGAGTCATCTCTAGTTTTATTTATATTTTATAGAGTAATAATTTAAATTGAATATTCTTGGGCCCAATAGGTTTGGGTGTAAAAGAAGTTGTATCAGCATTTGTGTCAGAAAACATAGTAACTGCAAAAATTTTTTTCATGTCTCAAGTGTTATAAATCCTATGATTGTTTTACACTGAATGGAGTTGATTCTATTTATAATTTAATATTGCTTGGCAATAATCCTTTTTAATATTGCTGTGAGGTGCAAATCAACTAGTATTAAACATGAACCCCTTACATTTTACAAAGAGTAATCAACAACTATAATGTAACAATTACAATTTGGCTTCTTTTAAAGTAGTTATTAATCCAGTTGGAGGACCCACTCTTTCTTGATTTCTGATAAGTTAGAAGTGTCCAATGCAGCTGCTACTCATTCTTAATCATTTATTTGCCTATTGAAATCTTTTTCTTTTGAGTGAATTCCTTCAGAAATGTAGATTTCCAATGTAGGTTTAAAAAATAAACGCCACTCAAGGTTCCTTTTAAGCACTTTTGAGCCCATAAGTGTTGCCAAATAGCAATGATACCGTGATGTGAACCTGACAATAACAAGATAGGTCCTGAACCTCTCCTTGACTTTCCATCATCATTTCTAGTTTTCCGAAGTATTTGGCTTCTTTGGGTTCTACGTAGTCTGACTCAATTTGTAATCATCCAGCCCTTCCTCTTCCATGATCTAGAGCTACCAGGCAGCCCCTTCTCCTAACTCAGAGAGGGCCAAGTGTCAAAGAACTCTGCTCAGCACTCTGCTTAAGTCACACACTTCACTGTCCCTGGTGACTGGTGCACCCAAGTCATTGCCTTCTGGCAGCTATACTTGGGATATGTCAGGTTCCTGGAATCACCTTGTTTTAATTGATAATACTAACTGTGAAATATTTGCATTAGTTTACATTGTGTGATTTATGATCTGTAAAGACTTTTTTTTTACAGTGGTATGGTAGATGTGTTTCTATATTTATGACTTTGTAACTTTTATATCAATAGACAATTTAGTAGACGATCAACCATCTATAGTCCTCAAACCCAAGCAATTTATAGATTTTACATTTTTGTGATTGCAGGTTCTTTATAGCATGGTCTGTATGCTTCCTTTAGGTTTTAAAATTATCTAAATATCTAATTTGTCCAGTTTCTAAATAAATGAGGCAAAAAATGCTTTGTATCATTCTTCCTCCTTCTTAATTATACCAATTAACTTACCTGTATATGATTGTATTAGTTTGTTAGGGCTGCCATAACAAAGTATCAAAGACTAAGTAGCTTAAAAATAACAGAAATTTAATATCTTACCATTCAGAAGCTAAAATTCTCAGGTCAAGGTATCAGCAGGATTGATGTCTTCTGAGACTCTCTAGTTGGTTTGTGGATGGTTTTCTCCTTGTGTTCTTTATGTGCTCTTCCCTCTGTGCATGTCTATATTGTAATATTCTCTTTTTTATTAAGAAACCAGTCATGTTGGATTAGGACCCACCTTTTAACTTAGTTATTTCCTTAAAGACACTATCTCCAAACAGTCACATTCTGAGATACTGGAGACTAGGACTTCAACATATGAATTTGGTGAGGGGTGAACACAGTTTGGTTCATAATGATGGCACTCTACAATATTTTGATTTGCAAAACCCCAAAATGTATAAAGCATGTACTTGTTTGAATTTTGTAACTAGCACAGTGAGGAACCAGAGTCATAGCAAGACCTAGTTACCTGCTTGAGGCCTCTTGTCTGGTAGAAGGCAGAACCAGAGCCTGAGTCTTCTGATTTGAACTTCACTACCTTTTTTCACTAGGGAGCTACAAACTGAAGTAGAACTTGGCATTCCTTGGTCACAGCTTCCCAACATTTTTTACTGTCTTCCTTGCCTGCACTAGTCTCTGAACAATAGGTCAGAATCTCAAAATTTTGCTAAAACAGTTAAAACTCAGTTGATATATATATCTCAAAAACATATATATACATATACATATATATATTATATATGTAAATGTGATGTATATATTCATTTTTGCCAAATGGAAAAATGAAACCTATCAAGAAATTTCTGGAGGTTTATGTCATAAAAGAACACACCTCTAAAGCTTTATTTTTAGTAAAGGATAAATTTTTTTTCTAGAACTAAAAATTTTTAGAAATTTGGTCTTCCAATGGAGCAGATGCAGGGAAGGTGCAAGGCTGCTGAGCTCTGTTTCTGCATTTCCCACAGTAGTTACGATCTTTAGCGTTTTCACAGCCTAAGCTGCCAGTACCCTTTGAGCAGCCCTGAGCCCTTTGGCTCAGGAAATGACAGCTCTCTCCTACTCCATCAGAAACTGTCAGTGGGTTAACATTTTAGTAATTAAGACTTCTGATTGGTTAGAGTTGATTCAAATGGGCCATGAATTTACATTTCCTATTAGCCCTGCCTAAATGTCTTTTATAGATCCTGGAGATCATCCTTCTGTCTTACAATTCTTTCTCCTTATATCTTATGTTTATCTTAACTATGTGACTTCCAAAGCTTTCTATATCTGCAAAGATACAACTGATAACTTCTATCAAGTGAATATCCTACTTTTAAAGGATACAAGTATGAATATGTTTAATTTTACAGTTTTTAAAATTCAAAAGAATAAGTTTGATATATGATTGTAACATGTTTTGATTTCTGCCTTTTTTTTAAAGCATCAAAATAATTAAAAATTCTTTCTTTTGAAAGTTGGCCAGGGATACTTTGCCCAGATCCTTTTAAAGGGAAATATGTGGCCTATGACCTGGATGGAAATGTTGAACAATATCACATAGAATTCCTGGGTGATCCCCATTCAAGGTCATGGATGAATGCAACATTTGTTGGACATTATAGTATCACATTAAAGGTAGGTAGAGTAACATCCAAGTTTTAGTCTTCTTGCACTTGTTTTTAGTTATGGCCATTTTTATCTCAGAACCTAAAAGATATATAATTATTTACTTTTACATTTATATGAACTAAATAGTATATACTATTTGTTTAAAACCAAACATTTGTATTTCTAAAGAAGTTTTTTTAAGGGAAGCGTGGAAACTAGAGTGGTTTTAAATTTTATTTTCCTAATGGCAATATAGTATGAATCAGTTGAGGACTTTACGTAATTGCCTTTTGAAACAATTTTAAGATTATCATTTGGTAATTTTTAAAAATTCCCTTGAGAAGATTCTAAGTTGTAGCCCTAGTTCATAGGGAAAATTAATTATGGAATGTAACCAGAGTTTCAAATTTCAAACAGAATATTTCATTATACTAACTCCTTCAGTATCTTTTAAACTTAAAATCACTCACTACAACTAATGAATAGACTGGACTCTCAGGTTAATGAGAGTCGGTGAAGTGGACCTATTTCCATAGGTTTGGTTTAGTCATTATAAATCAATTCAATTATCTGTGTCTGTGTTCTAATATTGGAACTTTTCATCTGCAAACCATGCCTTCATTAGAAATCTGATTTGAAGATAGATGTCAGAAATGTGGATTCCTGGGGTGCCTGGGTGGCTCAGTTGGTTAAGTGTCCAACTTCAGCTCAAGTCATGATCTTATGGTTTGTGGGTTCAAGCCCAGCATCGGGCTCTGTGCTGAAAGCTAGTTCAGAGCCTGGAGCCTGCTTCAGATTCTGTGTCTCCCTCTCTCTCTGACCCTCCCCTGCTCATGCTGTCTCTCTCTCTCTCAGAAATAAATAAAGCATTGAAAAAAAAAAAAGAAATGTGGATTCCTTTGACTGTTTCTACTTTATAGTGAAAATATATATATATATTCAAATACACATATAAATGTATGTGCATTTAAGCCACACCATTTAATCCAGTGTAAGCAAATCTGTGTAGATTTGAGGTACTTTAAAACAGGTTTTTACTATATCTTTGGCATAAGTACTATTTTTTTTCCATGCAACTTGAAAGAAACTGAAATGGAAGGCCATTTTAATAAAAATATTGAAGCATAAAATAACATATATACTTTCATTCCATGGTAGTTGTGTGTCAATTACCTTAATGTGACACCTTCTCTGCTCTGACACCTTGGATGTGTCCCTAGGCACTTCTGCTGGCAGCCACAGAAGACAGTAAGAATTGTTCAACCTTCTTTGCCCTTCTCCTCTTTCCTAAAGGATGGGGAAACCTGCTAGCTTCTCATGAAGCAGACCTTAGAATCTTAGACATTTGACAATATGTTTAAGAGCAAGGCATTCTTAAGAAATTATATTTAAATATAAGTGAAAACTAAAAGTGGATTTTTAAATTGTCTCAACTAATATTTCTGTCAGGATTTGAATTCTGTCAGAATTAATTTAAGTTGTCTGATTCCAGTGAGCATACCATTAATCCCTGGGACAAGGAAAAAATCTGATGTGAAATAAAGCTAAACTCAAGCATCAGTACCCATAAGTTTTTAACTGTCTGAAAGAATTAAAGCAAACTTAGAAATTCTTGAAAAGACCCCCAATTCAGGGCTGCTTAAATAAAGCAGACCCTTAATACAAAGATGAGAACAGGAAAAAATAAAGTATCTATTTCCCCTTTTCCTTCCCCTACTCTCCCAGCTAGCCAAGTACTCCAGGTAGATAACCCATTGGGTGCTCATAGGCTTGGGCGGTTCTCTTTTCTACTGACACTCAGGGTACCTTTCCTACATGCTGTGTGTGTGTGTGTGTGTGTGTGTGTGTGTGTGTGTGTGTGCATGTGTGCATGTGCATTTGCACAAATGTGTGGGTGTGTCTTACTCTTTTTGTCTATCTTTTTCTTCTTCCCTTGGAGCTGATATAATAGGGATGCCTTTCTCAGTGGGTCTCTTCATTCAGGACTAAAATTTTAATTCCTTTCTACCTCAAATTCAGCTGGCACAAGTCAGATTGTCCCTTTGTGCTCTGATTCCCCACTCCTGCCAATCTAAGGATCTCCACTTACCAGGATGGGAAGACTCATATTGAAGCCTCATTGCCCCAAGCTACTCAAGAAACAGAAAGGAAAGAGGTTGACTCTGGAAGCACTGCCAACCAAAGTAGAAAAAATGGTTAAAAATGTTACATATGAGAAATTGGTTGAAAAAGAATAATTTGATCTATGTATTATCAAGGGATAGCTGAGATTTCCCTGTCCCTGGAAGATGGAAATAGTTTAACCCCCACCTATAGTTCTTTTGCCTAAACTTCCCAGAAATTTAATCTTTTAATGGTCCTTTCTGGACTGGAGCTCCCATATCGTCAAATTCTGTCTCTACACTGTACCACGTTGATCCAGATATTAAGTTCACACCCCTTCTTCCATAAAATACATCACTCACATGAAAAATAATGTATAGTAGCCAATGTGGACTTTCTTAAAGATTTTTCTAGAAGTGGAGGAGGATGCACATTGTACAAGTTGTCTGATCTCTTTTTATAAAACTAGCAAAGGATTTGTAATTTTCACTACTTAAACCGACTAAGTCGTATTTCATACATTATTTTAACATCATTTTATCCTAATTTGTGTAAGCTTAGTTTAATAGGTGATTGAATGTTTTTGAGTTTTCACTGAATATGGACTATATATGTTTTTCAGTGTATATGTTCAGGTAGGAGAGAAATGTTATCTTACAAAGACATTGTTTGCATTTCTGAGAAAATGAAACATGATTCTAGTTTTAGATTATGAAAAAATTAACTGTTTTAGTTCATGTTTGTCAAATTTTTTTTGAATAGTCAGTTTTCCCTGGTTGATATAGTTATGGGACTACTGATTTACTAATCTTATCATTGAAAGCACAACAGAGCTCTGTCACTGCCTATTGATAGGTACAGAGGATAAGGTTTCCACCAATAAATAAAACTTCTCATAGATATGCCAGGATATACTTTAGAATACAGTGGAAGGCAATATTTAGGTTGTGAATTTGTAATTTACATTAGTTTATTTATACAATTATTTTTTCATTTACTGTAAAAGCAGCAGCTCTATAGACAGCTGAAACCCATCTGCCCCCAACCCCCTTACTTAGAGGAAATAAATAAGAACATGTGCTGGATGGCTATTTTTTTAAGAATTGATACACAGAATACAGTTCTTTGCACCCAATTACCCCAAATTTTGTTCTTTTATGTTTAGTGGATACATGTCTGCAGAACCCATTATTTGCAGGTTTACCTTTTAGCTTGACAGACTACATGACTTTGTTTAGCATTTCTGAAGTCTGGCTGTGCATTAGAAATCTTTACAAAATAACAACAAAATGACAACAGCAACAAGAATGTAGCAATGCCTGAGCTCTACCCTCCTGGATCAGTTAGAACAGAATCTCTTGGAGTAGGGCCAGGCCTCAGCAATTTTAAGCTCCTCAGATGAATCTAAGGAAGGACAATGGACTAAATTTTCTCAACTTGAGGCATCAGAGTTTTGTTGACTTTGTCTTGACTAGCGTAGTAATATAACTTTGGTTATGGTTTACTGTTTGTTTCCTATTGCCTTCTATTTCTTTGCTTAGTCTTTTACTTTGGTTTGCCTTGAAATTATGCTCACTGCCATATGTTCACATGTCAAACCATAATAATCAGTTTGATTGAACACAGCTTTAAGGTCATTCCTGTCACTCAATGTTATGCATAATTTATGGATATTGCTGACAAAACTGATATATAATTTGAACTTCATATTTTTAGTAGGTTTAAGTTGAACATCCATCTTATTGGTTGTATAGAGTCATTATAATTTTTCTAGGACATAAATAATGCACTCCAACCAATGATTGCTTGGCCTGTAGTTTTCTAGTTTTTCATATTGTCAAGAAAACATAGATAGTTCATCCCTGATGCTATGATGCTCCTGTGGTAAAATTTAAATTCTTTTTAATGTTTTTATTTGTTTCTGAGAGAGAGAGACAGTGTGAGCAGGGGAGGGTCAGAGAGAGAGGGAGATACAGAATCTGAAACAGGCTCCAGGCTCTGAGCTGGCAGTCAGCACAGAGCCTGATGCGGGGCTCCAACCCACGAACCATGAGATCATAACCTGAGCCGAAGTCAGACACTTAACTTACTGAGCCACCCAGGCACCCCTCCTGTGGTAAAATTTAAAGGTTTATTTTGTCCATGATGTGAATGGATTTTTTTTGGCTCTGTATTTTAGTGATTTGCTTACTACTGTACAGAGGGTGTACCTGTACGCGTGCAACTGTGTCTTCGGGGACCAGAGATCATTTGCATATTTACCTGTTGTATTATGGAGTTGTCTGTATTTTCCAGGAAGATGAGCAGGGAGCAATGCCATATTGCCAAAGTTAAGCTCTGCAGTTCCTAGTTCTGTTTTCTAATTGGAGTAGTGTTAATAGTGCTCACTGAAAATTTCCAGGTCTCTTTCCTTCTGTTACAGAGAATTGCACATTTGATACTTGTGGTGGGTGGGGCCAGTGAGTTGTGTGAATTGATGTATGCCACGTCTTTTAGCACATAAATGTGTGCAGTACAACATCCTTCGGAGTTCACTCTTTCCCCCATGGTACTGTGAATGATAGCATTTGAGACGTTGATTTGATATTCTCTCAGCCTGGATCCCTGAATGACTGCTCCCTCCCCCTCTCTACCAGATAGCAGATAAGCAAGGTAAAGATGATATAGGCCTTGTGTTAAGCCCTTGGGATTATTCTAACAGATGCACTAATGATGGCACAAAGGATGTCACAGTTCTTCGAACTTGTATCTTTAGAAGGACCATTTTGAAATTTCAGTACTTCAAGGAATTTGGCCAAATGACTATAATCATCGTACTTTAACTCTTCCAGTCTGTCAATAGAAGTAACGCAACTTGTTACCCTGTAGTAATTTATAAAATAAGTTTATTTCTTTTCTGTATAATGAAACATGTATGAGTAGAAATTACCAACTGATGATCAGTTTTTTGAATATAAATTTGGTCTAATAAATATCTTCCAACAAAAGGCTCTGATGTCAACATGCATTGTGATGACTCCAACAACGAAAAGAGCCCACAAACAGCAAAGATATAATGAGTCTCTGCAATCCCATGAAGATCTTCACTATTTGACATATAAAAGAAACTGAAATTCAGGCTACTTGTCTAGCACAAGGTTGCTCAACTACCAAGTGATGAGATAATTATTAGAATCAGTGTCTGACTTCAAAGTCCAAATTATTTGTCTTCTATACCCTGCCAATTTACTTATGCATCAGCAGTGGCCTGATTTATTGTGAAAATTTTCCCACATTTGGCTACAAAAGGAAGAAAATTCTCACCTTTTAATTCTAAAAGGTTGAATCTTGGCAGTCTCTGGTAGTCTTGCTCTTTATTCGCCCCTTGTTGTCCCCCCTTGGAGGACTAATGACCAAGCAGAACTCTTGATACAAATTACATTTGCAGTAGTCATAACAAGTGCATCTGGATGAACATCTATTTGAGCAAGTGTTTTGCTTATTAGGATCCAAATTCTAAGAGTGTGGTTTGTAATAAGGATTAGCAAATTAGTTTATAACTAGATCATCAGGCAGTGTTTTGCTTTTAGAGTAATGGGGTGAGACCGGATACAAATCTGTTGAGCCAACTCAGTAGAAAACCACATTTGCAATATCAATTATATACATACATACATATATATGTATGTATATTTCTCAACTTACAGTGTGGTTACATTCTGATAAACACATTATAAGTTGAAGGTATCATGAATCAAAAATGTATTTAATACTTCTAGCCTACCAAACATCATGGCTTAGTGTGGCCTTCCTTAAAGGTGCTCAGAACACTTACATTAGCCTACAGTTGGTCGAAATAATCTAATAAAAAGCCTAGTGAATAATCATGTATTGAGTATTGCATGTAATTGAATACTATAGTTAAAGTGAATAAAAGCATTGTTGTACCGGTACAGAATGTTGTCAGTATACCAGTTGTTTACTCTTGTGATTGTGGGCTGACTGGGAGCTATGGCTTGCTGATGCTGGGCAGCATCATGAGAAAGTATCCGCCACATAGTGCTATCCCAGGAAAAGATCCAAATTCAAAATCTGGAGTATGAGTTCTACTGAATGTATATCATTTTTGCACCATTGTAAAGTCGAAAAATTGTAAGTTGAGCCATCACAAGCTGGGGATCATTTCTCCAGATGTGTTTTTAACCATGTTCCTGCTTGCAAGTAATCTGTATAGCAGTCCAACTCTTGTAAGTTTTTATTGTATGAATTGCGCATTTGATATAAAATTTGCTATAAATTTGGTATTATCAGATTAAGATTTTTCATTGATGTGCATGTTTTCTAAGCACTCTTTAGTTCTTGGCCTGGAGAAAGGTTAGGAAAATTAGAGCATATTTCCACAACTGTGACCTTATTTGTGACTAATATGCCAAGAAAATTTTTGTAGTCATGTATATTAGGAAAAAAATTAAGTTGTCATAGCAGTTAAAAAGGCAGGCTCTAAAGCCTGGGTCTTCGGGTTTGAAGGTTGGCTGTGTTACTTAGCAGATGATTGACTACAGGCTTACTTAGTCTTTACAAGTCCCACATGCCTCATCTTAAAATGGAGGTTATAATAGTATCTGCCTTAGAAAGATGTTGTAGGGGTTGACTGAGATAACACATGCAAAGCATTTGGCATAGTGCTTGTCATATGTTCTTTTTATTTTTTCCTTCTTATTTTTTATTTACTTATTTATTTTTCATATGTTTCTTTTAAAGTAGTATTATTGAAACATAGTTGACTTACAAAGTAGTTTCAGGTGTACAGCATAGTGATTTGACAATTCAGTACCTTCCTTAATGCTCATCACAATAAGTGTCGTCACTATAGTAGGCTTTTAACAAACATTAGCTGATGTTATTCATCGAAACTACAGGTAAAGTATACATTTAAAATTATTTATATTCTTTCCCTAGAATCTCACATCTATAGAAAGGAGTAACAGAAAGATACCAAAAACAATTAGATGGAGAAATGATCTTTTCTTTTGATTAAGATCGTATGTGAAAAATGATATAATTTTAGTGTTTTTTTATCAACCAACATGATGCTCCCAGAAATGGGAGGAAATAAAGCTAGTTGATCATCTTATCCTTTAATTCTTTAGCATATGACTGAAAGAGGCCATTGCTGCAATGCTTTTCTAGTTGACTGTAAACAGAAGTGCTCTGAACTGTTGAAAGTGGGAGATAAGTTAAAACCTTAATCTGACTCCTTGGTGAGTGAATAGTCCCCAATATCAGCAGTGTCTTGAGAATACTTTGGATTTGTTTGATGGAATTTGGAAGGGGAATAGGAAATATTATCTTTCATGTTCTTTGCAACTGAATGACACCAGCTTCTTTCCCTATCTCTGTTCTGCTTTTTGATTCACTCACATTTATGTATGCTGACTTTGCTGCTCCAAATAAATTCTTGAATTCACCTCTGTCATCTCCTGACTTCATCTCTTATGAATTTAGATAGCTGTGAACATCTACTGAAGTTAAAAAGTCCAAATTCAAATAATATGACCGACTTTATACTCAGATTATAAAGGATAGAACAGGTGGCCACCTTTCCCATCATCAAATGCATGAAAGATGTATTAAATATCACCTAGGTTTCTCATATTGAGTCTTCACTGGAACAGTAGTAATCTTTTCTAAGAAATTCGAATATATAGCTTTCCCAATTTTCTAGAAGTGTCTAGTTTCTGTTAACGGAACCAGAGTCAGATCATTGTTTATAAGCCAAAATATGAGGCTTACTAAATTGCCTTCAGAGTCATATGCCTTATTAGTTAGTCTTCTTTAAAATGAGTCTTTTAGGCGCGCCTGGGTGGCTCAGTTGGTTGAGTGTCTAGCTTTGGCTCAGGTCATGATCTTGTGGTTTGTGGGTTCAAGCCCTGTGTCAGGCTCTGCTGATAGCTCAGAGGCTGGAGCCTACTTCAGATTCTGTGTCTCCCTCTCTCTCTGCCCCTTCCCCACCACTCTCTTTCTCTCTCAAAAAATAAATAAACATTAAAAAAATAAAGTGAATCTTTTAGGTTGATGTTCTTAAATTAGTAAATGGTAGTGGAGTAACTTTTTGGTACATTTTTCCATTAGGGAATAGTGAAGTTCAAAACTCATAGTCATAACCAAAAGTCCACAATTGATATATTAACTTTATTTTTTCATTGTTTTAAAAAATTTCCCCCATATATTGACTAATTGTATCACATCTTCTAGCCAAAAGCCAGGACCAGTCTATGACTCAGACAAAATCCATTATCCCTAAACCCTAAACAATACAGATTGAACTAACTTTGACTAACTTTGAAAATAAATTTCAGAATTACCACTTCCTTACCATTTTGTTTAGCTCCCAGGTATGTACTGATTCTGCATCACATATTTAGCCATCCTCTTCTAGTTCTCCCACCTGCTTTTATGTTTCTATCATGAAGCAGAATCTGGGCATCTGTTTGTAATAAATACAATTATTGTTTTCCCATCAAAATATTCCATTAAAAATAAACAAGCAAATGTGGGGTAGAAAATAGCAGCTGAGGTTCCTGGATGGCTCAGCTGAACTGACAGACTTTTTTTTTTGTTGTTAAATTTTTAATGTTTTATTTATTTCTGAGAGAGACAGAGACAGCGTGAACAGGGGAGGGTCAGAGAGAGACGGAGAGACAGAATCTGAAGCAGGCTCCAGGCTCGAGCTGGCTGTCAGCACAGAGACTGATGCGGGGCTCGAACCCACGAACTGTGAGATCATGACCTGAGCCGAAGTCGGACACTTAACCGACTGAGCCACCCAGGCGCCCCTGAACTGACAGACTTTTGCTATCCTTTTTGATTTGGCCAACTCCTTAAGGTTGAAGGAACACATGAAATAATGTGGATTTTTATTTAACCAAAAATTTCTGAAGTATTTCCTCTTATTTGGTGCACCTGAGTGGCTCAGTTCATTAAGTGTCTGACTCTTGATCTCAGCTTAGTTCTAGATCTCAGGGTCCTGAGTTTAAGGCCCACATTGGGTTCTGTGCTGGCTGTGAAATCTACCTAAAAAAGGAAAAGAAAGGAGGGGGAGGGAGGGGAAGGGAAGGGAAGGGAGAAAAGAAAATAGCAGCCAACTAACTTTCCTTTAGGTCCAGGTCTTGATAACCATACAATGCTGTTGCTTAAAATCTGTTGGACCAATCTTGGCATTTTTAAAACCCAGGGTAAATAAGCACATGCTTATTTTCATGGCCGATTTAAACCCGTTCTCCCAGTTGTATTGAGTGTCTCTAGCTGTAGCAGGCAGCCTGGCTAGGGTGGTTGGAGGTAACAGCACCTTACATAAGCACAGGCCTTAAAAATTATCTATTGACTCAGTGCTCACTTTGCTTCCTGTGCTTTATTTCATCAATATATAAGTAATTCTTCATTACAAACAATTCATTACTAATACTATCATTTTACATAGCAGTGTTTACAGCAGGTCTCTTGCTATAGACTTAGTGATATACTTAGTTTTGCAAAATAAAAAGTCTACAACCCAAAATCAGAATATGTAAAAGTCTTTAAACCGTACACAATAAATAAATTTAAGTCTTTGATTTTTTTTTAAAAGTTGGGATAAAACATACATAACATAAAATTTAATATTTAACCATACATTCAATGGTAATTTAAGTTTTTAACTACTGATGATAATCCTAGAAAAAAATTTCCTAAAAAATGTAAATATGACCTGATATAGAAAATGCCAGATGGCAGTTCTCTGTTATTTTCAGTATGCTGTATTTCTTATGATATGGGCTATGAGCCTTTTCATAACACCGTCTTTGAGATTTGTGAAACAGAATTGCCTTTTAGTGAAATAAAATTTTATAGTGGCTGAGCCCATGAATTCAGGAGCTTGACGTGTATGAATTCCAACTCTGTCACTTACTAACTATATGAGCTTGGGCAAGTTCTAAACTCAGTGCCTCAGCTTCCTCTTTTATAAAATGAAGATAGCGGGGCGCCCGGGTGGCTTAGTCGGTTAAGCGTCCGACTTTCGCTCAGGTCATGATCTCGCGGTTCGTGGGTTCGAGCCCCGCGTCGGGCTCTGTGCTGACTGCCAGCTCAGGGCCTGGAGCCTGTTTCAGAGTCTATGACTCCCTCTCTCTGACCCTCCCCTGCTCGCACTGTCTCTCTCTCTCTCTCTCTCTCCTAGAAATAAATAAACCATTAAAAAAAAAATTTAAAATGAAGATAGCAATATTACCCACCTCATGAGCTTGTTAGGGAGTTAAAAATGAGTTGTTTGTAAAGTGCTTAAAACTGTACTTGATACCTAGTACTATAGAAGCACTGGATAAATTAGTAACTTAAAAAAATTAATAATAGACTTTAATAGAACGCCGATGGAAATAAAATGTATACTCAGTCAATAACTCTTCCCTACTGTGAATAGAGTTTCTATCTCATTTTCTCAGATTGCATAGGCCAAATGATAAATATTTATGTTCTTATCACTTATGACATTACTAATGGACATTTGATAAATACTTTACATTTTGTAAAGTATTTCTTACATACACTGTCACATGTGATCTTCATTCATTGTTAAAAAAGTTGAAGCTTAGATTAAGTGACTTGCCTGAGGTCACACAGCAACAGAACTGGGACTCAAGCCTAGGTCTTCTGATTACAAACTCCAGGTTTTTACATTATATGTCAACCTGCTTGATAGTTATATTGAGCCATCTGCTTCTAATCTTCAGAAACATATCACATTTATAATAAGCCATCATCTGTAAACTGGGAGATCCCAAAGTCCTTCTTATTGATATCATGCTGTTAATTCAGCCAATTTGATTAATTAACTTAACCATAAGCCAGAACTTTTCAAAGTTTGACAAAAATGTAAAAGCTTTCTTCTTCATGTTTAGTGTATTGATTCCCGGCCATAGATTTAGAACCTCTCCATGCCTGTCATTAAATCCTAGTATTTATTTTATTCTCTTGTAACCTTAGCAGTAATTGGTTATCATTTAATACAAACATTGGTACTTGATGCTAGGATTTTTTAAAATAGTTTATTGTCAAGTTGGTTTCCATATAACACCCAGTGCTCATCCCCACAAGTGCCCTCCTCCATACCCATCACCCCCCTTCCCCTCCCCCCACCCCATCTGCCCTCAGATTATTCTCGGCATTCAAGAGACTCTCATGATTTGCCTCCCTCCCTCTCCCCAACTATTTTTCCCCTTCTTCTCCCCCATGGTCCCCCATTAAGTTCCTCCTAATCCTCCTGTACATGCAAACATATGGTATCTGTCCTTCTCTGCCTGACTTATTTTGCTCAGCATAACACCCTCAAGGTCCATCCATGTTGCTACACATGGCTAGATTTCATTCTTTCTCATTGCCATGTAGTATTCCATCATATAGATAAATCACATCTTGATCCATTCGTCCGTTGATGGACACTTAGGCTCTTTCCATGTTTTGGCTGTTGTTGAGAGTGCTGCTATGAACATTGGGATATATGTGCCCCTATGCATCAGCACTCCTGTATCCCTTGGGTACATTCCTAGCAGTGCTATTACTGGGTCATAGGGGAGTTCTACTGTTATTTTTTTTAGGAATCTCTACACTGTTTTCCAGAGGGGCTGTACCAGTTTACATTCCCACCAACAGTGTAGGAGGGTGCCCGTTTCTCCACATCCTTGCCAGCATCTAGAGTCCTCTGATTTGTTCATTTTCGCCACTCTGACTGGCATGAGGTGGTATCACAGTGTGGTTTTGATTTGTATTTCCCTGATGAGGAGGGATGCTGAGCATCATTTCATGTGTCTGTTGGCCATCTGGATGTCCTCTTTGGAGAAGTGTCTGTTCATTGATGTCAGGATTTTTATTTTGTTTTATTTTGTTTTGTCTTATACTCTACTGTTGGTTCCCAAAGTCGCTCAGCATCACATTCTCCCATAGAGCTCTTGAAAAACATTGCTGTTCTTTGTTATTGAGCTGTAAAAAAAGAAAAGGAAATTCTACCGTTTGTGACAACATGGATAGATTTTGAAAGACTTATGCTAAGTGAAATAAGTCAGACAGAAAAAGACAAATACCATATGACCTCACCTACATATGGAATCTAAACAACAAACTCATAGAAAAAGGGATCAGATTTGGGGTTATGAAAAGTAGAGGGCGGGGTGAGGAATTGGAAGAAGATGGTCAAAAGGTACACACTTCCAGCTAGAAAATCAATAAGTATTAGGGGTATAAGGTCCACCATGGTGACTGTAGCTAACACTGCTGTGTGATCTATAGGAAAGTTGTTAAGAGAGTAAATCCTAAGAGTTCTCATCTTAAGGAAAACAGTCTTTTTCTTCTTTTCTTTTTATTGTGTCTGTATGAAAAGATGGATATTAGCCGAACCTATTGTGGTAACCTTTTCACAATATGTGTAAAGCAAACCATCATGCAGCATGCCTTAAACTTCCACAGTGATGTGTGTTATTTCTCAATAAAACTGGGATTAAAAATATACACACACACACACACACGTGTGTGTGTGTGCATTTGTGTGTATGTATGTATGTATGTATGTATGTATGTATCTATCTATCTATCTATCTATCTATCTATCTATTCCTGAACCTACATCCTGGGGAGTGTTCTGTGAATCTGTATAGTTCCTCAGTGAATGTCAAGAACCACTATATAGCAGATTATCTCAACATAAATGCCTACTTTCTATGTTTATTGGAATTAGCTAAAGAAGGTGTTACTGAAAATGTAATTTTTAAGTTTATTTTGAGAAAGAGAGAGAGTGCAAGTGGGGGAGGGGCAGACAGGGAGGGGAGCAGAGAATCTGAAGGTGACTCTGTGCTGACATTAGATAGCCCGATGTGGGGCTTGAACTCTCACAAACCATGAGATCATGACCTGAGCTCATGTCAGATGTTTACCTGACTGAGCCACCCATGCACCCCCAAAATGTGTATTTTTATTGTGGTGTGTGTGTGTGTGTGTGTGTGTATGAAATGTAGAAATGTGTTTATGAGTTTGTGGTGCTACACAAGCCTGACAAATCTTCAGCAAAATTATGATGTTAGACTCCCCCTGTCCCTTTAAGTAGTTTCTCTCTTTTGGTGGTGGTTGACTTTCTCCCTGCTAAGACAGCTCGAGTCCTCTTTTTCTCTCCTTCTCTCAAAATCTGATTTCAGGTCCATCACACTAAATGACCGATATATTGGTTGTATAAAAGTTGTTTTCAGAAGGATGTCAGTGTAAATAATAAATGAGCCTAAAGTGTCAGAATGGGACTTCTTAAAAAAAAAAAAATAACAAGGCCTGAAGTCGTAGGATGCTGAGCCACAGGAGTTTGGGAAGAGAAAGAGACAGAGTACACTGGGAAGGAAACCTCATAAGTGCGTGAGTGCGAACTGGGGAGGATAAAAGTGGGACGGGACCCAGAGATATGGAGGGAAGGGAGGGAACCCGGTTTGCATACAGCTGTGGTGAGTGATAAACCAGTGAGTGGTGGTAAGCTGCTGCGAGTCCAGGGCAAAGGAGAGAAAAGCTGAGATTGCTCATAGAACCGTCCCTGGAGAAGACAAAAAGCCTCAGCTTGGAAAGACAGTGTTTTTTAGCTCTGGCTGGGGTTCTGACTTTAAACTAGGTTCCCTGGTCCCAGAAGGTGCCAGGAAAAACTGAACTGCTTTATGCCCGGCACCATCCATGGCGGCGGCGGCCTGGTGAACCGGCAGCAACGCCTGCAGAGGCGGTCGCGGCGCCGGGTGAAGCAGCAGCAGCACGTACGACAGCGGCCGGCTGAAGCGGCGGTGGCAGCGACCCGGTGAAGCGGTGCCAGCGCCCAGTAAAGTGGTGGCGGCGCGCTGCAGCGACACGGACTCTATGGACCTGAAGTTGCTATGTTCCCCGAACGCACTCGGGTTGTATCCCTGCTTGACCCCAGCGGATCTGAGGCTGCAACACTTCCCCCACCGTCCACTCAACCCCCATGCAACAGGGAAGCAGTGACCTGTGGGACTGTTCAGGGCAGTATAACAAAGCCCGCGGACTGCGACCTGGAAACAGGTGGGGTGTGGGGCATAGAACTCAGCCCACCTGGGCTACATCCTCATCACAGGGAGATCAGACCAAAGAAGTGATTTGCAACACTTGGTTGAGAAGGGACTGGGGCGACGCCATTCTTCTCCCCACAACCACCAAGGAGGGGCCTCAGGGAGGCCAGCGAACACAGTGGGGACAAGACCTGCCTACACCAAACCATGCCCATCCCCTCCAGATAGCTGTTTTGTTGTTGTAGCTGTTTTTACCTGAGCCTGGGTTTGCGTGTTTATTGGTTTTGTCTGTGCGTTTGTGTACCTGTGTTCCCTCTGTGGTTGTCTGTTTTCTTTTTCCAGGACTGCCTAAGAAACAAGCCAAACTGCACATGGTGGAGAGTCCCAAATACCACTACCAGTAGGGAAACAAAATAACCAGTCAACAAGAGAAACCAAGAGACACCATCCAAAGACCACTTCCTGAACAGACAGGCCCTGAACAGTCAAAAGAGCCCTCTCTAATACAGCAGAACTCGCAGGGGCCATGCGTACAACAAGCTTTTAAAGTTAACAAGAGATAGAAATCTAACCAAAATGATGAAACAGAAGAACTCTTCTCCAAAGAAACTCCAGGAAGAAATGACAGCTAGAGAACTGCTCAAAATAGATATAAGCAACATAACTGAACAAGAACTTAGACTAATAATCATAAAATTAATCGCCGGGCTAGAAAAAAGCATAGAGGACATCAGAGAAACTATGGCTACAAACAATATGGAGCTTAAAAATAGTTATGGTGAATTAAAAAATGGGATAAATGAGATACATAATAAACTGGAGGCATCCAATGCATGGATTGAGGAGGNACATATATTTCAATAGTAACACTGATTGTAAATGGGCTGAATTCTCCAATCAAAAGACAGGGTAGCAGAATGGATAAAAAAACAAAATCCATCTATTTGCTGTCTACAAGAAACGCATTTTAGACTGGAAAATACCTTCAGATTAAAAGTAAGNAAGACCAATATCCTTGGTGCATACAGATGCAAAAATCCTCAGCAAGATACTTGCAAATAGAATCCAACAGCACATAAAAGGAATTATCCACCAAGATCAAGTGGGATTCATTCCTGGGTTACAGGGCTGGTTCAACATTTGCANTCAGCAAAGTTGCAGGGTACAAAATCAATGTGCAGAAATTGGTTACATTCTTATACACCAAAAATGAAGCAACCGAAAGAGAAATTGAGAAACTGATCCCATTCACCATTGCACAAAAAATCATAAAGTACCTCAGAATAAACCTAACCAAGGATACAAGAGATCTGTATGATGAAAACTATAGAAAACTTATGGAGGACATTGAAGAAGACACAAAGAANTAGGAAAAGAGCTTATATATTCAATATCTAAGTAAATAGACATTATATTAGTAAATATATGTTAATAAAATGTTTATCTAGTAGCCTGCGATTTTTTCATTTTCCATTAAGACTATTTTAAACTGCTTAGTTTCCTACCCCTTTCCCTATACCTAGCTTTACAAGGAATACTCATTTCCTGTTTTGGTAATACTTGGTAGTATTTTCCCAATATTTCAAGCCAAGCAATGGAATCACACTTTAACTGGACTCTCAGATTTCCTTTTTCTTTCTTCCTAATTTCTCCCCTAGTATTCATTATATTCTCAGTATTATCTCTCAGGTGTGATACATAGTCTCTCAGATCTCTGGAAAGGATCAGACTAAACACAGCTAGAACTTTTTGGAGGGCAGGGGTCAATTTAGCTAGTTCACACTTTCCAGTAGTGTGGGGACATAATATTTTGATCTTAAAATACTGCTGAGTTAGAGTAAGCAAAATTCTGATTTATGTCTTTAGAAACTTAGAGGAAACCATAAATTAATAAGGTCTTGATAGCAGTATTTATTTGTTTCAGGTGTTCAATAATTGGAATAGACTGTCTAACTAATCCAGAGTTGATTATATGAAGACTATATGAACCTATGTTAAGGGTGAGAGATGAGAGGGGAAGGTATTAGGAAGCCAAGGAGTGTGTGATGCACATGGGTGTGCTGTGACTATCTTCTAGTGTGCATCAAAGGAACGGGAATGTTCCTACTGTCTAGATTACTGGTTGCTTTTGCAGAAATCCAATTTAAGGAAGACAAGATATCCTTGTGATTAACTTTCTACTGAATTGCTTTAAGTGAAAACAATCCTCCCAACAGAGGAGAAGAGCGATAGCTTTGGTGTGATAGTAAATAGAACCATGCATCAGGGCACCGCATGGTTACAGTCAGCGAGCTACACTGCAAGTTTGAATGTATAAATAGCAGCAATTAACGTAAATCACCAGGCAGAGTACCTTAGAATAGGCAGTAACATTGATCCTCAAACATTTAGTGGAGATGCATTCCAAAGGAAAATTATTTTATATTTTTTAGATTATGAAATCTATGAATTATATCTTCATGTTTCTAAAAGCATATTATGTAAGAAATAACTTAAAGTAATAGTCAATATGTGAAATCATTTCAATGAATTTATGAAGCTTAGTAAAGCAGGCTAAGTACCTATGATTCTAGTTTTTCAGATCTTTAATATATGCTCAACATTGTGTCTAAAAAATAAATTTTCTAAATTATAACTACTTACTTTACAGTGAACTTTAATATCAATATACCAGAATGATAATTTTGGATTGTAGATGCTACTGTTGTACCTACAGAATTGTAGTGAGACTCTACCCTCCCCCAAACAGGTCACATTAAAAATAATTTGATTGAATTACTTTAGTTTTAAAATTAGGTACGATTTTTTACATATTTAAAGTACTTAAAGTCAGACACACTTTTTTCCTAAGAAAAAATATTCTACTAATGTCATTAGTTATCATTAATGTCTACTAGTGGCCCATGAAGTATTTTACGGATTTGAATTCTGTACAAAAACTGAAGTTCTGTATTGTCTTCGATAGTCAACATGTTTATAAATTTTTCTTTTACTTTTCTAGAGTTAATCACATAATTAAGGATTAAAATATAGTAGCCTTTCATTTTCATGTCCAATTTTCTGCCTGGATTGCATCAATGCCATCCTGAACAAAAAATTATTGATTTTTAATAATTATTATTTACTGAGTTCCTATTATTTGTGACTCTTCTAGGCTCAGATGTGAGTAAAACAGACAAAATTCAAATGCCCTCGTGTGACTTAAATTAATAGGCTAAGACCTATAGTAAACAAATAAATGACAATTAAAAAAGATAAGGTATGTTAGTTGTTGCTGAGTTTGTGGGGGAAAATGAAAGGAAAGTAATAGGTGGAGTGAGGAAGTAGGGTGCCACAGGGAGAGGAGGGAAGACGACCTCCTGCCTATCTAGGCTAATACTCGAATCCTTTAGCTAGAAAATTCTTCCCCACAGCCAACTAGACACCAAGGAGTGGTTGATAATAGTTGTTTTGATTTGATTTTCCCATTTCAGTTATTCTAAAGGGTAGTCGGGCCCCTGGTGTTCCCCTGTCTCAGGGGAGTTTCTGCTGTGGAGATCAAAGGCAGAGCTTGCCTGTCTTCTCAACCTGTGTCCCCTGAGGGTGGGAAGGCTGGACTGGGAACAGAGAGGTCAGTGCGTCTGAGAGGGAGGGGCAAGAGCAGCTGTGTAGAGAAGAGCCTCTCAGACTTGGAAGAGGACAAAGACTGCCACTGGCCTGGGAGGCGGCACGTACCTCGGACAAGAATGGCACCATGTCACACAGAGGGATGCTGAACTCATGCCATCAAGGATCCCAACTTCCAAAAAGCTTCCTTGGCCTCAGTATGGCAAAGAAGCCGTTAGACTGCCTGACTTCAAGGGACTGGAACAAAAATGTTGTTATTCTTACAACCATCAAGAGTTGTAGAGTAATCATCTGTCTTCACTCTTCAGGCATCATATATTTCTTTCCAATTTATAGGAACCTAGGGAAAGTAAGGGGTGGCCCCCAAATGCCTGAGATCAAATTTCTTATCCTAATTGGATGCGGGCTGTTACATGGATTTTTATTTAGCAAAAATCAGTAATGGGACACTGCTTACACATTCAAGTTTGAAGCAGAAGATTTATCCTGCTAGAACTTCAGGTTATTATACCTTGATTAACTGGTAGATGGGGAAGCAATCTTAAAATACGAAGCGACAAAAGATGTGAATTTCTACTAGATTGCAGATTTCACTCCTCTGGCCTTACTGGGTGAACAGGCACATATATATTATTTTCCTTGAAGCTACCACTCAAAATTAGTATGTGGTGATAGCACAAACCTTATTCAATGAAGGGACATTCAATTTCCTCCTCAAATCCTGGGAAATGTAAAAATGATATTAAATCCTTTCAGTCCGCCAGTAACACTCAGTAGAAACAAGATCATATAAAATAGTACTTTACAAACTTTTCAATTTTGGACATAGCTGGGAATTTTCTCAGACACAGGGTACTATCTTCCTTGTCTAACCATCTTTTAGAGTCTCAAACCTCATCCTTACTCCAAATATTTAAATGCTTATTCATCTACCAAGAATACATCTCTCAAGAATCATCTTATTTGCATCCATAAATTCACACAAATTTTTAGATTGTGAGTCTTCCTTTTCTTTCCGTGATGATTACTTCTTTTTCTCTATGATTATTTATTTTTCTCCTGCACCCTAAATTTAATAAACTGATTGAGAAAACTCAAGTTGCCACAGTAATATAAACATAACAAAGGAATTGATATTGTCTTTAGATCCTAGAATTTACTGGGATTTGAAGATGTTTTGTCCTTTCTGCGATCTCATGTAAAATTATTGATCTTAATCCTTGACTTTATAAGCTTTTAGCACCTTGACAATTCGCTAAAGGGCTGCCTTTAAAATTTCCTTCTTAAACACATATATATGAAAACTTGTCTGTATTTTGTGTGTTTTGGGGTGGGAGAAAATTTGAAAGTTCTAACATTAAAATATACTCAGGTTTTACTGAAATACATAAGTCTTTAAAGACTATAAAAGATGAAGACAAAAATAACTGTTTTCATATTGCAAACTAAGGTACAAGACTTTCATATTACAAAGGAGGAGCCAAAACTGGCTTGACAGCCCTTTGCGCAATTTATGCAAAGATATAAAAGGTTTGAGGTGGAACATTCAGGAATTTCTTTGGAGAAAATAATGATATTCTGTGGCATTTTCCCTACACGTCTCACTACCCATCTTGGGGAAAGGAAAGACGTTAATTTTCCTGTATGAGGGATTTTTTGAGAACTTGAGCAATACAACATACTCATGCTTTCCTCTGAGAAATCTACTGAGTGAGCGTGTCTGGTTATCAGGTCTGGCAGCAGAGTGAAAAGAGCTAGAGGCACTGAGAATGGCCAGCATTCCCACGGTTTTGAGGAGAGATGATACAGGCAACATGGGAAAAAGAATTAATAGTCATTTTAGAAGGGTCTTCTAAAGATGTCTTCCTGCTCCCATGAAACCGAGACAGTAATGCAGGAAGGTAGTAATGGAGGAGGGGATTGATTGAAAGCAACCAGCTCAAGAAAGATCTCCTCTGTCAGGGGAGTTGTTCCTAGTTCTCCAAAAACCCACAAAGCACCCCACATTAAAAAAAATACGTTAGGGGCGCCTGGGTGGCTTAGTCGGTTAAGCGTCTGACTTTCGCTTGGGTCATGATCTCGCGGTTCGTGGGTTCGAGCCCCGCGTCAGGCTCTGTGCTGACTGCCAGCTCAGAGCCTGGAGCCTGTTTCAGTCTGTGACTCCCTCTCTCTCTGACCCTCCCCTGCTCACGCTGTCTCTCTCTCTCCTAGAAATAAATAAAACATTAAAAAAAAAATAATTATAAAAAAAAATACGTTAAGCCTAGAAAGCACCAACCCCCAACTGCTATGTAGCAGTCAAAAATATATTTTGCAATTTCTCTTCCGTTCTCCACACCAAATATTTTCAATCCCAGAGAACCCAGAAGATGTGGGGAGAGAAAGAGAAACACATGAAGGAAAAGGAGGACCACTTCAGCCTGCAGTATGCCCCTAGCTTAAGGAGGAGCAAAAGCTTTAACTTAAAATGCAAGTTTGGAATTTATTTCGTATATGCAAGAGACATTGTAGTTTTTGAATTTCGGGGAACTAAATAAGTAACTCTGGGACATTTTTTTATCCAACAGTTATCAGGAAAGTCACAAGAGTTGCTGTAGATTTTAGTCAAGTATTAGAAACCTCTAGATTCCAGTTGATAGAGTGAGTTTGAATGGCAGTTACTTTCTGCTTGAGTTTGAATCCTATTTTCAATACCATTTGGTTTTGAAAAATTCTTGGTTAATCTAAAGTTAATTATCTTACTTGACTTCTGGCTGAAATGGTAAATGTAAATGTTTTCATGCCTTTAAAAGATAATCTTTGTTTAAAAAAAAGTTTTTCTTAAAAAAAAAAGGAAAAGCTAGTTTTTGCCTCAGTTTTGTCTTATTCAAAATACCATTGTTTCCTTTGCTGAATTTTGTCTAAAATGTAAACCTTGAAGTTGAACATTTATCTCATTAAATACTGTAGTATTTTTAAATTGAACCTAATCACAGTGTTATTACTATAATTCATTGAAGCATGATGTTCATTCATCCTTTACCAACTTTGCCCTAGTAATTAGTATATGGAATGAATCTATTATGTTTGGTGAAATGCTGAATCTTTATTTCTTTCTCATCAGTCCAGAAGCCTTTCCTTGGCAGATTCCAGTTGAAAAATTATGATAATGTATTAAACAGCTTAGTATATGAAGGTGATTACAAATAAACATTTCTTTTTGGTAGCTTCTGCAGAAGAATTCTATTTAAATAAATGTGAATCACTTCAGCATGTCTTGAAAACTACGTGAACTCATTCAACTGAAAGTTTTATTTTAATTAGAGAAGACATTGGTTGTTCAGGTAGGACATTGGGGTTTTTAAAAGTATGTAAGATTACTGTTATTATGTAATTGTCCTGATAGAATTGGCTAATATAATTAGCCAAAGAAAGGAGCCAAAGTACACATATAGGAAAGAAAAAACAAACAGAATTATCATTTTTAGTAGATAATTGTTTACTTGGAAAGCCCATGGAACTCAAATCTAAAAACTATTTTAAACAATAATAGAAATAGGAAATAAATAAGAAAATTTAGTTATATGGCAGTTATATTATAATTACTCTACAGAGGTAACCAGTGTGAAAATATGAAGAGATAAAAGTTTCCATTTATAATAGCAACAAAACATACATAACACACTATAATAAGCTTAAGAAGCATATATTAAAAGCTATATGAATAAAACTTTAAAATGCTACTAAGAGACAGAAAATAAATCCTAAGTAAATGGAAAGATCTAATCTTCTTCTTGATTTAGAAAATTTAATATGGAAAGATGTCAATTCTCCCTAAATTATTTTTAATGTAATCTCAGTTTTCAAAAATGGCTTAGGATGAATGCTAAAATGTATAGGAAAATTAAACATAGAAGAGGGAGATAGGCCTATAAAATATAAGATTTTAATAAAGCTCCAGTAGGAAAAGCTGTTTCGTGCTAACAGTGATTTGACAGATAAATAGAACAATATAAGGTCCAAAAATAGACTCTAAAATACTTGGAAATATAGTTGGTGGTTAAGATTGTATTCAAATAATTAAGGTTGTATTGTTTAATAAATTATATGGGGGCACCTGGGTGGCCTAGTCGGTTGAGCGTCTGACTTCGGCTCAGGTCATGATCTCACGGTTTATAGGTTAGAGCCCTGTGTCGGGCTCTGTGCTGACAGCTCAGAGCCTGGAGCCTGCTTCAGATTCTGTGTTTCCCCTCTCTCTCTGACCCTCCCATGCTCATGCTGTCTCTCTCTCTTTCTCTCTCTCAGAAATAAATAAAACATTAGAAAAAAAATTATATGGGTACAAATGGCTTCTTGGAGAAAACATAAAGTAGAAGCTATACCTTATACCTCACATCTATATCAGTGCTAGTAGAAGGATGAACGATTTAAATGAACAAAATAAAAATGTAAATATATCTAAAAAATTAACTGTCACAGAAGAAGATATTTACTATACATGTAGCAAAGGTTTAATTTCTTAATTTATAAAAGTCTCTTATAAACCAGTAAGAAAAAGACCAATGTAAATATTAACACAGGACTTGAACAGTCATTTGTAGGAAAGAAAATATAAATGGCTTTTAAGAATGTGAAAAGTTGATGATTAAGATCTGGAATCTAATGTATAGCATGGTAACTAAAGTTAATAATACTGTATTATATACTTGAAAGTTGCAAAAAAAAGTAAATCTTAAGTGTTCTCACTATACGCACACAAGTGTTCTCACTATACATACACACCTGTGTGTGTGCATGTGCATACACACACACACGAATTATTATGTAGGTTGATGGAAGTGTTAACTAACTTTATTGTAGTAATTTTACATGATACACAGGTATCTAATTATGTTGTGCTCCTTAAATTTACATAGTTATATGTCATTTATCTCAATAAAGGTGAAAAAATATTAAAATTTTCTCATAATTACTGACTTTAAGAAATTAAAATGATAATAAAAAAGAAATACTGTATTTCCCTTAAAATATTGACAGAGATCTGAAAGTGTGGTCGCAGAAGTCTTCTGCAGCGTGTGAGGGAATATACTGTTTCTCTCATTATAAATTGTGACCACCTCATTTCAGAGTAAATTCACAGTAACTTCCAAAATTTAAAATATACATACTTCAGATCTGGTAATTCAACATCTAAGAATTTATTCTTCTAACACTTTCACATGGGCAAAGTGATATATGGAGAAATTTTTTATTGTAGCATTGTTTCAAATTGTATATTAGAAATAACTGAAATGTTCATAACTAGGGCATTTGTCAGATAAATGGTACATACATAGCACTGTATGTGGATATATATTCATCTATTTCCTCATTCCTTTAGTTATCCAGTTTCTTGGCTTTAAATACCATTTGTGTGTGTGTGTGTGTGTGTGTGTGTGTGTGTGTGTGTGATTCCTAAATATTATCTGCAGTTCTCTTACCTCTCCTTAACTTCCTTACCACACTCTTACTTGGGATCTCCACTTGGATGTCACAATAGACATCCTGTTCTCAACAGGTATGAACTCTTGATCTTCCCCCCTAAATCTCACTTCCTTGACAACCTTCTTCTCACTAGACAACAGATTTCATCTTTCTGCTAGCTCAGTCCAAATGCCTTGGAATCATCCTATTTCTCTCACAACCAGTTTTCAGTTGGTCAAGAAATTCATTTTGCTGTACCTTCAAATTATGTACAGAATCCTACCACTTTTCATCACAATGGCTGCCACTATCCTGGTCTATACCACCATCATTTCTTGCCTAGATTATTGCAGTTGCTAGTCGTCTTATATCTACAAGTGTTTGTATAGTTTATTTTGGTCTAAACAATCAGAATGATTGTTCTAAAACTGGATCAAAATCTTGAATGCTGAGAACAAACTGAGGACTGATGGATGTGGGGGGGAAGGGGAGAGATGGGCATGGAGGGGGGCACTTGTGGGGATGAGCACTGGGTGTTATATGGAAACCAACTTGACAATAAACTATTTGTAAAATAAAATAAAATAAAATGATACCTTTCAAAGGCAAAAAACAAACAAACAAACAAAAAAACCCAAAAAAAACAACTGAATCAAATCGCATGTTGTTGTTCTGCTCAGAACTATGAAATGAGTCCCATTTTACTAGAGTAAAAGGCAAGATCCCTACAGTGGCTTGAAAGGACCTCCATGATCTGGCCCCTGTTAATTTTGTGGCCTCATTCCCTATTACTGTCCTTCTTCATTTAGCCTCAGCCACCTTGGTTTCTTTGAGGCTTCTTGAGGCTTGATGACTGTTGAGTCAGAGCCACTATTCTGACCAGCAGTCTGTGGGGGATCCTCCTTTCAAATGGCTGGTTTCTTCTCTTTTTTCCCAGCCTGATTTTTCACAAAATAGAAATCTAGCTAATATTAAAGAATAACACAGTATTTTAATTTTTATAATAAGCTAACAGCCTCTATTAGATAATTTCCACGAACACTGCATCACTTTTTAGCGAAATCAATTTGTGTGTACAGGGGCATCTTTGCCTTTGAGGTTGCTGCTGATGGTGTATAGACCAAATACTTAAGTGCATCCTTTATTTGTTATGCTTATTGGTGATTGTCTGTTTCACTGGCTAGAATGAATGTAAGCTTTATCTACTTTCTTCAGTGATAGATCCCAAGGGTTTAGAATATGTCCAATCAATCAATGAAGCAACCTGCAAGATAAATTGAAAAACTCAAAGTATATATAACTATTCACAACACTCTGTAAAATTAGATATATTCATACAAATGATATAAGTGTTTGTAGATCCATACAGTATGTGTGAGAGACTATAGAAGAAACTGGTAATAAGGGCTACCTTTGGAAGAAACAATACCAGGCATGGATAGGGTGGCACATTCCACACTTTCGGATGTGCATGCACCACTTTAGTTGGAAAATACAATGCATAGCTGAGCCTAATTGTGGAATTCAAAATTCTTTATACATTTATAGTCTTAATTTTTGTTTCTTTGAAGATGTTTAATTGTATTACCACTAGATGGCATATACTTACTGATAAATTCTTAAAGAATCTCAGACACAAGTTTTTAAAAAAAGCTTTTTGGTTCCCCAAATTCACCAAAGTTTACTTTAGCTGTCTCCAGTATTGGTTTTTCTCAAGAAATTTTCTTAACTTCAGTTGTTTAGTACCATATCAACTTCTAAGTTATTTTTCACTGATTTCTTACTTAGCATCATTATAACATTTAAGTTGCAGAAATATCTTAAATCCGTAGACACTAACTTAGATATTCTTAGTTTAAATTTTCTGTTTATTGAATTATATCTGCCTAACTCTTTTTCTATAAAATTAGTGAATGAAGTTTAAATATTCTGTGGACAAAAGTAGGTTTTTGAAAAAAAAGTAGCTTTTTGCTCGATTATATTCTGACTGCTTTTTATAAAAAAGTGTCTAGAACAACATGCAATTTAACAAGCACTTTCTGGTTGCTTACATAATATGCAGTGAGATTAGGCCAATGGGTACTATGGAGGATACAAAGATGAAATATTATTTATTGCCTCTGTCTTCAGGGACCTTTCATTTTATGGGTAGGGGCAGTCATGAATACAAATAAATATAATACAACTCAGAATGTAGTAAATGATTAAATGAAAATATTAAGTATAATGGAAAGAAATAGTTGATACTAATTTGAGGACTCTAAGAATAAGGCGGAGTTTGAGAAGAGCTTAAATACATAGATAGTTTCATTCTCTAAATGAATTAAATACAGGTATTATATAGATTTACATTTCTGTATAAGGAGTGAATTATGTATCTGAGATAAAGATACGATCATTATATGCAAGTGATAAATATGGAATAATAGAATAAAAACTTATATTCTTTTTGATGGTAAAGTTTCCAAAAGATAACATGGTGGTATGGATTTTATAATTTGTTTTTTAAATTATTTTTTTTATGTGATTTATTTTTGAGACAGACAGAGCATGAGTAGGAGAGGGGCAGAGAGAGAGTAAGACAGAATCTGAAGCAGGCTCCAGGCTCTGAGCACAGAGCCCGACGCAGGGCTTGAACCCACAAACCATGAGATCATGACCTGAGCCGAAGTTGGACACCTAACCAACTGAGCCACCCAGATGCCCCTGGATTTTATAATTTGTAACATTTAAAACTATTATAAAAAACTTGTTAGACAGATTCTTGGGTACTTGGTTGGCTCAGTCAATAAAGCATGTTACTCTTCATCTCAGGATTGTAAATTCGAGCTCCATGTTGGGTGTAGAGATTATTTAAAGATAAAATCTTAAAAAAAACTTTTTAATCAAGATTTAAAATAACAGCAGAAAAATTAGTGGGTCAGATAATTTTTATAGTCATTTTTAACCTAGAGATTCTTTTACTCTGTTTTTCTCTTTAAAAAGTTTTGTAAAAGTAAACTACATGTAGAAAAAGTACTGAATTCAAATAGAATAACATTTATTGAGTGTTTCCACAAATTTGCTATACTCTAAAATAATAATAAAATAATTGTATGCCAAAGCCTATATATATTACAGTGCTTAAATCAGATCAATTTCAGTTCAACAGCAGAATCAAGTAGATATTAAAACAAATTATATATATAGAAATGAGTCTTGTTATTTTTCTGTGTTTCTTTAGCCAGGAAAATGTAAGAAACAAAAGAAGTGGTATAAAAGCGCACTACAAGAAGCATACCTTCTCTGTGGACATTCTCATGAGCAAAGACTGAAAGTGTGCCATCTATCCAAACAGGGTATTTGAGTTTTTTTATCTTTACCACTCCAAAATGAGGATTTGTTCAGATGCATGCTTTCTGAAATATATTTGCACATTTGAAAAATCTCTATTTCTTTTCATAGGGATAAGATATATCCCTATGAAAAGTTGGTTCTCTGTGGATTAATAGTATGTATTTCACCTTCTGAAATGATTTTCAGTGGCTAAACATACACTCTAATTAAATGCAGGGGTTTTAATTAGTGCTTCTATCATCTTCTTTACTCTTAGACTATCTACATAAGTTCTCTTGTATATCTCAAAATATATATTTCACAATTAGAAGCTATGTCTTTAAAATATATTTCTGGGACGAAACTTTCATTTGCATGTGCTGTATTATTTTAGACCAAAGTATTTTTCAAAATGTTTTATTTTTAAATACATTCAAGGCAGAGATAAAAACAATCATCAACTTTTTTTTAAATAGGTGAAAAAACATGGTAAGATTTCAGGTCATTTTCAAAGAAAGTTCTCTCAAATAATAAATATTATGGTTTATAGATAGCTTTTTAAATGAATTAATCATAATGATTATAGCAGGTAGGATACATTTTTAACTCTGAATATGATTGCCACATAAAAATGATGATTTTCAATAAATTTAAATATGTTCTTAAATTTTTCTGCTAAGTGATAATAATTATCACCTTAAATTCTAAGGATTACAGAAGGATCTGGCCTTCAGTGCTGACTGAATTTGAAAGTAACAGCAGTATTTTTTCCTCCTGTGGAGAAGTTTAGTATATTTTTAAAAAAACTTATATGTAAAAACATTTTATTTGAGAAAAATGTAAATATTAACACAGCTACCTAAGTTTAGATTTTAAAGGAAATAAGTATATTTAAAAAGAGTGGAAAAGAATGACAAGCACATTACTCTGGTTTACTCTGAGACTGGGAAAAGGGACATTTATTACCATGAATGTGATGTTTATTCTTTGTGCTGAAAATATAATGTCTCTATTAGCAGTGAAGGTTGAACTCACTGTATTGTCACAAATGCAATTTTATTCTTTTCATGGATTAAACATTTTTCTTGTTTAATCTTTGAAATATTTAGGTTTTTTAGAGTTTTTAAAATATAATACTATGAACTAATATTTTTAGTTCAGTTATTTTATTAATATAATTATTATTATAATAATTATATTCAGTCAGTTATTTTTTAAAGTTATTTCACACTAGCAATGGATATACTCTTTCAATAAATATGGAACTATGTCTTTGTCATTTTTTGTGTGTGCCAGCGTATTTATGTCTGGGTTTTGGCATTCTTAACTTGTCCAGAGACTATGGAGAAGGGTTATTTCTCATTGGTTTTGCAGCAGACCATTTTTTTGCTGAAAGACTGTTGATTTTTGCAAGCAGAATTTGATGTAATTCAGTCTGAATGTAGAGAATCCATGCCTAACAACTTTCATTTTGTTCATCTTATTATTGAGTTTTAAGAGTTCATTGTGTATTTCAGATAACAGTCCTTTGTCAGATATGTATTTTGCAAATATTTCTCTCTGAATAATCTTTGTATTCTCTTGACAGCGTTTTTTTACAAAGCTGAAATTTTAATTCTAATGAAGTCCAGCTTATTAATTATTCTTTTGTGACCATTGCCTTTGATGTCATATCTAAAGTCATCAGCAGCCTAGGTCATCTACATGTGTACATGGAGTACATGAGGAGACTTGCGGGAATTCAATCTTCACCGTAACATGCTCACTCACTTCAGACTCAGCTCTTTACTATCTCCAAAAGAGATAATGTAGTCCTTGCTTAGCTTCCAGTGTGAATTCTAGTACATATCCAGCTTCTTACTTTGTTCAAGAGTAGTTTTGAGAGGTAAATAACCATTATTCAGATATTTTACAAAAGGTGGGTAGCTTAGAGGCAAACAATTTATTTCATCCCAGCAACTTTGAGAATTTCTTCACCCCAAAATTTCTTCTTCCAACCCAGAAATATGATTACTAATTTCTTGGCCTGAATTCTTCCTACACCGCAGACATTGGCACACTATTGTGTTTGATGCAACTCTTTCAGTGTTGAGATCTGCCAGATCAGTAGATGATATGTGAAAAATACAGACCTGCTCATAACTGTAAGAGATTTCAAAGTCCCGTCCACATAACTTGGTTGCCCTGTTTTTGTTGTATTTACTATTACTCCAAGTGAATGATTCTTCTTCTGACTATAGAAAGATTTTTCTTATGTAGGAACATTCACTATAACTGTATTTTTAAAATGAGTAGGGTATTATCATATAGTCTCTTTATAATTTAGCTTTAAGATTTTGTATTATTTGTAGGATTAATATTTTCTTACATGCTCTACATCTTAGAGTAGATGTTCCTGTTTCTACCTTTTTCCCCCTAGCATTGTTTTACTTTAAATAGGCTTTATTTTTTAGAGGAGAAAAATTTTGGGTTCCCAGCAAAATTAAGCAGAAAGTAGAGTTCTCGTATGTATCCGCCCCATACTCATACAATATCTTCCACCATCAACCTGTGGCACCAGGGCAGCATGAGCCAACGCTGACAAATTATCACCCAAAATTCAGAGTTTACATTGGGTTCACTCTTTGTGCTGTACATTCTGTGGGTTTTGACAAATGTGTGATGATGTGTATTCACCCATTGTAGTATCATACAGAATTGTTTCACTGGCATAAATATTTTGTGTTGCACCTATCCATTTCTCCCCCGCTCCCACCCCTCTGCCAACACGTCACAACCACTGATCTTCTTACAGTCTTCATAGTTTTGCTTTTTCCAGAACATCCTATAGTTGGAGTCATAAGTATGTAGCTTTTGCAGATTGACCTCTTCACTTAGTAATATATGTTTACATTTGTTCATCTCCTTACAGATTTTTAGCACTGAAAATATTCCATTGTTTGTATGTAACACAGTTTATGTATCCGTTCACCAATGGAAGGACACCTTGGTTGTTTCTTGGTTTTGACAATTATAAATAAAGCTGCCATAAACATGCAACAGAGGTTTTTGTGTGCACATATGTTTTCAGCTCATTTGGGTAAATACCACAGAGCAGAATTGCTGGATAATATGGCAAGAGTATGTTTAGTTTTATAAGAAACTGCCAAACTATCTTCCAAAATGGCTGCATCATTTTTACATTCCCACCAGAAATGAATGACAGTTCCTGTTGCTCCACATACTTGTCAGCATTTGGTGTTGTCAGTATTCTGGATTTTGGCCAATCTAATAGGTCTGCAGTGGTGTTTTAATTTGCAATTAAATGTCATTACAGAATGACATACAGTCATGATGAATATCTTTCATATGCTTATTTGCCACCTATAAATCTTCTTTACTGAGGTGTCTATTCATTGCCTGCGGTTTTTAAATTTTATTTTTTAAATTACCTCCAAATTAGTTAGCATATAGTGCAACATTTAGGTTACATTTGTTACATAGCGTAACATTTAGGTCTTTCAGTTTGTTTGTGTATGGTGTAAGAAAGTGGTCCAGGTTCATTTTTCTCCATGTCACTGTCCAGTTTCCCCAGCACCATTTGCTGAAGAGACTGTCTTTATGCCATTGGATATTCTTTCCTGTTTTGTCAAAGATGAGTTGGCCATATGTTTGTGGGTCCATTTCTGGGTTCTCTATTCTATTCCATTGATCTGAGTGTCTGTTTTGTGCCATCATTGTCTGCTTTTTAATTCAATTGTTCATCTTATTGTTGAGTTTTTAAGAGTTCTTTGTATATTTCAGATAACAGTCCTTTGTCAGATATGTATTTTGCAAGTATTTTTTCTCACTCTGGATTATCTTCTCATTATCTTGACAGTGCTTTTTGCAGGGCATATATTTTAATTTTAATGATGTCTAACGTGTCAATTATTTCTTTTGTGGGCCTTGCCTTTGATGTTATATCTAAAGTCATTAGGATATCCTAGGTCGTCTACATTTTCTCCTACATTACCCTCTAGGAGTTTTATAGTTTTATAGTTTTGCATTTTTCATTTAGATGGGTGATTTTGAATTAATTTTTATAAAACATGTAAGATCTATATCTAGATTCATTTTTGGCACATAGACATCTAGTTGTTCAACAACCACTTACTGAAAACACCATCTTTTCTTCATTATATTGTCTTTACTCTTTTGTAAAAGATCAGTTGACTATATTTATAGAGTCTGTTTCTGGGCTCTCTGTTCTGTTCCACTGATCTATTTTTTATTCTTTTCTCAGTATTATACTGTCTTGAATATTGTAGCTTTAAAGAAAGACTTGAAGTCAAGTAGGGTGAAGTCCTCTGATTGTCCTTCTTCAATATTGTGCTGGCTATTCTTCATCATCATATAAACTTTAGATTCAGTTTGTTGAGATCTACTAAATACTTTGTTGGAATTTTCATTGAGATTGCACTGAATCTATAGATCAAGTTGGGAAGAACTGACATTTTGACGATATTGAGTCTTCCCATCCATAAATATGGAATATATCCACATTTATTAAGTTCTTTGATTTTGTTCATCAGAGTTTTGTAGTTTTCCTCATATAATCTTGTCCATCTTTTGTTAAATTTGTGCCTAAGTATTTCAATTTGGGGGGCTCTAGTGTAAATGGTAATGTGTTTTTACTTTTTAATCCTACTTTTTCATTGCTGGTAAATAGGAAACTGATTGACTGTTGTGTATTAACCTTGTGCCCTACAACCTTGCTATAATCATGTATTTGTTCCAGGAGTATTTTTCTTGATTTTTTTTGGATTTTCTGCATAAATGTTCATGTTATCTACTAAGAAAGACAGTCTTATTACTTCTCAGTCTATACCTTCTTCCTTTTTTTCCTTATTGCATTAGCTAGGAGTTCCAGTACAATATTGAGAAGAGTTGTGAGGCAGGAACATCTTTGACTTATTCCTAATTTTAGTGGGAAAGCTTTGATTTTCTCACTATTGAGTTTGATGTTAGCTGTAAGATTTTTTGTAGATTCTCCTTATCAAATTGAGGATATTTCCCTCTATTCCTAGTTTGCTATTAGTTTTTATCATGCATGAGTGTTGGATTTTCTTAAGTGCTTTATCTGCACAATTGATATGATCATCTGACTTTTCTTTTTTACTTGTTGATGTCATTGATTACATTAATTGATTTTAAATGTTGAAGCAGCCATGTATACCTCAGAGAAATCTCACTTGCTTATGGTGTATAATTCTTTTTACACATTGTTGGATTTGATTTGTGATATGTTGAGAATTTTTGCATCTAAATTCACCAGAGAAATTGGTCTGTAGTTTTCTTGTAGTGTCTTTATTTGGTTTTGTTATACTGGCCTCAGTGAATGAATTAGGGAGTATTCCATCTGCTTCTATCTTCTGGAAGAGTTTATAGAGAATTGCTATAGTTTCTTCTATAAATACTTGGTAGAAATCAGCAGTGAACCCATCTGGGCTATGTGTTTTTGTTTTGTAAGGTTATTATACTGATTCAGGTTGTTTATTGTTATGTAACTATTGGCAGATTACGTCTTTAAAATAATTGGTCCATTTCATCTAGGTTATCAGATTTGTGGGCATAGAGTTATTTGTGGACATTTCCTTTTATTATCCTTTTAACATCTTCAGATCTGTAATGATGCCCTGTCTTTCATTATTGATATTAGTAATTTATAGTTTCTGTGTTTTTTTTTTCCTAGTTAGCCTGGCTGGTTGTCTTCTTATTTTTATTGATTTTTCCAAAGAAACAGCTTTTGGTTTTATTTCCTCAATTGATTTCCTGTTTTCAATTTCATTATTTTCTGCTCTAATTTTTATTTTTTGTGCTTACTTCATACTTTACTTGCTATTCTTTTTCTAGTTTCCTAAGATAGAAGCTTAGCTTATTGTTCTTTCATTTCAATGCTGTAAATTCCCCCTCTAAATACTGCTTTCTCTGCATCTTACAAATTTTCATAAACTATATATTTTTTTGACCCATGTGTTATTTAGAAATGTGTTGTTTAATCTCCAGGTATTTGGAGGGTTTTATAGTTATCTTTCTGTTTTTTTGTATCTAGTCTAATTCCACTCTGGTCTGAGAGCAGACTATTGTACGGTATCTGTTTTTAAAAATGGGTTAGAGTGTATTTTATGGCGTAGAATATAGTCTATCTTGGTGAATGTTACAAGTGAGCCAGACAAGAATGTGTATTCTGCTATTGTGTTGTAGTCTATAGATGTAGATTATATTCAGTTGATTGATGGTGTTGAGTTCAACTACAATAGTTTCCTCTCATCTACAGTTTCATCTTCCACAGTTTTAATTCTCTGTGGGCAACTGTGGTCCAGCAGCAGATGATTCTCCTTTGAGGTATCATCAGAAGGTCAATAGTAGCCTAACAGTATGTTACAGTTTCTCTGTCATTCATCTCACTTCATCTCATCATGTAGGCATTTTATCTCATATAACAAGAAGGATGAGTCCATTACAGTAAGAGATTTTGAGAGATCACATTCACATGACTTTATCATAGTATAGTGTTATAATTATTCTGTTGGTATTAACATCTATTACTCTGCCTACCTTATAAGTTAAACTGTATCACAAGTATGTATGTGTAGGAAAAAACAGTATATATAGGTTTTATTACTGTCCATGGCTTCAGGCATCTACTGGGAGCCTTGAGACACATCCTCCACAGATAAAGGGGAGTCACTGTATGTCCTTACTGATTTTCTGCTTGCTGACCCTGTTTATTTTGAATAAAGTCTCTAATTATAATAGTGGCTTTATCTGTTTTCCTTGAGTTCTATCAACTTTGTGTTACATGCTTTGACACTGTTGGTGGACACATTCATATTAATAATCATTATGTCTTAGAGTATTGACCACTTTATGATTAGTTAATACTTCTCTTTATCCCTGATAATTTTTCTTGCTCTGAATCCTGCTCTGTCTGAAATAGTGTTAACATGCTATATCTTTTTCTGTATTTTTACTTTTAACCTCTACGTGTCTTTATATTTAAAGTGAGTTTTTTTCTAGACAGCGTATAATTGATCCACTCTAACAGTCTTTGTTTTTTAACTGGTATAATTAGACATTGAAATTTAAAATGGTTATTGATACAGTTGGATTAATAGCTACCATATGTGTTACTGTTTTCCATTTGTTTTTCTTTGTTCCTATTTTTCTTTTTCTGCCTTTTGTAGTTTTAACTGAACTATAAATTTTATATAATTGTTTTCTATCTTAGCATATTAATTATGCTTTCTTTTTAATTTTTTTAAGAAAAATACTTTTTAAGAAGATGGTTTTCCTAACTTGAACATATTGTTGCTATTATTAATTTGAACAAATTGTTTTCGTTAGAAAAAGAAAAAGAAAATTAAAAGTTTATATTTACCTTTACTTAGTCATTCTCTGATGCAGTTCCTTTCTTTATGTAGATCCAAGTTTCTGCTCTATATAATTTTCCTCCCTCTTTTAACATTTCTTGTAAGGTAAGTCTACTGGTAGAAAATTCCCTCAATTTTTCTTTGCCTGATAAAGTATATATCCCTTTATTTTTGAAGGATAATTTCACAGGGTACAGAATTCTAATTTGGTGGGTTTTTACTCTCAATACTAATTATTTCATAGATTGCTTGCATGGATTCTGAGAGGATTGAATGAAATTCTTATCTTTGCTCCTTCACAGATAAGGCACATCCACCCCCACTGAAAATTTCTTTCTTTCAATAAATTACCTTTATCTTTGATTTTCTATCATTGCTTACCTTTGGCATTATCCTGCTTGTTGTTCTCTGAGTTTCTTGGATCATTATTAGCTATCTGGCATTAAATTGGGAGAAATTCTCAGTCATTATTGGTTCAGTTATTTCTTTTGCTCCTTTCTCTATTTTTTTTTCTGTCTGGCATTCCCATTACACATGTATTATACTTTTGTGGTTTTCCCATAGATCTTGGATATGCTTTTTGTGGTTTTGTTTTCCAATCTCTTTTCTCTTTGCTTTCAGTTTTTGAAGTTTCTATTAAGATATCCTCAAGTGCACAGATTCTTTCCTCAGCTGTGTCCAATCTAGTGATGAACCTGTCAAAGGTATTCTTCATTTCTGTTACAGCATTTTTAATCTCCAGCATTTCTTTTTTTATTATTTCTTAGAATTTCCATCTCTCTACTTACAATACCCATTTGTTCTTGAATGTTGCCTACTTTTGACATTAGAGCTCTTACTATATTAAGCATAGTTGTTTTAAATTCACAGTCTGAACATTCCAACATCTCTGACATATATGGGTCTGTTTTTGATACTTGCTCTGTCACTTCAAAGTGTTTTTTGCCTTTTAGTATGCTTTGTAGTTTTTTGTGGAAAGGCAACTGTGATGTACCAGGTAAAGGAAACTGTGGTAAGTAGACCTTTAGCAGTGTAGTGGTAAGGCATGTGGGGTTAGGGAAGGCATTTTTTTTTTAAGTTTATTTGTTTTGAGAGAGAGAGAGAGAAAGAGAAAGAGAGTGCTAGTGTGAGTCGGGGAGGGGCAGAGAGACAGAGAAGGGGAGAGGGAATCTCAGGCAGAGCCTGCCTGTTAGTACAGAGCCTGAGATGGGGCTCAATATCATGAACCATAGACCATGACCTGAGCCAAGATCAAGAATTTGAGCCCTTAACCAACTGAGTCATCCAGGTGCTCCAAGCATTCTATAATTCTATGATTAGGTCTAAGTCCTGGGCTTTGAACTGCACAAGTGCTTCCCATTTTTTTTTTTCACCCCTTACATGGTACCTAATGGATAGAAGGGAGCCAGAGCTGGTGTTTCCCTTACCTTGCATGGAAGACCATCGCAAGCTAGATTTGGGTATTTCCTTCCCCTACTAATGGGCCAGGCTCTGAGAAAATCAGAATAGGTTAGGCTCTGGTACAATAGAACAATAGTTTTTCTTAAAGGCAAACTGCTAAGAACTGAATGCTCTGGCATATTTCAAATGGTTACTTTTTTCTTCCCACTGAGGAAGCGCAAAGGTGTTTTTCTCCAGTCTTTAGTATGAGAACCCAATATAGCTCTTGGAGGTAAACTCACAAAAGTGTGCCTCCTTCCTGAATGACTGGGTCCCCCAAGAATTTTTCTCTCTCAGGCTTGTTCACACTGAGGCTCCAGCAATTCATCAGTTACAGTTCATGTGTCCCTACCCCAGCACTCATTCCTGTGGAGGTTTATGCTCCATTGAGTTGTGATTCTCTGTGCTCACCTGTCTCTCCAAATTTGGGGGCAGCGGTTTGCCCTGTGACCTAACTTCTTTAAGGGATCTAAGAAGAGCTATTGATTTTCAATTTGTTCAGCTTTTTACTTGTTGTGAGGATGGAGTGTGACTTCTAAGCTCTTTACATGCTGGACAGGAAACTGGACTGTCCTCTACCTTTTTAAGAAAATGCTTTCAGCTGTCACCTTTAAAGAAGCTACACTGACAGATTTTCTGAGGTCATCAATGGATAAGCTTTAAAAATTTTTTTTAAAGAAGCCATTGATTTATGTTAATATTTGTACTCCTTTCTAATATGGTTGTAAATAAAAAAATTTAACATCTGTTATGAGTCATGAGGCATAACCACCTCTACTGATTTGGAACATTTTCATTTTCTATCTGCACCTCCTCTTTTGCACTTTCAAACTATGATGTGGATGTAGCCCAGAAGAGGAGTAAAGCCCTTTTAATTATCCACATCTACATTTCCTGTTAACTGCTTTTCACTCTGTGTGAGGGTCCCTACATGCAGAGATTTCTGAAGGGAGGAAATTAAACCGCTCTCACTAGGGAAAATTCAGCTCTTAGAAAGTGTTTAATGTTGCTGAAGTTGAACACGGACCTACTGTTATTAATAGGAAAATTGCTAATGATTGTAATGGTTTTCAGCATTACATCAGACTTCCCCTTTGGCAAATCCCTTTGAAAATCAGAGTGGCTGCTGATAACCCCCCAAAACACTTCTGTGTTGCGCTGGTTGTGCAACTTTTCAACATAAAAAGTTCCTTGACAACAGTTTGGATATTTCGGTTCCCAATTTGTCTCCCTACTGGAAATTTTACATAAGAATGATGTATATTTTAAGGAGAAAAATAACAAAATTGTATCCTTTTTTCACTAACTGGAAAAAAGACCAGTATATGACCAGGGTCCATTGGATCCAATTTTAGTTTTAAGTTTCTTTCTTGTGCATTTTTAACTACGTGTAAAGATTGATATTTCACCATGATTTTCATTATTATTAGAGGTCTTCAGAAGAAGAAAGATAAAAAAAAATTTAGATTCAACAAAATTCTGTCTTGTGATTATCATCAGGGCCCTTTTATAAATCTGAAATGCATTATGGAATTTTAGTAATCTTTGCTATTTTGTCATTACTCATCATTTTATTTCCAACTATGTTAAAAAGACTAAAACAATTATTTAAATGGTAGAATGATAGAGTCACTTAACAAGATGATACAATAGTAAAGTGTATAATCACTAAACTATTTTTCCTAATTTTGTAAGGGTTGAGCTCTCTCTCTCTCTCTCTCTGTCTCTCTCCCTCTCTCTCACACACACATCCCCACACCTCAGATTGTCTTTATTAGCTAAATGTAAAAGAACATTGTTAATTATCTATTATCTACCAGACATTGTTTTAGAAGTTTTATTTACATAAACTCTATTACTTGAATCTCACAATATACCAATAAGGTAATAATTAGGACTCTTGTTTATCAATAAAGAGACCCAGGGTCTGAGAACATATACAGTGTTTTATATCTTACATTGTCTAGTATAGTAACTTACACCATGTAAATGTTCTATGTATTTTAACTAATAAGTTATATCGATTTGTTCAGGTAAAATGTATATTTCAGATCTATATGAGATTTTGAATAAAATACATGTACATTTATTAATTACAAAAAAATACTGAGTGCCTACTGTATATAGAACATAGTCCCTGCCTTTAAGGCACATTCTAGTCTTGCAGGGTGCTTAGACCTATATAGAAGTAACCACAAGACAAGGCAGAACGTTCTGTGCTCTGGGATGACTGTGAGTTTGCAACAAAGGTGGTTATTTCTTCTGGTTGGAAGAGTCACCTGTGATGGTGGATGGTCTTGTACATTTCATCAGTGGGGAGAGAGCGTTCCAGAAGAAGGGATTGTTTTAAGCACACAACTGAACATGGGAAAGAGGGCAGTTTACATGTGGCCAACTAATGATAGGTATAAATATAACAACCTGCTTCTCTGGATTTGTATGCTTTATGTCAATAAGCTTTTACTGCAAAATTTGCTTTTAGACAGCCAGCATTTATTTACTCTGATATTCATGGATATTTATTATTTTTGTTTATTGTAGGTTTTCACTGTGAATTACAGTCCTACATTGATACATTAAGTATATATATATATTTAGTATTAAATGTAACCCTAAAACCTTATCATTAATGACATCTATAACTCTTCATTTTTCATTACCACAATATGAAGGTTAACAAAACATACGTATGAATACTATGTACAACTCATTTAGTTGGAATTCTGCATTGAAGCCATAAAAAAATACAATTTCTTAATTATTATTGCCAATGGTTTTTACTAATTCACACACAGCTTTACATATATCGAAATTATATCTTAACATAGTTTTCTATATGCTATTTGCTTATCATCCTCCTCCTTGCTGAGTGTTGACTAAGGGTCCTACATGGAGGCTACAGACATGAAGATTAACAACTTGCAGTCAGATGGGTCTGGCCCTGCTGCATGGCCTCAGGCAGGGTACGAGCCTTAACTTTCTTAGCTGTGAAATGGACCACATATTTTTTGCAAGCTTATCATGAGGTTTAAATAAGATACTGAGTATGTAAGGTCTTCATTCATTTCTGGCATGGAGTAGATGTGCAAGTAGAGATAGCTTGATCTCATTCCAGATCCTGGTATACTCCAGAGCTGACCAGAACCTAGAATAAGATACACTAGATGCTAACTTGAAAACCTCCAGCCAGCCAATTAGATTTAAGAGAGGAGGCTTGTCAAATAAGTATACAGACCCCTAATATTATTACTTTTGGATTATTTTATTCTTCTCAATTCTGAGAAGTTGAGTTTAATAGCATTATGATTTAAAAAAATCATTGAAAACACATATCACAGTATGAGAGAATAGAAAATTCTAACTGTATAATATTGCATTTATTTGAACAGGAGTGTAGGCACTTTTTTGAAACAGCCATACTTTATTATCTTACAGATAAATCCAAAGCAGATGGCAAAGTTGCTGTGTTAGCCAAGAAAAGGGTAAGATCATGTTTCATTATATAAAATATGCAGACTTCAAATTCCATTTGATTAAAGCTATTTTTAAAAGAAAATTGAATTAATATTTAAAAGCAAAATGACATATAACCAGTATTTTCTTCTAAATGTCACTTGAGTGCATGTTTCCTTTTTTAGGTTGACACTAGAAATTTAATTTTTATGATTACTTATACCAGTGTTACAGAATTATCAGAAATTAGAATGATAGCAATATTTAAAGTTAACAAGTAAGCAATTGCTTTTATTTAAATTATATTTCACATACAGGGGTGCCTGGGTGGTTCAGTCAGTTAAGTGTCTGACTCAGGTCATAATCTTGTGGTTTGTGGGTTTGAGACCCACGTCAGGCTCTGGTGCTGATATCTCAGAGCCTTAGGACTGCTTCGGGTTCTGTGTCTCCCTCTCTCTCTGCCCCTCCCCCACTCATGCTCTGTCTGTGTCTCAAAAATAAAGAAATGGTAAAAAAAAAAAATCTGTTTTTAAAAAGTTGTATTTCACATACATACTCTCATATACTGAAATATTTTTGTATACCATTTTGTTGGGATATGTGCAATCTCATGGAAGATTTATATAATTAAAATTCACAGCTTAATATGGACTTTACCTTGAAGTTGAGAACAGTTATCAGCCATTTGTATAAATCTAAACATAGAACCTTTAATTTGTTTTTTAAACATTTTTTAGTGTTTATTTTTAAGAGAGAGAGAGAAAGAGGGGTGCCTGGGTGGCTTAGTCGGTTAAGCATCCGACTTTCGCTTAGGTCATGATCTTGCGGTTCGTGGGTTCGAGCCCCGCGTCGGTCTCTGCCAGCTCAGAGCCTGGAGCCTGTTTCAGTCTGTGACTCCCTCTCTCTCTGACCCCCCCCCGCCCCCGCCACTCACGCTGTCTCTCTCTCCCCTAGAAATAAATAAAAATGTTAACAAAAATAGTTAAAAAAAAAAGAGAGAGAGAAAGAGAGAGAGAGAGAGAGAGAGATGAAGCGCAAGCAGGAGAGGGACAGAGAGAGAAGGAGACCCAGAATCCGAAGCATATTTGTGTCATAACAAGAATTGTGATTGAAAGGAAAGCCTGTCCCTGTAGTATTTCCTGTGATGAATGGTGGTGTTGGTGCAGGGTGGGCCCCGGAAAGGTTGAGTGTAACCTGGAAGAACAGAAACGATGTTGGACACAAACCTATAGATGAACAAGCAACGAAGTGAGCATTGTTTTTGTATTCTGAATATGTATAGATCATGGGTCCTTTTAAAATCAGATTTTGTTTTGCTCTTTTTGACTTGTAAAAGTAGTCTGTTCTTTTTACTGGCTAAATAATGTTGCTGCACCTTTGCAGAGAAGAAGTCAATATCATAGAAGACAAAGTTACCTTTTAGAAAAGAAAGGGTGGCTAAGTCGGTTGAGCATCCAACTCTTGATTTGGGGTCAGGTCACGAACTTACAGTTTGTGGAATTGAGCCCTACCTCGAGCTCTGTAGTGAGAACACAGAGCCTACTTGAGATTCTCTCTCTGTCCCTTTCTCTCTGCCCCTCCCCTGCTTGCATACGAGTGCACCTTCCCCCCCTCCCAGGTCCTCAAAATAAATAAATAAACATTAAAAAGAAAACAAAAGGAAATAAGACTTGTGTGTATGTCTGAAGATTTAGACAGGAATTTGTGAGATGGTACAGGATTGTTAATGTGAGAAGTATTGTTTATTTTAGTCTCTGCTAAAAGATATTTAGATTAAAAAATGATCATACTGCTTTATTTTTACCAGTGATTCTTGATAAAAAAATTATACTACTGTCTTTAGGACAGTGCTGTTTGAAATCTGGTCCATGCACCAGAGCTGGTCTAAGAACTATTTATTATTGGTCTACAATGAGATAAGAGCCAAAAATGAGAGGAACCATTTAGAAATGTGTATAGTAATTCCACAGGGTCATCTTTTACGTTGAATATAATGATAAAAGAGAACTTATATTTCATATTTGTTTTTTATTTCACTTTTTTCCTAGTAACCTGTCTTTGTTTTTGTTTTAATTTTGTTATAGAAGTAGATCTTGGGCAAATTGGGGACAAAACTAGTCCTTTAACACTGATAAATTGAGAGACATGATCCTCTGAGATGTGTTACGAATTTGTAGAACTGTCTCGGGTTATAGTGATTTGGGGGAATATAGGGCATTTTATTGGGCAAAGGTAAGGAAACTAGATATCTTACAATGTATGGAACAGAACTCTATCACAAAAACTCTCCAACATTTGGCATGACTTTTGAATGCACTGCTAGACTCAACAAACTACAGATATACAATTGACCCTTGAACAACAGAGGTTTGGGGCACTGACCACTGCAGTCAGAAACCCATATATAACTTTTGACTCCCCCAAAACTTAACTACTAATAGCCTGTTGTCAACTGAAGGCCTTACTAAGAACATAAACAATGGACTATTAGAGATTTTGTATGTTATATGTAGAACATACTATATTCTTACAATATCTTAAGCTAGAGAAAAGAAAATGTTAAAATCATAGGAGAATCTACATTTATAATACTGTACTGTTAAAAAACTACATGTAAGTATAGTTCAAACCTGTGTTCCTCAAGGGTCAGTTGTAATTGTATAGTGATTTAATACAAAATAATACTGAAACATAACATGTTAGACAAAAAGCCAAGGAATTTAGAAGGCTTTTTATGGAGTACAAAACTGAAATGGAATAAACACACTGTTCTCGAAATTACTGAATAACTTACTTATTTTCTACTCAACATATTTTAATGTATTTAACTACATATTTAGCTCTAAGAATAGAAGTGCGGTTACTGAGAAATCGTGGAAAACATTTACAAACCTGTAACAGGAAATTTGAGATGCCTTTTAACAGTCTTATAATCAAATATTACTAAATTCAGATACATAAAATCTATTGATCTCTTTGTATTTCTAAAAAATAAACATTTAGAAATATTTCATAGTACTGCTACCCTTTATATTTGTAAACACTTTACAAAATGACAGGAAACTTGTGTTTAAATATTTACATATTGAGATTATTTTTAGATAGTCTATGTTTTCCAGTCATACTCTGATACTGTCCCCAAAGTCTACCTTAAAATTCTTTATTACATAAGATGTAGTATAAGACATTATTGCTTCTTTTTCCAACTTATCAAGATATTCTTTCTCACCTATTAAAAGTTATGGTCAAGTTATTTTCAAGTACTAGACCCTGAATGTTGTGGGATTTCAAGAAAGGAGATATATTTCCTGAGATATTTTGTTACTAGGTCATCTCATGTCACAGTACACAGAGAATTATCTTACCTATAGGGAATTATTTTGCCAATTTCATTTTGTAGAATACAATACTTCTCATTTTCTATGCTTGGTCAGTCTATAATGTATTTTGGAATTTTATCTCTATTTCAATTAAGATTAGTTTCTTTTTTTTTTCATCATATAAAATGCCTGATATGTTGGTACTTAATATAAAAGTAGTTTCTATTCTCATGTCCACGAGTACTTTTGCTGGTACATTTTTCTATTTAGATCCTGTACAGAATGAATTTGACCATCTTAGTTTACTTATATCCAAACTTATTCATAGGGATAGGGATGACTAGCATTTATCTTTCTGATTGTGTCTTCAGATGTTTCTGTTTCCCAAGCATACACATATAGAAATAGATTTTATTTTACTATAAATATATTTTCTTTTATTTCTCTTTTATATTACAGTTAGAGTATTTTGAAATTATTCATGTAGTCAGATATGTTAATTAGGTCACAAGTTATAATTGCTGTAAAAAAGAAACTCCAAATTACAGTGAGCCATACAAGATAAAAGTTTATCTGTCTCTTTATTGTACATCTGACCAAAGGTGGGCCAGAGGTCCAGTGTAAGAGGAGGCTTGGCCCCACAAGATCATTTAGACTCCCGAGTTTTTTGTTATGCCAGCCCCTAGGGTGTGGTTCTAATCTATATGGTCAAAAGTTGATTGCACTATCACATCGACATTCTGGCCCATGAAAAGAGGGAAAATGGAAAAGAGGGAAAATGGCTGAATAAGAAAAATGAGCTTGAAGCTGCATATGCCATTTTTCTTACATCCCATTGTTAAAATTTTGTAACTTGGCCACACTCAGTGGCAAAGGCAAGGAGGGAAATGCAGCTTCTAACTGGAACAATCTAGATACTCAGTTAGTGGTCTAAGACTTTCATTTTAAAATAGAAAATAGTATGTTTCAAAGTAGTATTTCTTATAAAAGGGAGCGATTAGGTCTGATAGAGTTGAGACACACTAATGTCGACTGTCTCGTTTGACTCTTACAATGCCAGTGAGAAATAAGCATTACCATAACTGCTCTCACAGAAAACTACTCCAGAGGTATTAAGTGACTAACAAGAGTGTCAGAGCCAAGGTAGGATTCCAGTTCTGATGGTCCATAATACCACAGCTTCTTTTAACACTCTGGCTTTTTAAATCCCTTTATTATCTTTGAGATAAGAAATCACTTTTTAATAATTTTTTTAAGTATCTGAATCACTTCATATATTTGACTCTTGAATAATCTTGAACTTCATGCTTATGAATGGGCACAATCCTAGCTTTAAAACAATTCTTCATCTATATAGTACTCTCAGATTACAAAACATTTCCACAAACATCATCTTTCACTTCTGACCCTTGGGAAGAAGGCATAGCAGACACTATCATCATCATTTTTACAAAGGAGATCATTTATAGTTAGAGAAATTAAGTAATTTGCTGTATTCACACAGTGCTCCTAAGATAATTTTACTTAATCTTAGTTTTTCCTAGTTCTTATTAAAGTATTAGCAAGCTACTCGTGTTAGAGTTTGAGTGTTAATTTCAACTAATATGGTAGCTTTTATTTTTTACAATTTTGGATCTATGGATATTGAAGACAGTATTTTTTTTAAAGATAGAACTGTTTTATATAAAACACTGTAGATGGACAAAAAAGAGTTGCTGGTGTGAAAGCAAAAGATGATGATGATGATACTATGATGTGGGGTGCCTGGGTGGCTCAGTTGATTAAACGTTTGGCTCAGGTCCTGATCTCGTGGTTCACGAGTTTGAGCCCTGAGTTGGGTGTTGTGCTGACAGCTCAGAGCCTCAGAGCTTGGAGCCTTCTTCAGGGTCTGCTTCTCCTTCTCTCTCTGTCCCTCCCCTGCTCGCACTTTGTCTCTCTCTCTCAAAATTAAATAAATAAAAAAAATTTTAAAATAACAGTATGATATATTAAGTGCCTATAAAGGCCAGGGATACACATATGTTACTTTATTTGATTCAACAACAATTATGTCAGATAATAATTGTTGTATGTGGTTAATGAATAAAGAAAATAGGCATAGGGATGTTCACCGCTGCCAAAATTACAATACAAAGATGAATGATAAAAACAAGTAAGGTAGTTCTCTGTACAGCCCCTTACCCTGGGTTGCAAGTCCTTTAATAGTCTATTTTAATTACTTATATAAACAAAGGTATATATGTACATGTATAAATGTTTTGTAATGATCCTGTTTTTACTACAATGAGATCTTATTATATATATTATTCTACAGATTTAACTACTTAACCAGATAGANTTAGCTTTCTACCTAGGATACCATAATAGATATATCAGTTTTAATCAGTGAGCTCTATATTGATAAATGTTTGGGAGTTTTTCAAGTTGCTGTTGTGGTTTGATACTGCTACATGCAGTGCTTTAATAAACATCTTTATACATACATTTTTAAATACTGTTGCTTTATTTTTATAGAATAAATTCCACCAAATGAGCTTGATAGATTAAAGCTAACCACAGTATCACTGGCCTCCCTTGAATCATGAAATGATCTTGAGGAATAAATTGTCAAAGTTAGGTGTTGGCCTGTGCTGAGTTGCAGTGGCAGTCTCTACAACCTCTTTGAACCAAGCTGTGAGAATGTTTCCACCTTGAGTACTGTTCCTAAGTGCCTAGTAGGAAAGTGCTTCTTGGGTCCAGTATGAGAGCTCTGTCTACAAGCCTCTGCCATTCCCACAGGCCCCTTCTTTTAGCACTTCAGCCCTGTGTTAAGATAAAGGTGAGTAGTAAAAGTGCCCACACCTTTTCACCTGATCACTGCCCTGCCCAATGGCAGCAATCTGAATGAAAGAGAATTAGAGTAAGTCTCACCTACCTCAGTTCTGCTTGAACAAAAAAAAAAAAAAAGATTTGGATTGTCTCCTAAGTCTCTTCCTGCTCTAATATTCCATGAAATATTTATAACAGCTCAGTAAGTAATTTCAGAATGTCAAAGGACTTGTGCAGACCAGAGTAAATATCTGGGTCACTTGGCCTGAGAAATAAAGAAACGAAAGAATAAAATTAGTAGTATATGGGGAATATGGGTGGAGTAGCTGATGATGTTGCCTGTTACAGATTCTGAGAGATGTTTGGATATAAAAAAACAAAGATTCAGGAAACAGCATATTGTGGTAGAAAGAGTAGAAACTGATGAATGAGCCAGATCTGCCTTCAAGGGCTAGTTCTGCTACTTAGCTGTGTGACCTTTTAGGCAAATTAACATCTTTGTGCCTCATTTGGATTAATCTCTGATTTGGGAACAATAAGAATTACCTTGTATGGTTGTTATAAAGGTTAACGTGAAAAGCAATTATAATTGCACAGAGTTTACTACATTTTAGTAGGTACCTGTGTGCCTAGTACTTTTCTAATTTCTTTTTAGAAGGAAATAGGAACGATTTAAGAATATTTAAAATTTTCGGACTTACAACAGCATCATAGTCTATTAGTTAAGATTATGGAAAAGTCTTTTTTTTAAGGAAGTCCAACATTTTAATCATAATTTAACTTTTTTCAAAGTAATATAATAACATTGTACTTGGAGGACAGAATTTTTAAATCATCTGAAATCCATCCCCTCAATTAAAATGTTTTTAAATTTCATGCATTTGTTTATAGTTATTTCTATATGCATGTTTATTTGCATAGTTTAATTATTGAGTAAGTACCATTATTTTCATTTATGTTATATCACAAATCTTTTTCATGTTGTTTTATAGTTCTTATTACTTTTAAGAGTTTTTTTTTTTAATTAGAGGCATAGCATTGTGAAAAAACAAAAAATGGGGCACCTGGATGGCTCAGTCATTTAAGCATCCGACTTCAGCTCAGGTCATAATATCACGGTTTGTGGGTTCAAGCCCTGCATTGGTCTCTGTGCTAACAGCTCAGAACCTCGAGCCTGCTTCAGATTTGGTGTCTCCCTCTCTCTCTGCCCCTCCCCGACTCATGCTCTGTCTTTTTCTCAAAAATAAATATTTTAAAAATTAAAAAACCACAAAAAATAGATATAAATCCTTTCCCAGCTATAAATTCAGTTTTAAAAGAAAAACAACTGTTGATAGTTTTATATACTTTATGTATAAATATATGTATTATGCAAATAAATGTTTATGAGTAAACAAAATATAATATTTATATGCATACATATATGTACTTTATTGAAATAAATGGAATGAATTAAACTTTTTACATTCAATAATGTATTGTGGGAGCACCTGGGTGATTCATTCAGTTAAGCGTCTGACTTTGGCTCACGTCATGATCTCGCGATTCACGGGTTTGAGCCCCCATCGGGCTCTGTGCTGACAGCTCAGAGCCTGGAGCCTGCTTCAGATTCTGTGTCTCCCCCTCTCTCTGCCCCTACTGCATTTGCACACTTATTAATAAATAAGCATTAAAAATTTTTTTAATAATAATATATTTTGACATCTTTTCAAGTCAGAGATTTACCAGATCTTACCCAGTTGCATAGGATATAATTTTATGGAAGTATCTTCATTTAGAACACTCTCTTGGACATTTAGGTTGATTCTGAATTAGCAAAATTATAAATAAAAATGCAACAACACATTGTATACAAATCTCTTTAAATGTTTCTGTAAGTATTTCTACACTAAAAATAGCTAGAAGAGGTCTTGCTGGTTCAAACAGTAGGCATATTTTAAATTTTGCCAAATTGTTAAACATCTCCCATCTAAAATATCCTCCAATATTATTGTACCAATTACAGTCCTGTTATTAGTGTAAGAGAATATCTAGACTGCTTTAACATGCCAACTCTGGTCGTGTTAACAGCTTTTTTTCTTCATAATTTGTTTTATTATATTTTTATTATAAATTTATGTAATACATGCTAGAAAAAAATACCCAAGGAATACAAAAGTGTGTAAAATGGAAAGTTTAAGGCATTTTCTTTCCCCTTGTTACCCGACCTCTAACATTTACTATTTCAAAATCTGGAAATAATGTCCATTTGTGCACATTTGTGCACAAATTTCAACAGAATATTTCCTGTAAGTGAAATTGTTGGGGTAAATGATAATGAGTGTTTAAAACCTGGTTATATATAAGGAAAGATTGAAATAATGTTACATATTGAGGGAAACAAAAGAGGCCTAACAACCAAGCATAATGTGGGATCCTAGCTGGATCCTGAAACAGAAGAAGGGCATCAGTGGAAAAACTGGTGAAATTTGAATTAGATCTTTGTTCAGTTAAGAATTTTGTAGCAATGTTAATTTTTTGTTTTGTTAATTGCACTATGTGTAATGTTAACGTTGCGGGAAGCAGGGTGAAGGATATCTGGGAGCCGTTTTGAGCTATAGGTACAATTTTCTGTAAATCTAAAATAATTTCAAAATAAAAGTTAAAAATTCTAGTCGTGTTGTCAAATTCTTTTCAAAACAGCTATATCTGAATATTCTTACCAATCCTTTTCTCACTGTCTTGCCAGCTTTAGATATCCTGTCTTTACATATTTGCCAATATTTAAAAGGAAAAAAACTGCCATTGTTATTTTCATTTGCTGTTACTTATTTTTTAAATTTTAATTTAATTTTAATTTAGCAATATTTAATGTACCTATTTGACATTATATTTCTTCCGAAAGCTGTCTATTTATACTCTTGCCTGCTTATTTCATAGGCTGGCCTCTTTCTCTCTCTCTCAATAGATTTGTAAGTGCTCTCTTTAGTTATTGATCCCTAATACTTTGTTAATATCCTGCACACATTTTTTCAATTTTCCTTTTAATTTTTTTTCTAGTTCTTTGCTGTACTTCTATAGTGAAACTTTTTGCTTTAAAAGACGACCTTTTCATTAAAACAAAATATGTTATGATTCATTTCATCTTTCTCCTATTGCTGTTGGTCACACTTTGATGCAAATCTCTATGAATATTGCTTCCTTTCCCACCACATGTTTTGTTTCCTTCCGACAATTCCCAGTAGAAGGATCCCTGAGTCAGTAATAGGGACACATCAGGTTTTTCGGTCTCACCAGCAGTACATACAACTGCCACAGTCATCGACAGGTGTTGTTACATAAAGATGTTGCTGCCAGTGTACATCATACTTTGTTCTTTTAATTTGCATTTCTTTGACTTGAGGTAAATTGTGTCTGAGTTCTTAATATTTTCTTCCAAATTTATATGAACATTTTATATACTAGTAATGAGAATATTAATTTTTTGTCATAGTTTTAATATGTGCTTTTCCCAACATATTTCTTGCTTTTCCATTATGTTTTTCCCCTGGAAATACAGAAGTATTTGGATGTGGTGTGCTCACATCTACATTTCTGAGATTTTCAATTTATAACCTAGCATAGACTTCTTCATAGGTAATAATACAGTAGAGTGAGTAAGGAGGAGGACACATAGAGGTAGATTGTCAAGGTATCCTGGCTCTGTCACCTACTAGCATTATGGTCTTAAGTTCACTGCTTCCCTCTGTAATCTCTCAGTCTCATCCTATTAAGTGGGAAGAATGGAAGTATTGCAAAGTAAGACTGCTCTGACAATTTGTATAAAGTATAGAGCACAATACTATGTGCTTTATGCATTTCATAAATGTTAGCTATTATTATGGGAATATATATTGTTATGAGAATATGGATTTATTTTTATATGAGGTACGAGGATAGGGTGTAAAAGTTTTATGCAGCTTGCTAATGATGGGGTTCAGGACATGCTACCCCCAAATATGGCATCTCTGTATATTGAGTATTTCAAGTGGAAGGAATTTTGTGAAACTGCAAGTGCAGGATTTTCTTACTTTCTCTGGAGCAGGTTACATGAGCCTCATGTGAGATGTCATCCCTGTACTGGAAGAAAAGGAGCATTCCCCTCTGAAGACAGAGGGAGCCCCAGAGGAACCTGAGGGAATGAACCTCACTGCTTCCCATGGTTTCTCCAGCTAGCTCCTCCCCTTTTCTGTCCTGTCACAGATTCCCAGGGCCTTCTACTCTTCAATTCTCGCACAAAAACTCTCAGGTTTAACGGCTTCTCTGGATCTTCATGTTCTTAATGAAGGCTCTCAGGTCCCATGAACCTTATATTAGATAAATCCATATACTTTTCTCTTGTTAATCTATCTTTTTATTACAGGGCCCCAACTGAGAACTTGGAAGCATAGAAGAAAAAGACATTTTTCCTCCCCTACACTGCTAGTTATTCCAACACCATTTATTTAATTTTTTTAAGTTTATTTATTTTGAGAGAGACAGAGACAGTGTGAATGGGGGTGGGGCAGAGAGAGAGGAACAGAGAGAATCCCAAGCAGGCTCCATGATGGGCTTGAACTCATGAAACCATGAGATCATGTACTGAGCTGAAACCAGGAGTTGGACGCTTAACTGACTGAGCCACTCGGGCACCCCTCCAATACCATTTATTGACTAACAAGTAATCTCTCCCTTCTTAACTGTTTTTAATCTTCTTTATAATGTATAATATATCTTCTTAATAAAGTAACACATTATATTTAACATGTCAAAATACCTATTTCTATATCTATTCATCTATCTGGTCTCTGTATTTTAAGTTTATTTATTTAGTTTTGAGAGAGAGAGAGAGCGTGCACACAACAGTACAAGCAGGGGATGGGCAGAGAGAGAGGAGAGAGAGAATCCCAAGCAGGCTCTGCATTGTCAGTGCAGAGCCCAAGGCAGGGCTCAAACTCACCAACTGTGAGATCATGACCTAAGCCAGGATCTAGAGTCTAATGCTCAAACAGCTGAGCCACCCAGGCATCCCAATCTATCTGGTTTTAAAACCAATTTCAAATTGCTTTAATTATTGTTTATCTTTTCTTTAATGTGTGGATTCATGATATTTCATGACTATAATTTTTCAAAAATTGTTTTCATGGTTTTTGTTTACTTTTTCAGATTGTACAGTCTGTGTGTATGTGTATGTATGTACATATGTGTGTATTTTCTGTATATTATGATGTTTTGCCATTAAAAAAAATCTTTCTAGCTGGGGAAGGACTGCCTTTTATAGGTAGCAAAGGGTGCATCTTTCATATGCAAACCAACCAGTCCCAAACCCATATCTCTCAACCACCTTCTTACCAAACTCTGAAACAGGAAACCAGTATTTCCATTGCCCTAAATCACCCCAGAATCGAGTACAAGGCAAATGAGACCATTTCTATAGGCCAGAGCCTTTCAGAATTATTCAGACTAGCCAGGCCTGAACGGTTCACCGTATTCTACCTTACCTTGCCTTTAGCAGCCCCAGTAAAGGCAACATTTAAATAGTTTCAACTACACACAAATGAACTTTAGAATTATTTAGTGAAGTCCCAAGAAAAATTCTGTTGAGATGATGATTGACATTGTAGAAAATCTATGCATTAATTTAGGGAGAAAGTACATGTTTATAATACTAAAATATACCCATGTAGAAACACAACTGTCTCTCTATTCATTTCTCTTTGGTTCTTTTTTAATGAAAATTTTATACATTTCTAATTAAGCCTATCTCAGATATTGTTACTAATTGGAAAAGGATCTCTTTGCCATTTGTTTTTCTAATTTGGCTTATATACAGAAATTATGTGTGTATATATTGGTATCTTTTTTTTCCTAACACTTTGCTTTTATTAATGCCAAGAGTTTAACTTGTAATACTTTGAAAGACAAAATTAGTGATCACTCTCTTGATTTATACATTTATATGTGAGGAAATTAGGCTATTATATTTTCTGATAAAAAAATACTTTCCCCTAAAATTATTGCAAAAATTCTTCATACTAAAGGAAATTTTCATTAGCCCAGTTATAGCATAAGTTGCCTATGTTTTATAACTAGATGTCTAGATATTTGTGTTAATTAATAAGCTTGCTGTTAATATGGGATTCATGTACTGCAACTCACTTGATTCACTAGCTTTATATGCATCTTTCCCCAAAGATAAATATTATAATAGATCCTTACTGCTGGCTTCTAGCCCCAGGCAAAGAGAAATCTCTGAAAAGAATAGTAAGCAGGGGAACCCCTTGGGAAGAGTCACAGTCAGAATTCAAAACTCATTTGGTTTCCTTTTGGATTCTTTGTGGGTGTCATTCACCTTTCTGTAGATAGGCCAGTGTTCCCCAAGCTTGAATCATTCAGGTATTCCATCACCATTTTGCCATTTTCTATATTGTTAGTTACTATAGTTTTCTTCATTTGACTTACATTTTTCTTAATTTTTTATTGAGGTAAAATTTAAACACAGTGGAAGATCTTTAATGTAGAGTTTCATGAGTTTTTAACTATATGCCATCCTGTAACTATCATCCCTGATCAAAGTAGAGAATATAGGGGCGCCTGGGTGGCTCAGTCTGTGGAGGATCTGACTTCCAGCTCAGGTCATGATCTCATGATTTGTGAGCTCAAGCCCCAGGCTCGCTGGGGCTCGCTGTTGTCAGTGTAGAGCCCGCTTCTATCCTCTGTCCCCCTCTCTTTGCCCCTCCCCTGCTTGCGCTCCAGCCAAAATCAATACATATTAAAAAAAAGAGTAATATTTTTTATTACCCCAAACATTTCCTGATTTAAAATTTAAAATGTAATTGCACTGTTTTGTTGTGCATTACATTTTTCAAATACATATAAATATATATTAATGTAGAAAATCATCCATGTAAATCATCTTTTCTTACTAATTTCAATTATCCCATACCACTATAAAGCAGTGTTGTGAAATAGACTTCCAGGGAAGTGATTGTTTTTTTGTTTTTTTTTTAGATTTTATGTTTAAGTAATCTCAACTCCCAACATGGGGCTCAAACTTACAACCCCTAAATCAAGAGTTTCATGCTCTGGACGGAGCCGGCCAGGTGCCCCTGGTTTTTAACAAGATACTCTTTAGTAACTTAATAACTAAACATGCTTAATTAGGTTGCAAGATTATCCTCTTTTATCTTGAATTACAATCTATGGGAGTTCTATAGGATAACTATTAGCAGTAAAATACTAAAATTAGACAAAATGGATTGGTCTTGGATATACAGTTGTTTTGTCTTTTGTTTTGTTTTAATTTGAGAGCCAGAGAGAGTGCACCCGCTGGGGAGAGGGGCAGAAGGAGAGAGAGAAAGAGAGAGAGGGAGAGAATGAGGATCTTAAGTGGGCTCCACGCCCATCTTGATGTGGGGCTCAATCCCACAGCCTGGGATCATGACCTGAGCCAGAATCAAGAGTTGGACCCTCAAAGAACTGAGCCCCCCAGACACTCCCCCCAAGAGGTTTTTACATACCAGTTATGAGAGCAAACAAACATGTACCTGTCAAAGTACCTGTTTTCTGGTGTGGAATGACTGTATTTGCTCTTTAAATTTTTTTTTAAAAGTTTACTTTGGGACTTACATATTTGCTTAACCCTTTTTTTGCTTTGACTTTCAGTCCATGGATCTGACGTTAGCAAATTTGTCTCCTGGTCATTCCCATAAAATGGTCAGTGGGAGTTGAGGGTTAGAGGGAAAATGTGCCTTATCTTCCCTGGAGATGAAGCAACAGTGTCTTAGTGTGAAGGTCATGCGTGCTATTCTCCAAGTTCACAGGTCTTGCTTGCCATGGAAGAGGTGTTGGTTAGCAGGTGGCTATTCAATGCATTTTTACCATCACAGGGCTGTTGGGCTGCCTGTTGTTGCTGGGGTGGTAGTTCTGAGGGGTTCTGTAGAAGGTGGAGAAGAGTATTGGTGATGCCATCTTAAACCAGTGATTTCTCCAGTGCAGTGATTACCTGAGAAAATTCAAGGTTTGTTATGCAGATATGGTACTTGGTAAACAGAAATTTATGTTTATCAGTATTTTTCTCTTTTATTAATTGTTTTTGTCCTAATTACTGAAAACAAACAAAAAGTATCATTTTTGAATGTTGACACTAAAATAATAGAAGTGTTGAACAGAAGTTTTTGCTTCTCTATACATAATGCCTATTTAAAAATTCACTCCAGATATTAATTCACTTGGACTTCGAGTTCTTAAGTACTTAAAAGCTGGTGTCACACATTCCAGAAATTCGAAACTTTTCAACTATAACTCTCTCTGTTTTCTATTCTATATTTTAATGTTGAGCCAGAAGGCCATAGAGATAATTCTACAAAATGTGATTGCTCTTTTGTTAAGAAACAAAACTCTCTTCATGTTAAGTCCCAGTTATCACACGAAGAAGTTTCTAGGTGTTGTCCTTTGTTATTTGGAACTAAAGGTTATGTTATGCAGCTTTCTTCCACTTATTTCGCTGATTATATTCATTACAAGTATTATCCTTTCTCTCTGATTCAAAGAGAATCACCTCTCCAACATCAAGCTATATACAAGATGAATCTGTTTTTCTTCTGAAGCTTGGAATATTTCTCATCCACCATCACCTTTCTTATCCCATTCCATTAAAACCAAAAACAATGTGACTAATAAAATAGAGAGTGGCTATTGATTTAATGTGCAATAGGAATTTGAATAATGAGTTTGTATTTATTTTACGGACTGTGGCTATTGCACTAGATATTGAATGATCTTTCTATGCCTAATAGTAATAACTACTGTTTTTCTGTTTGCAAAGGCAAAGAGTTATCATTGGAAAAAATACAATGTCAGTGAAAATGAGTAAAGTTTACTTAAAACTTGTTAGAATTCATCTATAATTTCAAATTCATAAACATTTGGCTTCTTCCAATAAGCCTTCCAACTTTTCATTTATATTAGACAACATTACCCTATTGCCTTTCTTGAAGACCTATAAATTATTGCCTAGATAAAATTTCTTAAAGAATATTTTTTTAAATTATGGTTTTGTGTAGAGTCTACACAAGAAGAGAGATCATCTTTTTTACAATGCTGAGGATAAAGACTCAGAAGATTTGACAATGTCCATGGGTCAAAGAATCAGGCTGGTTATCTTTACTACTCAAGTTGATGGAGCAAAGAAACAGATAATGAAGCTCTCAATGTTCATTCTTTTATCCAGAAAAAAAAGTGTAATGTGGCACCTTTGAATGCTCTTGTGCATCAACTTTTTTAGCATTTAATTGAAATACAAGCATACCGCATTTTATTGCACTTTTTTCTGTTGCATATCACAGATGTGTTTTTTAACAAATTGAAGATTTGTGGCAACCTTGCATAATGTAAGTCTTTTGGCGCCAGTTTGCCAACAGCATTTGTTCCCTACCTATCTCTGTGTCACGTTTAGGTAATCCTCGCAATATTTAAACTTTTTCATTATTATTATATTTGTTACATTGATCTGTGTTCAGTGATCTTTGATGTTACTATTGTAATTATTTTGGGGTATCACAAATCATGCCTATGTAAGACAGTAAACTTAATTGACAAACGTGTTCTGACTGCTCCACTGACCATCCATTACCCTGTCTCCCTCCTGTCCTTGGGCCTCCCTATTCCCTGATACCTATCATATTGAAGTTAGGCCAGTTAATAATCCTATAGTGGCCTCTAGGTGTTTAAGTGAAAGGTATAATTACATGTTTCTCACCTTAAATCAAAAGCTACAACTGATTCAGCTTAATGAGAAAGGCATGTCAAAAGCTGAGACAGGCCAAAGGTTTGGCCTGTTACACTAAACAACCAAGTTGTGAATGCAAAGGAAGCATTTTTGAAGGAAATTAAAAATGCTACCCCAGTGAACACATGAATGATAAGAAAATAAAACAGTCTTATTGCAAATATGTGGAAAGTTTAGTGGTCTGGATAGAAGATCAAATCTGTCATAATATTCCCTTAAGCCAAAGCCTAATCCAGAGGAAGGCCCTATCTTCAAATCTACGAAGGCTGGGAGAGGTGAGGAAGATATAAAGGAAAAATTTGTAACTAGCAGAGATTGGTTCATAAGGTTGAAGGAAAGAAGATGCCTTTATAACATAAAATTGCAAGGTAAAGCAGTAAGTACTGATGTAGAAGCCATAGCAAGTTATCTAGAAGATCTAGCTAACATAATTTATGAAGGTGTCTCCATTAGGCAACTGATTTTCACTGTAGATGAAATGTCCTTATAGTGGAGGAAGATGCCATCTAGGACTTTCATAGCTGGAAAGAAGTCAACGCCTGACTTCAAAGCTTCAAAGACTCTCTTCTTAGAGGCTATTGTACCTGGTGACTTTCAGTTGAAGCCAGTGTTCACTTAGCAGTCTAAAAATTCTAGAGCCTTAAGAATTATGCTAAATTATCTGTTCTGTCTGAGCTCTATAAATGGAACAGCAAAGCTTGGATGACAGCACATCTATTTACAACATGTTTTACTGAATATTTGAAGCCCGCTGTTGAGACCTAATGCTCAGAAAAAATAATTCCTTTTAAAATATTACTGCTCATTGACAATGCACATAGTCACCTGAGAGCTATAATGGAGATGTACAATGACAGTAATGTTGATCTCATGCCTGCTAATTCAACATCCATTCTGTAGCCCATGGGTCAAGGAGTGATTTCAACTTCCAAGTCTTATTTTTTAAGATATACATTTCAAAAGGCTATTATTGCCACAGAGGGTGATTCCTCTGATGGATCTGGGCAAAGGAAATTGAAAACCTTCTGGGAAATATTTACCATTCTAGATGTCATTAAGAACATTTGTGATTCATGGGAAGAGGTCAAAATATCAACATTAACAGGAGTTTGGAAGAAGTTGATTACAATTCTCATGGGTGACACTGAGTTAATTCAAGACCTCAGTGAGGGAAGTCACTGCAGATACAGTAGAAATAGCAAAAGAACCGAATTAGAAGTGGAGTCTGAAGAAGGGACTGAATTGCTGCAACCTCATGATAAAGCTTGAACGAGTGAGGAGTTGCTTGTTATAGATTTGGAGAGAAAGTGATTTCTTGAGATGGAATCTACTCCTGTCGTAGATGCTGTGAAGATTGTTGAAATGAGAACAAAGGATTTGGAATAGTAGATAAATGTAGCTGATAAGGCAGTGGCAGGGGTTGAGAGGATTGACTCCAATTTTGAAAGTTCTGTTATGGGTAAAATGCTGTCAAACAGCATTACATACTACAGAGAAATTGTTTGTGAAAGGAAGAGTCAATTGATGTGGCAAACCTCATTGTTGCCTTATTTTAAGAAATTGCTACAGCCATCTCAACCTTCAACAATCACTACCCTGATCAGTCTGCAGCCATCAACATTGAGGGAAAACCCTCCACCAGGAAAAAGATTAGTTCTCACTGAAAACTCAGATAATGGTTAGCATTTTTTAGCAATAAAGTATTTTTTAATGTTTATTTATTTATTTTGAGAGGGGAGCACACATATGCACACGCAAATGGGAGAGGGGCAGAGGGAGAGAAGGAGAGAGAAAATCCCAAGAAGTCTCTGCACTGTCAGCGCAGACTCCTATGTGGGACTTGATCTCATGAACTGTCAGATCATTACCTGAGCCAGAAATCAAGTTGGGTGCTTAACAGACTGAGCCACCCAGGTGCCCTTAAAGTATATTTTAATTAAGGTATGTACATTGTTTTCATAAGCATAATGTTCTTGTATGCTTAACAGACTACTGTATAGTGTAACCATAGTTGTTATATGAACTGGGAAACCAAAAAGTTCATTTGACTCACTTTATTGCAATATTCACTTTGTTTTGGTGGTCTAGAACTGAATCTATAATACCTTTAAGGTAGGCCAATATGTCAATCTAAGTCTAATCTAAGTCTTCCTTAGAAGTTCTATGTTCTCTTAACATTCCTGTTGTCTTAGGGAAAACTGTGTGCAAATAGGAATTGTTTGCAATTGACTTGGATTTTTAAAATCTCCAAATAGAGGTACTAATTTACTGGTACCATTTAATCAGATAAACAACTGTGACATCATTTCTGCCTTTCATGGGGGTCTTTACTCGCTAGACACCCTGTTTTTATTAGCTTTTAGTATTATTAGTCTCTTTTTATGTATAATTGAAGTCTTTCTTATTCTTTTAAAACGATACTGAATTTTATATGTTATATCCCTGCTATAGATAGTCAGACTATTAAAAATAATTAAGTCCAAAACTTTAAAAATGATCAGTGAAGTAGCTAATCATAGAGTTTCTTGAAGTATGCTGTTACATGTATCATATGCCACAATTGGGAGGTGTTAATAGAAAGTCTTTCATGCCTTCTATATAAGGTGGTCTAGCGGTCAGCTTCTATTTTTAGGGAAAATATTCTCCTGTGTCTCAGCCCACTGCTTGAATACACACTCCAGTGTTTTCTCTGCTAAGCCCCTCAAAGCAGAGAAATCCACAGTGCTTCAGTGAGAACTTACACATGGCTAAAGATAGTGCAGGGGACAGCAAGATATTTATAAGTCATATTGCCAAGGACTGATCTCTGATATTGTCCAAATCTCGCAGGAATACTGAACTCTACTGAGAGTGACCAGACTGGAGCATATGGTAATTGACTGAAATTTATGTAAGAAGCACTAAATTTGTATTCTCTGTTAAAATCATGTTTAACATAGAGCTAGAAAATGATTATTTAACTTTCCCCCCTTTCAAAGAAGAGTGAATAACAATCATTATCTAGGTCCGAAGACTTAACTTTATTATTTGTACTCTCCAGATACTCAGATTAAGTAATAAGCATCATTTACAATGCTGCATAAAACTGGTTTTCATCCTTATTCCAAGCATATTTTCCCAATAGATTTTCCAAAGGGAAATGAGAATATTGGCATTTCCTCCTATATAATAACTTTTGACAAGGAGTTTGTGTACATTATTCAAGACACAGATCCATGTTTGGAAATTCTGTCAAAGTAGGCAGCTCTTCAGTGATCACTGACTGATAATTACTCTCAATGGAAGGTTACAGAACATATCTATGGCTTCTATGAGCAAAAAATGCTGAATCAAAATGTCATGCCCCTGGATTTAACACAGCTAACAAACTTGTTCTTTTTAAAAAGAAAATAATTTTCATTTAGATGAATAGTGATGTAAGGAAATGGACAATGTCAAGTCACTTTATGAAGATTATTTAAGTCTGATGTAAATGCAATTTCTATGGATTATCTGACCTTGGCAATTAAAGACAATTCTATCACTTGCCATTCTAGCCAGCAATCCTAATGATCATTATATATATGTATACACACACACACATACACACACACACACGTATTTTTTTTTCACAGTAAATGGAATTTGCTCTCTTTATATATGGCTCTTGGCTTTTTTACATCTTATAAGAAAAGAATTAATACTTGCTTTGATTTCCATATAACCAATGACAATATACAACATTGTATTTGTATGGCTGGGTGTAGGCTAGACTAATGCCTGAAAAACTCCAGTATCCATACAAGTCACCTGGAGGGCTTATTTAAATATGGATTTCTGGGCCCCATTTGTATGTCTAACAAACTCTCAGGTGTTGGTGATTCTGCACATAGTGGTCCTGACTCTGAATAGCATGGTGCTCAACAACATAGGAGAATCAGCAGTGTAACATAGGAAGAGAAGTGGAAGGGATGGAATAGATAATGATTATAGTATCTACTTGTGGGTTGAATAGTAGTCCCAAAAGATATGTCCACCGGGAACCTCAGAATGTGACCTTATTTGGAATAAGGATCTTTGCAGATGTAGTTAAGGTAAGGATTCTTATATGAAATCATCCTGGATTAGGTGGAGCCTAACCCAATGACAATTGTCTTTAAGGGTTTGTCCAGGGCCACCTGGGTGGCTCAATCAATTAAGCATCTGACTGTTGATTTCAGTTCAGGTCATGATTTCCTGATTCGTGGGATTAAGTGCCACATCAGGCTCTGTGCTGACAGTGTGGAGCACGCTTAGGATTCTCTCTCTCTCTGCTTAGGATTCTCTCTCTCTCTCTGCCCTTCCCCTGCTCATGCCCCCCCCCAAAATAAATAAACATCTTTTGAAAAACCATAAAGAGTCTGTTCATAAGAGACAGACTTATATCTTACAGACCTGTAACAAAATCAATTTCTGATGCTTTACCAAGTTTGTGGTAGTTTATTATGGCAACCTTGGGAAACTAATGGTCCGTAAATCCAACCATACCAAAGTGCTAAGTTCCATCTGTCATATGCTCTAAGGGAAAAGGATAGAATTCTGACACTAGCCCAGTGGACTAGTCTAACATGTTACACAATGACTGAACATTGACTAATTGTTGAGTACGGTTAGATACTTTCTGGAATGTTATTTAATTTTATCTGACCCTCAAATGCTCTGAGGTAGTTATTTTTTTAGCAGTAATTGTAAAAGAATATCCTGAAATGCAGAATGATCATTTAGTTGGAAAATATTTATTAGGTGTTGACCTCATACCAGGTTCTTGCTAGATATTCCAGTGGTCATTGGGTTACCAAAAGTGATACAGGTAATAAGTGCCAGGGATTAAATTCAAACTGTGATCCTGTCATTCCAAATTTAGTGTTCTTCTCCATCACATCATATTTTATCACAGGCTTGGAGCAGGAAAGCACAGGGCATTTGGCAATACTGACTAGTTCATTTTGGCTGCTGTGGAATATTTAACAAAGTAGGAAGGAATTTATTATCTCTAACAGAAATCTTCCTGATTTATGGTAGCTATTTAACAGTATTTCTTTATATTAATACCTATGAAGTAGTTTGTACTTTGTTACCTTAATCTTATATCTCCTTGTAACAACCCTTTTACTTTAAACTCAAATATGCACATAATTTAAGCTGATCCTTAATAATGAAATAGAAATAATAGCTCTACATTGTCTTTAGAGATGTAGATCAATGATTTAGGCAATCTAGTTGCATATGCTTTTTTACCTTATTTATTTTCATATGTATATAAAACAATGCTGGAAAAAATATTTGAATATTAACTTGAGGTTGAAGATCACAAAACAAAACCCACTTATTTTTTAGTATCATAATAATATGAATTCCCTGGGTGTTTTATACAAACTTCCCTTGAATGATTATTAAGGTATTTAAGCTGTTTAATAAAACCTTGAGAGTTATTAAATTCAACCTCCATCTCATTATAGTTAATGCTTTTGAACAGAACAATATGAATGGCACTCTTCTAGCTGCTAAACATTTAGTATGTTAAAAAAAAATGTTCCCACCCTTGAAGTGTGAATGCTTAATTCAAGATCAGTAAAATTAAGAACAGTGTAACTATGAAAGATTTAGACAAAATAGGCTGAGACACTGCTCACTTCAGCAGGTAAAAGTGAAAAGACAAAAGAAGCTAACCAACTTAGAGGTGAAAGTGGCATTGAGGTTCTGTCTTAGGAGATGAGGGTGAATTGTATGAATTCATTAAAAGCCTAAATTGACAAACATGACAGTACAGAATGGTCAAGAACACGAACACTGTATTTTCCTTGTGATATTTGTGTCTATTGTAGCTCTCTCTGAACACTTATTCATTCATTTATTCCACGAACACTTCATGTGCACCTATGGAATGCAAGGCATGGCATGGAGACAAATGTATTACCCAGTGAGAAGTTAAGTCACATATACCAGAAACTAAAATATGACACAAGAGCTCTGATCTAAATGACATAGATCATAACTCTTACCACAGAAAAGTTTATGGGACAGTATAAATTCTTCTACATCTATGAATTGATTACAAATTTTATTCAGCTGTCTTTGGGTTTTGATTTCTCATTTTAATGCATTTTAGTCAGTGAATATGGTCTCTGAAATAGTGGTTACTCCAGTATTCTTGAGGCTGCCTTTGTGACCTAGGAGGTAGTCAAATTTGTAAATGTTTCAGGCTTGAAAACAATATGTATTTGTTAATTATTCAGTTTCAGTTTTGATATGTGTTTATTAGATTAAACTTATTATTTGTATTGTTGAACCCTTCTGTTTCTTTGCTAATTGTTTTTGCTTTATAAGCTTTTTATGAGAAGTAAATTAAAATATCCCATTTTAATTATCTGTCAGTTTCTACTTGTACTTCTTTTCTGTTTTGCTTTATATATTTTAAGGCTAAGATTTTAGGTATATACAGGTCAGGACTGTTGTACTTTCTGGGTGGATTCTTTCTTTTTGCATTAGGTGATAACTTTTTAAATCTCTGATTATGCTATCTTCTAACAGTAATATTGCTACATTTGATTCCTTTTGTTGTTATTGATATAGTCTATCTCTTTGCTTTCCATTTTTTCTTGTCACCAAATGTTTAAAAAAAACTATACCTTTATTGAGATGTAATTTGTTCCCTCTTTTAAAGTATACAGTTCAGTGGTTTTTAGTATAATCATAGTTCTGCAACCAAGGCCACTTTATAATTTTAGAAAATTTTTTCATCACTCTAAAAGGAAAGCTCATACCCACTGCCTATTTCCCACCTTTTCCTAGTCTCTGGAAACTACTGATTTATCTCTGTCCCCATGGATTTACCTCCCTTTGGACATTTTGGATAAATGGAATCCTACAACATGTGGTCTTTGTGTCTGACTTTTTTTCACTTTTCGCTAAGTTTAATGGTTTCAAGATTCACCCACGTTTAGTATTTGTCAGTATAATTAGTCATTGTTTTTAAAGGTTAAATAACATTCCATTGTATGGATAGATTACATATTATATATCCTTTGATGGGTTGTTTCTACTTTTTGACTATTATGAATAATGCTGCTGTGAATATTTATATACAATTTCTTGTATGGACATAATATTTTCATTTCTTTTGGGTACATACCCAGGAGTGGAATTGCTGAATCACATAGTAATTCTACGTTTAGCATCTTGAAGAACTATCAACTTGTATTCCAGGGCAGCTCCACCATTTCACGTTCCCGCCAACAATGTATGGAGATTCCAATTTCTCCACATCCTTCATCTCATCTTTGCTTAGACATTAAAATCCCAAGCCCTTTTGGCCCTATTCTAGGGTACAGGTTTACTAGGCTTACACCATGTCAGTTCTTATCTGTATAGTTTTGCATTCCATATGTTTCTGACATCTAAATAGTTATTTTTCTTTATTTTTTTTAATGTTTTATTTATTTTTGAAAGAGAGGTAGAGACAGTGTGAGCAGGGGAGGGTCAGAGAGAAAGGGAGACACAGAATATGAAACAGACTCCAGGCTCTGCTGTCAGCACAGAGCCCAACGCAGGGCTCGAACCCACGAACCCTGAGATCATGACCTAAGCGGAAGTCGGATGCTTACCCGACTGAGCCACCCTGGCGCCCCTATTTTTCTTTCTTTAAAGGTCATATATGTATGAAAACTTAAAGATTGTTTTACTTAGTATTATTATGTGTCTGTGAAGTGAGGAAGAGAAGTAGATATGGGAGATGGGCATTCATACTCATTCCTGGAAGTTGAGCAGGTTGGTGTAATTGTAGTGACTATGAAGTGGTTGACTTAGAGTTACAGGTGTAGTTGATACCTATGTGTCAGAGCGTTTCTTCTGGACTAAATTACTTGGACCATATAGGACTCGTTATCTTACTGAACTCATCTAGTCTCATTTGAGCTAATTCATCTTTTTGTTGCTATAGATGCAAACTTCTGGAGACACTACTGAAAAGAAGAAACCCAAATTTATAAGAAGAGAAAGGTATGTTTTTTTTTTAAATTGAGAAGCATTATGATGAAATTGAAATGTATATAATGGATTTAATTATTATGACATTTCCCTCTGATTCTTGATTCTGTTACTCTAGGGAAGCATTAAAATTTTCTAAAAGAATTAAAGTAGTATTCTTAGAAGTATGAAGAAAGTTTTATGTTTATATAATATGTTGAACCAGAACTGTGTAAGATTAATATCATGTGAGCAACCAGATGAGAAGCAGGTGTTTAGTTTAAAATAGTGCAAACCAGAAACAGGCCTTTATGATGAATTGATAAGCCACTGATGACAAGTTTTCATGTTTATCACTGAACCAACCATACAGTTTATTTACTTATGTTTGTTGATGAATGATAGTGCTGTAGTAAAAGGAGTCCTCCTCAAAGACAAAGAGTGGCTCTGATGTGATAGTCCTTTTCTTATTTTTTGTCCTTTTTCAGAGGATGAATAATTAAATTTTTAAAAAGACTTACTGCCTTATCTTAGTTACATTTCACAGTAACCCCATCGAATAGGTAGGAGGTATATCATAATCATCTCCATTTAAAAGATGAAAAATTTATGACATATAAAAATTAAGTGGCTTTCTCAAGATCTTATGGTTAGAGAAAATACATTTGAAGAAATGTTTTCTGACTCTAAATCAGTGACACAGTATAGTGGAAAAAGCATGGATTTTGCAGTCTGAGAATTTAGCTCTGTCGTGTTCAACCATTACCTACATTGTCAAATTTCTCAATTTCACAGAGCCTCAGTTTCTTTATAAAATGAGAGTAGCAATTACTTAGTAGGTTTGGGGTGAGTGGGGAGGATTACATAAAAAAGCCTATGTAAGGTACTTGGTAGATCATTAGTGCTCTTCACCTAGTGAGGGCACAAATCAATATTATTCCTCTTTGGTTTTTCAGTGTATCATGCTACCATACTGTATAAAACAACCAAGGAAAATCACCTCAAGATAAATAAATATATTCATAATTTACACTTACCAATGAATATACATAAATGACCATTTAAAAATATGCAATTGATCTTTTGCAACTAAATCTGTCAAATTCTTTTTCTAGGAAAGCTTTTTTAAAATGCTCTTTTGAAAATATTTGTTCAGATGATGCCATATCAAAGGAAAACATGGGTATGTGAAGGCCTATCCAGCTTCTGGTTCTTCTACCTCTATTTAATTCTACCAAATGTAGTCATAGTTCTTTGAAGAAGAAAAATTGTTGTATGTATAGTATATATATATACATATAAGAGAAATATTAGTGAGTCATTTTTGGTATTGATTTTCATACTAGGTATTTTCAGTTGTCTTAGGTTTCTATTCTCTTGAATTAGATTTGGCTCTGTCAAGTATTTAATTGCTTTTAAAAATAAAGCACCACCAGTTGTGGGAGGAAATACCTACATCAATACATTAAAATCCAAACCTCTCCATTCCAAAAGTATTGGAGTCCTCCGGGTGCCAAAGGGAGAAAAAGAAGAAAAGCAGCAGCTTGGGGCTTCCAGCTGAATTAATTGCCATTAGTATTAGAATGCAGTAGGGTGAATGTAGAACACAGGGAGAAAGTTTTAGTTCCCAAAACCACTTTACTCTTCCTCCACTTTTGTTAGTCTTGAAAAGTAGGCAAATGCTTGTTTGCAAGATGGAACTTTGGCAGCCATGGAAAGAGGTTTCAAAGCCCATTAAACCCCAAGAAGTTATCCGCGCCATATCCCTTCTCCTTTATGGCCACCCCCAGGTCCTATGGCACTGCCTTTCAACTCGCTAAATAAGTTATTCATTTTTAGCCTTATTAAAGGAAAGCAGTCAGAAGAAGGACAGAGTTGTTATGTTTTTTAAATCCTTTTGTTCCCATCCTAAACCACCACAAAATTCTGTTGTTTCTATCTCTTCTTAAATTTATTCTGCTGCTGCTTTCCTGCTAACTCAGGTGCCTTTTCTTGGCTAAGGTGTCCCTTTGCCTCCCATGAATAGTTCAAATATTGCTGTGGAAAGGCAAACATCTGCTTATCCCTGGACTGAGTTCCCAGTAGGAGACCTTGGCACTGCCGCTGAGGGCTCCAGTGCTGGGCTCCTTTCCCCTCCGACTCACATGGGCCACCTCATGTGAAGAAACCCATCGCAGCCAGGACTCCATTGACTAGAAATCACTCTTCTATGTAAATGAGTGAATACATTTCCATTACTTATCCACTGACACCCTTTTAGGAGTTTCATATTCTGTATGTCTTTCAAGTCTCAATAGTTAATTGTTCAGACCATAAACCTGATCTGTGTCTTACTCCTTCATCTCATTTTGAACAACTAAAAAACAGAAACATTAATTTACTATGCTCTTTGCAAGAGCTGACTACTTCTTGAGTGTTTCTTCTTGGGTAGATTAACCCTCCTCAGTTTTTAATCCCTACCCATATTTCCATGGATCCCTTGATCTAAGTCTCTTATACCATTCCTTTTCTTCTTAGCCTGAGGTAGGATCAGTCCTTGATCAAGTGAAAATTCTACCATCTTCTTCTTGAATGTCTACCTCATTTTTTTGGAGCCACTTTCCTTATACTCCCAAATGCTGAAGTCTCCCAGCAGCCTGCTACCCAGATTTGCTGTTCTTTTCTAGGTTTTAAGCTCTACCCACTTCTTTTCTCTGTCCTTTAGTTAGAGATCAGGAGGAGAGCTGATTAAGTAGCTACTTTACTTGGTCAAGTATCAGTTATTTCATCTGTAATAAAGACGTGCAGTAGAAGCCCTCTTATCCAAACAAGGAGAGGATTTCTGGAAATTAATAGAAAAATTAATAGAAAATTAATAGAAATCATTAAGTATTTTAAACTATGCCCATGACTATATAGATTTAATCTAAGAAATAACTATTTGTGGAGCATATTTATGTTTTGGGGGAAATTAGTACCAGGAATATTATGTATTATATTTGTATTGTCCCTATAACTCATTTTTTTTCAGTGTTTAGGGACAAGAAAATTCATCTATGATGATGAAATAATAAAATGCCAACACCTGTAACAATTACTGTCTTCACCGTTCTAAGCACTGCATATATATGAATTTATTTAGCCCTCATAAGAGCTATATAAGGTAAACAGGTAGATATTATTATATCCCCCATTTTATCTATGGGGAAACTGAAGCACTTAAGAGGTTATATGGTTTTTCTCAGTCATGTGTCTTCTTTTTTGAATTGTTTATTTATTTTAAGAGAGAGAGAGAGACAGAGCATGAATAGGGGAGGGATAGAGAGAGAGGGAGACACAGAATCCAAAGCAGGCTCCAGGCTTTGAGCTATCTGCGCAGAGCCCGATGCGGAGCTCGAACACACGAACCATGAGATCATGACCTGAGCTGAAATCAGATGCTTAACTGACTGGGCCATCCAGGCACCCTAGTCATGTATCTTCTTAAAATTAATCAAAGTGTGCAGCTGTTTCCTTGGTTGCTCTGAGTACCAGGAAACTTAAAGCAAAATATAGAGGGGTTGGGTACAGCACTGGTAGTTGATCTAAGCACTGTTAAAATCTCATTATTGCCCTTCATTTCCCCCCTAATGAGTTGGGTTTTGGCTTCTTTTGATCTTTGTTTTGTTGTATCATTGGTTTATATTAGTAAATACCTCCTTTGCTTTTGGGTAGTAAACAGTCTACAAAAGTTTACATAAAAAAAAGATTGGCATATTACCCAGGACCAACTAAAAATCTGTGACATTCATTATTAAATTAGCAAAGGATGTGTACATGAGCCACCTAAGACAGATAAACATGGAAAAGGATGGTTAATCTAGGAAAGGTCTGGATCATGGGGTGAGCCCCAGGGGAGCACGAAGGCCTTAGGGGCTGGGGCTGGGGCTGGGAGGTAGAAGGGGAACAGGGATTTCTGTCCTTGATTTCTTGCTGCTCAGGACAAACATTGCCCATGTACTCTTGGTTTGGAGTTAGCTTTAGCCTGTAGGGTAAAAGATGGGGTTGGCCCACATGCCCCTTTCCTAGGAAGCCCCTTGCCTCCTATTTCTGTTTGTGTCTCCAGGAATGGTGCTCTCTTCTTCATTACATTCCAACTTGTGGTTTACTCATCTCTATGTTTAAATTATAAGCACCCAAGAGGAGTGTTTGTAGTTACTTAATAACAAGACAAAACCAAGTACTTTTTCCTCCTCCTCAACCTCCTCTGTAGGCATGCCTTCAAAATTTCAATATTGAAATGACCCTGCAAATTTATTTCAGATGGTATTTTTCAGTACCCACCAGCTTTGGGGTAACCTAACCAGTAGCCTCTTTATATAAGGAAATAAAGAGCTTCTTTAAACATTTAGTAGAAAAGTAGAGATTGGAGAAAACCCCATAAATATACGTTGAAGGCTTTTAAAATAGCAACTGATTTATTGAGACAAACAGTAAGTTATTTCGTATCAGGAATGGAAAAACTACACAGATTATTTTATAAAAATTCATTTTTATAAGCCAGGTGTGGATGTCAGTATAAGAGATATATTTTTCTTACCTTTTTTTAAAAAAAAAAAACTTTTTCCGAGTGATGAAATAACTGTAATGCTACCACTTTACTCTAAACAACAAATTGAAGCAAGTCAGGGAAACTACAGGATAATCAGTATTGATAGAAGATGATTGGTCATGCAATCAGCAAAGGCATTCATTCTGTCTCTATCTTTGGAGGATATCATTGGCCAATTTTGATGACCTACTTTGTACATTATGGTAACTGCTATTTCTTGAGAATTATTTTTGAACTCTATCAGTTTACAATATAGGAATACCTATTTAGAAAAGCAAACCTCCCATTGCTCTGGAAACAGAATTTGACATCAGTCAAGTTGGTGTTATGAACCCTGGTTGATTTATGAAGTCATCCATTACTTTCTCTACCCTTTGATCTAAAGGCAGTGTACATGTTTTTCCAGATCACTTGAAACCAGAGAGCCTACAATGCCATTTGGCAATGACATTCATTATCATAAATTGATTGTATTTTAGCCTAGCCTTAGAAATAGAAAGATGTTTGTGTGCCATTTTTCCTTTACAGCATAGCTCCAAATTCATCTTCTCAACAGTGCATTAAATGTCAGTATCAATTTCCATAGACTCAGAATGTAAAGTAGGAACACACAACATCTGTGAATGGGACTGGAGAATCAGTCTGAAGATAACCGCAAGTAATTGTTCAATAACAGGTTACTAGTAAGAAATCTATCATAAAGAGAGGTTAATCCCTTTAACAAGATTGCTTCGATAAAAATGTACATTCCTCTAGAAAATTCTGGTTCAGTAAACATCAGTTGGATTCATTTTTTTAAGTAAATTCTCCAGGTGATTCTTACACCCATCGCAGTTTGAATAACGTTGTTTTAGAACGTAATAATTCAAAGTCTGTGTTCTTATGCTTTTGCAATTACCACAGAACACATATCTATGTAGACACAACTAACATGTCAGTTACGGTTTTTGTTTTTTTTTAAACATAGGCACTGAAGGTATGCAAATGGCTGATCAAAAAGCTGCTTTCAAACTGTTTTGAAAGAAGTCTTCCAAAGAGGAAACCTAAGATTGGCTAGGAAGAGATGATGGCCAGGATGGCTCGTCAGACTATGCCTACTCTTGAGTCCCTTGCCCTTAGTAGGCACATAATTGATATTTGTTGATTGAATAAAAAAGCACTTGGGGCAAGTGATGAGTACTGACAGAAAAAAATTTTTTGTAGACAAAACTGTGGTGTAAAAAATATTAACTAAAAATTGTTTTTTAATACTGTAGTGACAACCAAGAAAGGGGAAATTTTCTATTTCATAACCTCCCATGACTTTATTTGACACTATTATTTAATAATGTTCTAGCAGAATTTTAAAATTTCTTTCTTATGAGTAATAGATAAGAGGAAATTACCAACAAAGAAGATTCTAATAAAACATAGATTCTTTTGAACTGGAAGAAACCGTGCATAAGTCTTTTCACATTAATAATCTTTGTTTTTTACCTTTCAACATGCTTAGTTTACAAGGATACCTACGTGCACACGTGCACGTGTTCATACACACACAAAGGAATGCATGTATCATATGCAACCCCCCTAAACATAATTAGTTAGAAGAATTTTAAATATGTTCAACAGTTAGATTAAAACCTAATTTGTGCTGAGAATGCCCATTGCTCCTAGGTCAGCTCAAAAGCATATGCCTGCGTGGGTCTGCGTTCGTGTTCCATGAACTTTTAGATGTTCTACGTAGTATGGTTTCTTTGGTATTCTGCCAAAGAATAGTGGATAATATGGGGCAGTATGTCCAGTTTTTGTCACCAGAGTGGAAAATGATGGTGTGTGTATTCATGGCCTTTCTCTTTGAATCGCGTTGCCTTTGGAATGACTTCTCAGTTGCTCCACCTGTCTGTTGTACAGGACAGCAGGCCACACATGGCTTCCTTTCCTTGATTTTTACTTCAGCAAGACTATCTGAAACAAAAATGGTCATTTAAGTCAGGGATTCAACTGCATGTTATTAATCAGTGGTTCAGGCTATAGAGTTATTTAATAGGAGCTCATTTCTTTTGTGGGGATATTATTTTATCTCAGCGAATTCAGTGAATTCATGTCACAGTAGTACACACACACAGACACACACACACACACACAAATTTTTAAGTGTGGTATTTAAACACTACCTATAACATATATTAAGCAATCAAGATGTGTTGGTATTTGGATTAGGAATAGACTAGCCTGTGTTTAGCCTAATTACTTAATTACATGGTCTCTCCTTTTAAACAATAATTTTAATAATTTATTGTAGGCATGGCAAACTGTGGCCCTCAGGCCACTTGTTTTTGTAAATAAAGTTTTATTGGAACATAGTCACAGTCATTTATTTAGGTACACATGTGTGGTTTGCACTACAGCAGCAGAATGGAGTCATTGTGACAGAGCCCACAAAGCCTGCAACTTATCTCTGTCCCTTCACAGGATAAGTTTGCTGACCTCTGGTTTATAAAAAAAAACAATTTAGTTTGGCCCTGATTTCAAAACAAAACACAAGACCCTTCTAGTGAGCTTTTTATGATCTATACGTAGCAAATATATCACCTACATTTTTAAAGGAATAATTGTAAAATATTTACGTGGAAATCCTTAATTTTTTACATTAAGCAGAGGTCGTATGTGAGAACTCTAACAGAATATTTATTTTTTATCTTATAACATTTAGATTTTCTCTTTTGAGTTGGTTAAGATTATGGATTAGATTGAAGTAATTAAAATGTAGCATTTTTTCCCCTACTATATTAATGGTGTGTTTTAGTTGTCTCTGAGACAGAAGTTTTACTGAAAGAGCTGGAGCAAATGCTGCAGCAGGCACTAGAGGCCACGGGAGCACCTGATGGGCCCGAAGAGAAGCACCGAGAAAAAGGAAACACAGGAGGAAAGGTAGCACTGGTTGTCTTTATCAGGCCTAAACAGCAACTTCAGGTTCTGTAAATGGCAGAAATTGTTTCTGGATGTACTTTTTAATTACACGGAAAACATTTTTCCCTTTTCAAATTTGAGCCCTTGATTATCTTGAGGTGAATAATAAACTAGTAGCCTATTGAAAAGTCAGAATACAACTATCAGTTTTTGAACAAAATCTGTGAGTGGAGGAGCCCTTTGTATTTTGGACCTTTGAGGTTGGGATGAAGAAAGAATGGAAGGAGCTCACAGTAGTTGATGGGGTGCCACTGTAGAGAGAACTCCACCGGTGTCAATCTTGACAGTCGAGAGAGGGGACCAGGATAAGAGCAGCTGGCTAGGAAATCTGTCCTGCCTGGTTCACGCACAGAGATACCTTCTGTAAGGACAAACCTCATTATTAACACACTGGAGGTAGAATTTTTCATTGGAATACGTTTCACCATTCATAACTAGATTTGTCTTTTTTTTTTTTTTTTTTTTTCCTTTTGGGTAGCATTGTTGGACTGTGGAAGGCCATGTATGCTTACTTTATTCAGTTCTTATATGTGATAACATAAATAATCCAACTGCCCAGCACATCAGCTCCATGTTTGTGCAAATAAAATTTGGGTACAAACCCAAGTCATTAATACAGAGCAGCAGTGTGGTAGGTGTGAGAAAAATAAGTCATAAGGCAGACACCTGTGCGAGGCAGTACAGCTGTTCTCCAAATAAGAAGAAAAATGGCAGCAAGAAGTCACATGACTTCCTTAAGGTTTCATGCATTCTCTCACTCATTCATTTAGATATATACTGTGGTTGGAGTCAAGAGAGCAGAATGGTTGGGAGCACTTATTCTGGAATAGAATACCAATGTCCCAATACTTGTCCTGCCAGGGAGGACTTGTCATTTGACACAGTTGCTTATCACTTGCTCAAGAGGATTTTTTTTGTGGGTTAAATAAGGCAAGCTAGGAAGAGGACTTTGCATAGTAACTGACACCTAAGGTTAGCTGTTATTACAGGTGAGAATTGGCAATGGCAGTCCCTGGAGAGACAAAATGCTGAGACTTCCTTACTTCCTTTCTTTTCCCACATTCTCCTGTTGAGCAACTGCCCAACCCCAAGTCTGTCTCTTTTCAGACACTGGAAAAGGTGGATTTGTACACGGACAAGGTTGTTTACACACTTTGGCAGACTGCCCAATTGCATGATTTCATTCAGAACTCCAGCAAGAATAATGATGATTCGTAAACAGCTCCTTACTGAGCTGGAAATCAAAATATACAAGATTTACAGTGAAAGAGAGCAATATGCTAAAAGAAAATAAAATTAATCCTAAAAACTCTTACCACACTGAAAAACATAGGTTTTTTAATTAGCACCGCAATATCAATTTGTACCAGTTGTGAATGCCGTTTTTCCAGTTAGAGTTCCTTTTTGGAAAACCTTATTTTCTCTCGATAGATCTTACCTTTTGTCAAACAAGGTCTGTAGATTAGTGGCATATATGTTATAGACATAGAATTAATACACAAATTAGCCTTTTCTAGCGAGCGTGTGCTTTGTTTGAGCACCATATGGTTTTGTGCAATGTGTTTTCAGTGTTTGCAGTTTGTCTTCTCAAAAATACAGCCAGGTTGATTTTTATAGAGATGTCCTGGAGCTTTTACAGCCATAGAATTGGCTTCTATTTTACCATTATAACTGGTAACTTGATAGAACAGAAAATTACTTTGGATTTTTATTCTTAAGGTAAAATACATAGTTTTAATATATCACCAGGCAGGAGCTTGCTTTTTGTTTTAGATTCTTGTAATATTTTATGCTTTCAAAAGCCACTTAAGAATTGTAAAAATTAACAATTTTAACTTGCTGGCAGGCAGGTGAGTGCCTCCTGCAGACTGGTTCATAAGCCATTCTACACACTGAGCTTTGTAAGTCTGGCATTCACACCAGGTTCAGTATATTTAGGGCCTTGTTCACTTTTAAATGAGGAGAATAGCAATGAAACCAACTATCAAAGCTGGGACAATTTCCAGTTTAAAAGAAAAGAAATGATCACCTCAGGGGTTTCTTTCTTTTTCTTTTCCTTTTCTTTCTTTCTTTTTTTTAAGTTAATAGGAAAAATTAATACGGCTTCCAAAGTTAACAACACTTAAAACTAGAGCTGTGTTTTGTTTCTAGGAGAAAGTGGCCTTTTACAAGCTAACACACCAAAAAGTGCCACCTGATAACTTTAAGGTTCTAAGCATGTTTATTCACTGAGCAGATTTGATTAAGCTATTTTCAAAGTTGTAAATTTGATGGTGTTTTCATCCTTCATTTCATGTATGAGGTTTTAGATTGATTACTCTCAGGCATTTATACCAATGAGTGAGAGTAACAGCATAAAAAGAAAGCATACACACATGGATAATCAAAATTCTTTTCTATTTGTCATTGAAATGTTTTATGAGATTATTTTCCTCAGCACGGTCACCTTCCTAATTATGCTCTTCTTTAGCTAATATTAACATTGGCTTTCATGCCCCAACTCTACAAACAAGAAGAAGAAATTAATATCTGATTTTTATAAAATCTGCCAGAATAATTCAGAAATTAGTTAACCCATATACAAATAAGACAGAGTTTGCAGAATAATTATTTGTATTAAAAGGTATTCTTTGATATGTTAGATGAAAATACTTGTATAAATTACATGTATTTTTTTTCTTAATTTCATGGAAGTTAATCTACCTTTAATGAACTTGAAGTTATTAATCTTGTATGTCGTTATGTATATTTGCATAGTTTTTACTCATGTCCCTTCCCACCGAGCTAGATCAAGCTATCGCTATTTGTAAGTCAGGCAGAGGCTTGTGAGAAGATAGGCATAGAAGGTATGACTCAAACCGTTTTAAGTTATATTCCCTATGAGAATGATTATAAAAATAAACAAATGTAGAAAAGTCATAGAATGAAACTGATCATGTTTTTCCAAAGCATAATATTAAAACTAAAATTGTATAATGTTGGGGGAAAGAAATAAGACCTGAATAATAAGTTATTCTTATATGAACACATTTACTGTACATTATACTCTACATGGGGATCGTTATTCGACCACCAGCATAACAGAACACTTTGGGCAACTGCTGTGACTTGTGGAGTTACTGACTACTTTACATTTGGTTCAAATAATTAAGCCTGGTGTTCCAGTAAATTTGATACGTTCTGATGAATTGTCTGGTTATTTTTACAGTTATCTAAATGCAGCTCTGAAGTTCCTGCAGGCAGCCCATTTGAAAACCACTATGAAGAGGACTATCTTGTAATTGACGGGATAAAATTAAAAGCTGGAGAATGTATTGAAAGTATAACTAACAAGTTTAAAGAAATAGATGCTCTAATGTTGGAATTTTAAGGTATTATAGATATTTTCAAAAGTTAATTATAAAACCATTTACATGTTTATATTTTCCCAAAGTCAAAAACTTGAAAATGTTCCCTAAAATGGGTATATGCTATACCAAAGCTACTATTTGTAATAACTTTCTATTTTATACTTAGAGAATATCCCTTGTTTTGAGATCCAATCAGGTGGTATTTAATTAGTGTTAAAATTTAGGCTTAAAAAAAAATTTAGCATTGAAGATACTCTGATATTTGTATTTGTAGATGTTTTTTCTTGTTTGCCTTAATTTTAAAATGGTTTATGAAACTTACTGCACAAACACATGCTTTACAAAGATTATTTAGGCCCTTTATTCAAACGTGGCTCTTTAGGTTGCTGTCAAGGCTATTATAGTTCTTCCAGATAATTCAAGCTTAGTAGAGACTTAGGTATGTATATTGGTAGTGGAATTAAGCTACTACAAAATAAAAGGAAATAATAAACAATTATTATTTGTGTAATAGAGTTGGAGCTTTTCTCAAAGGTGTCAGTTGCCTTATGTTGGAAATAATCATTTCAACTGAGATTCCCCAAACTGATTAACAGAATTTAGTGGGAGGCGGGAGGCTGTGGAAGATCATAGTCCTGGATGCTTCCCTACTGAATCAGTATCAATATGAGGTGAGGATGGAAAATGTGGTGAAAAATAAAAGATTCGGTTAAGCATATTCCCAATAAAAAAGTTTCTAAGCAATATAGGAAAGAAAAAAGTACATCATAAAATACCACTCCCTTAACACCTTCCCCGAAACTCCACTCCGTAGGGATTCCCAGGAACAGTTTCAATGGGTGTCTTTCTACCTTGGGTTATAATGCACATCCATCTCTAGTGCCCACTCTTGCTCCCTCTCCATGCCTATCTCTCTCCTGGGAGTATGGGGTCAGGGAAAGGGCATTCCAAACACATAGAAAAAAAAAATACAAAAACAAAAAAACGAAAACAAAAACCCCCCAAAGCTTGAAGAAGAGAAAGGAATTCAGCATCTTGGACCTATTGCTAGTTGAATTAGCTAGAATAACCACGTGCTGGTGTGAAGGTAGCCACAGCAGATGAGTAGCACTGTGTACACAGGCTAAGGAGCTTGTAACTGTAGGGGCCAAGTGAAGAGTTTTAGACTGTGGAATTCCCTTTACATTTCAGAGAGATCACACCAGCATCAGCACAGAGAATGGAGTGAGCAAGAGAGCACTGGAGACCGGGGGGCCTGTTAGGAGGCTGCTTGGGAAGTTCAGTTGCAAGATTCTGAGAGCCCGAATGTAGTGGTGCTATTTGGAGAGAGCAGAATGGCTTCCAGATGCATTAACATCAATAGATTATTAGGATTTTGAAATTGGATATAGGGATGTGACAGTAGAGGGAGGTGGGGTTGACTCCAGAGTTCTTGTATGCACAGTGCTATTCACTGAAGGTCAGAATAGGTACAGATTAGAAGCGTGGGGCAGATACCAAGTTTGTGCCAAACTGCGTGAGTTCAGTAGAGGTTCTGTTATTCATGCTTTTACAGTGCCTGCCTTTCAGAACCATGCCATGAACCAGAGTGACTATGACTAGTCTCTCAATATATCATGTTTACTCCTAATTAGTATCAAACAGTGGAAACTAAGGCTTCCTCTTTTTCTTCTAACAGAGTTTACTCGATAGCATTCCAAAAAAACTTTGCCTCTTTGTCTCGGCACTATGATTTTATATGCATAGCCTACAAAATGTCTCAAGAAGTAATTGATCCCATTTTCCTGTTACTTCTGAGAATCAACAATAAAATGACTACAATTGTATTCGAAAGACTTTATCCACAACTCAAGTGTTTGATCTAAGCCCCCAGGTTGTAGGCTAATTAGATCAGTTACAGCTAATTCCTATTCGTGGAACAGCCAGTGCTTTCCCAAGTCAGATTTCATAGGTAAGACACTGAAATTTCCAGACCAAATTCATCTCTGCCATGTTCTAAGTTGCAAAAGTCCAGAATTTCCACTGAAGTCTTTGTGCACTTGGGCAGTTCACATTGGTTCTGAGGACAAACATTTGGGTTGGCTCTGTCTGCAGAGGAAACTTCAGTCTCCTTCCAAGAAGAGGCTCTTAGGGAAAAGGCCTTTTCCAAGAAGAGGACAGTGAGGAGTCTCTGTTCATGTGAGAATACAGACTTTCAAATTTCCAGATAGAATGTGCTCAGGAAAATGGATGGAGGAATAGTCAACTAATATCTCTATCCTCAAGGCTGAGAATCATGCCTGGCTGGCAAACCCTTCCTTCTGGTAAAGACCCCATGGTTCAGGGCCAGGCCATACAGCATGCACCAGGGCATAGCAGTGGGACTATGCAAACACGATGCCTGTCTTCAGGTCCTGGTGCTGCCAACTACTCATTGGGAGACCTGAGGCAAGTCACTTAACTTCTCTGAGCCAAGGTTGTTTTTTCTATCTATGGACTAGAAGTTGCTGTGAAAGGAAATGTTTTAATAGACATAAAATACAGAGAACAATCTTAACACACTGAAAACTATGCCAGTCATGACCATGATTGTTGTCTCAAAAGCATTTCTCTCCTGACTGTCCCTGCCTGTCTCTCCTGGGCCTAAAGGACTAATGTGCTTCTTTCAGCAGAACCTGAGATGGTACACCTGCTTTCAGGAAGCTAGGACCGAACACTATGCTGACTCCCTGCCCTGCCTCTATAGCTAGAGCCTCTTGCGAGGCTGACAGGAGGACATCATAAGGAAATTGTATCTGCCCATCAAGGGAGATTAAATTCTAAGCACACTAGTTATACCAAGTTTGATATGGGATCTATAAGGAAATATGTCAGGACCTTTTGCCTCAGCCTTTGGGTTGGAATAAGACCCCCTCTTTGTCTAGTTTGAGGAGTGGCTGACTGATCCTCTTTGGAATGAATTGAGCCAAGCTCAGCTAGTCTATAGCCTCAAGGAACCTATGGAAGGGCTGGGTCTACTGGAAGCTGGGTCCCCAGTTAGACCTACAGACTGTGGAGAGTTAAGCACCGAAGCCAACTCTGTTGCCCTATATTCTGGGAAGTCCTGGCCTGTTTGCCTCATCCAGAAGCTGAATTTATGCAGGATTTCCAGTGGTAAGAAGCTTAGCTCTATATTTAGTGGAGACAGGCTATGCATTTTGATTTGTTGCCATCAGTGTGATAAAGAGGGTAGTGCACCCTTGCACTTGCAAAAGTTTGTAGTGTCTGCAGCCTTGAACTTCCTGGCTCTGCAGTAGAGAGTGATGAGCCACAGGTAGTTAATATGTCCACTAAGAGAGCTAAGCACTATCATAAATTATCTAGAGGCTTTGTGGAAAAAATTGGCAGTTAGCTCTTTTTGCAAGAACCTTTTATTCATGAAACTGAAGTGAACTGTGTATTGCTTTTGATAGAAGCAAACCATTCTATCATCTAATGCCTCTACTGAATAGCTGGCATTCCATAACTCCAACATTTATTGGGGTTAAGAATTGGTATAGTTCTCTTCCAGACACTTCCAGACCAGTAGAATTTGCATCTGTGGACCTTCCAAGGGACAAAGGTAAGATTTTGAAAATCCAAAATGGAAATATCCAAATCCTGCTCTTTTATTTCTTCCTCTGTATGGTTCCAAGATCTCTAAACATAGTGCAATTAAAATTTTCTAAGGTCTTTTTAGGGCTGAGCCAACTCCTGTTGTCACTTAGTAGAATTCCGAAAGAGTTGTTTAGTTAAGGACAACTTTGACATTCATTAAGGTCCAAATGGGATATTCTATGTACGCAAATCTAAATATTAGGATTTTTCCACCCACTGGTTGGTTGCATGGTATAAGCGTGCAGAGTAGTGAGCACAAATGAAAGGATGGGGAAAGAGGAGAAAGTCGTTCCCAAGAAAAATTTTGAAAGAATGACTTGTTTTCCTTTAAATGCATATAGGAAAATACCAAGAGAAAAGATATATGCTCAGAACCAAACTAAGTAAAACACAATTTGCCAGCAGCCCAGAAATTGCTGGGTTAAAAAATAAAACTAATTTTTAATCTTCAGCCTTTCCACCCAGAAAAAGATTCTCAAATTAAAATGTAGCCTGGGGACAATGATCAAGTCCAGGGGTTGGTTGTTGAATCACAGCAAGAGAGACAAAGACCAAGTCTAGGTGGCTTGCAGGAAAACATGGCCTCAGGGTAAGGACCCAATCAGGGGTGTGGCTAATAACATTACAAACTATTACAAAGTCACTTTTGAACCTCCTATAAAGCTTAGAGGTATAGTCCTGCAGTCACCTGACATGCCCAAAGTGCTAGTAATTAAATCTGGAAAGGAAAGCCTGTCTTGAAAAAATTGTGGTTTTGACACAGAATGGACTAGAATCAAATACATAGAAAACCATGGGCATGGAGGAGGGTGCTTGTGGGGATGAGCACTGGGTGTTATATGGAAACCAACTTGCCAATAAACTATTTAAAAAAATACATAGAAAACCCACTAAGTTGTAGAAAAACTGACACTGCCTTAAATACTAATAGCCTGAACCAAACAAGACTGAAACTGTTTGAGAGGGTAAAAAGACCCCCGAGCCCCCAGTTTTCTATGTAGGAAATAGGCTAGCGAAACGTAGCCACCCAAAAGAAGTGTAAGTTTCAGTGTCCTCCTCAGAAGCAAATGAGAAAGATGATGGTGTTGTGCCGGAATCGCGAGTCCCAGAGACCTCCAAGGAGCCGACACCCATGCAAGTACATAAGGGTCTTTATTACAAGTTCGAGCAGGGGCTCACTCATCTACCAGTGCAGTGGCAGCAAGGTGAAGCCCCGAACAATAGCGAGCAGGGTGTTTATGGGGTAAGGGACGGGGGTGTTACAGTGCACACGTTGTACGTTTTGCATCATCACATAAGCACCAATTATAATTGTACAGCACCCATGGTAACAGTTTTGACCATTCAGTATCTCTGAGGCATCCATTACTTTTGGTGGGACCCAATCATGACCTTTGAGAATCCTTTGAAAATGACCAATTATGAAGTGAGCTCAAAGGGCCTATGTGGGGTTTAGGCAAGTGGTGAGTGATTGGCTAGTTTGTACAGAGTAACTACCTGCAGTTCCCAGCCCTGACTCAGACTACAGGAATGTTACACATTTTTTTTTAATGTTTGTTTATTCTGAATGAGAGAGAGAGACAGAGCATGAGCAGGGGAGGGGAGAGAGAGGGAGACAGAGAAACCGAAGCAGGCTCCAGGCTCTGAGCTGTCAGCGCAGAGCCCGATGCGGGGCTCAAACTCATGAGCTGTGAGTGAGATCATGACCTGAGCAGAAGTCAGATGCTCAACGGACTGAGCCACCAGGCACCCCACACATTTCTTTTGATTGGCTGATCCGAGGGTGGTCCGAGAGTAGCTTCAAAGCTTTTCCTGGAACTGGGACTACGTGCAGCCCGAGGTTGCTCTTAATGGAAGACTTAATTTCAGGCTTCTCAATGGAAAAGGAGGTCTCTGAGGACAGAGCTAGGAGCTGTAGAGAACAATGGACCAAAGATCTCCCTCCTACCCTACCAGACTCCACCCCACCCCCAGCTTGTCTTCCCTTTTCCTGGGAACAGAACAAAGGTCTGATTAAGAAAATTATCCAACTCCTTTGGCAGGGAAACTTGGCTAATTTGCCTAGAGGGATTTCAGAATCACTAAGGAACAAGTTTCCTCATTTTGAATGAGGTGTTTACTGTGATTTTCCTGTCTCTGTTATACTGCTGCCTTTTGTGTGGATGAGGAGGGGGATGGGCCTGTGATTTGTCTTCTCAGTTTATTGGTTCAGTTCATATCTGGACCAGATGTAAATCATGAAGTCCTAAATGTTGAGTCTGATACATGACTGGGTGAGACTTCCGGTGTCCTTTGATGGGGATGGGCTGTTTTCATATTGGAGAGATGTGAATAATGTAGCCAAGCAGGTGGGTGGCCATTGGTTGAATTACTGATCTAAGTTCTTTGTGTCTCCCTGCACTGCTTAATTATCCTGCCTCTGTCACAGGCAGAGTGTACTACTGCCCTGCTTTGTGACTTTGGGCTTGGCCTCTGGCTTTGATCAATGAAATAGAGCTGAGTGATGGGGTCAATTCAGAGTCAAGGCCTTGAGAGGTTTTTGATGTTTCTTCTTGACCTCTTGTACCTCTGCCATTGTCTTGAACATGCCGTGGCAAACCCTCTGATTCAGGGAGGTTGGAAGTCCAGGGGGAAAGACCTAGACCCAAAGGCCTGCCCAATGAAGCAGAGCTGCCCCAGAGTAGAATATAGTATTATTGTTTTTAGCTACCGACTTTGTTACACAGCATTGTTGTGGCAATAGTTAACCAAGACACTCTTGATTTCTAGGTTCCAGCAACACTTCCACAGATCAGGTATGATGGCAGCTTTCCAGCTGTATCTGGCGCATGGATGTTTTCTCCTTAGGGTGAAGCTACTATCACAATAGCCCTGTCTCCTGGGTTGGACCCAGCGTGCTAGCCCAAGGCCTCATGCCCATTGACCCTCCCAGCTTTTTTTGGATCAGGCCCAGACTGGCTCTTCAACTGATACTTACAGAGCTTAGCCCATTCCCTGCCTGGCCCAGAGTGATGAGTTTTATTGGGACTGGCCTCAGATTGCTTTATCATGGAGGCAGCATATACAGCGATATTATAAGTTAATAGGATACCAATACCACCAACATATTACTAAGGGTTCATAAGAGTGGGTCACTTCTTTTTTTAAGTATTTTTAGACTCTATAATAATTACAAAAGGTAGAGATAGGCCCCTAATGGTGAAATGTCACATTTGGGGGAAAAAAAAGTATTCATATATTTCCATCCCCTTTCTGTTCCTCAAGTCTCCCAAGTCTTCCTTAGCCCTTTGGTATTGTATCAAAGGATTTTAAGTTGCAAAATCTAGTTTTGGGTTCAGATTTTACTAACTTGCCTAAGTCATGTGACCAATAAATGGAAAGGCCAGAATTTGAGTACATTTCTGTTTGTTCCAGATCCCATTCCCTTGATAACTGTCTATATTCTTATATAATCTGTTTACTAGGTGGGTGGTGGAATGATCATCTAGTTTCCTCATATGTAAAATGGGGGTGGAACTATCTAAACAAAAGCATTGCTGTGAGGAATAAATGAGACATTTTATGTGAAAATGCTTTGTAAATCAACTTTATCTTCTATTTATTCTTTCTGAAGGAAACTGAGTATGTGCTTAAGTACATTGCAATTAATTATTACTGAGATGAATGTAATTATGCATTTGAAATGATCACTTGTCTTACTCTTGTATTGCTCCATCTACTAGCCATCAATATCAGAATTCATTTTTCTTTTTTAAAATTAACCATTGGAAACCATCAGTAGCAGCGTGATCCTCTCTCTGATGGGTGTGTTAACAGCAATGTCTATCTTTTAAGGGACTTCTCACTGTTGAATTTAAAATTTTTTTAATGTTTATTTTTGAAGGAGGGAAGAGATAGCGTGAGCAGGAGAGAGGCAGAGAGAGAGGGAGACACAGAATCCAAAATGGGCTTTAGGCTCTGAGCGGTCAGCACAAGCCCAGTGTGGGGCTTGAACTCACGAACCTCAAGATCATGACTTGAACTAAAGTCAGACACTTAACTGACTGAGCCACCCAGGCGCCCTTCAGTGTTGAATTTTAGTTATGGATTTAAATCACGTTTTCTCCATTTAGTTAAAAAAGAAAAGTGGTGGGGGTGGAGAGGATCAATATTGATGTGTAGTGGTAGGATTCTATGGCGGTTTAGATGCTTTCCAATAAACATATGGATACCTTCACAGGGAGCATGGGTTGTATTTCTGCATGTCCTCCTCCAGCAAGTTGGAATTTCGGCCCTAGTTTCAAAGACCTTTTGAAAGCCAGGAAGCTCACCAAAATATTTGGCCAGAATTAATCTATATTGGCAGTGACACTTGCTTATTATGACATACAATTAAATTGCATAAATTTAAAATTTTGTACAATAACCCTCTTGCAGTTTGCAGAGGGAAAGGAACAGGCAGGAGAGAAATATGAATATGGTCATGCCCCTCTCTTCTGCTGCTTACTATTTAGTGATTGGAGAATGTAAACAAATATAGGTGGTCCACAAAGCAGAAAGTGCTTTTGAAGATGGAATGTCTGAAAGTAGAAGGGATTTCTCTTTCTAGATTGCTGAGAGTCACTAATTACAAAATCCATTAATACAATTCCTTCAGTCTCAAGTCCCCCCCTGCCAGAAGTGAGAAACCACCCTGTGGAGTCTGACGTCTACAGACAGCTTTAGCCCTCAGCGGCCACCGACAGCTATTCATGGAGGGAATTAAGCCAGAACTAGGGCTCCCACTCACCCCCCTCCTTTGGTTCCTCTTGAATTGCAGAGAGGGCCAATGACAATGACACCTGATCTTCAAACCCCATAAGGTCTTTTACCAACTCAGTGTTTTTACCAACACAATTGGATCAGACCCCAGGTCCTGAATGGGATCACCATCATTTACCCTCTCCACTTCTTGTTGAAGTCACCTGGCTGCAATCCATTGCCCCCTGTTCTTCTGTGACCTCCATAACTTCCCCTGTTACTGTAGATGAAGCCAAAGTGTGGGAGGCACAGAGGGGAGATTGGCAAAGGACACTCCTCTTGGATGGGAGTTCTAAATGAGCTGGCAAGATCTTGGAGCCCTTTCACTACAGAGGAGGGCAGCCCTGTACCTCTTCAGGGTGAGGGACTGGCCACACAGCCTCTAACTCCTGCATACAGTCTTTCCTCCACTTCTCCCATGGACTCCTCGTTTCAGCTCTCAGCAGCAGCTGCTCTCAGGCAGCATCAGAGCTGGAAACTACATGATCTATGAGAGCCTGACTTCTTCATAGCAAAGGAGGGTTAGGGTGTGGATGTACAGCAAAGTGTGAAAGCGCAGATTATTTGGAAATGGGGGTCCAACCTTATGAGGTTATGTGTTAGGTACTTATGTGTTAAGTCCTAGGGTACACATGTGAAAGAGGAGAGGGAGCTCAATTCTGACTGCAGAAACACAGCTTCATGGTGGCATTTTATTCATTCCTTCATTCAATACTATGGGCCAGGTTTCGTGGTAGGTACTAGTAATACAACAGTGAACAAGACACACATGATCTCCAAACCTGTGGAACTGATTCTGGCTTTGAGCAGTTTGCTTTAGCCTCACTTTCTTCATCTGAAAATTGGGATGATGGTGATGACAGTAATAGTAGTAACAATACTAATCTCCTAGAGTTGTTGAGCAGAATAAAATGAGTTAAGATGGGCAAGGTGCCTAGCAAAGTCCCTGGCACATTGCATGTTATGTAAGTATCACTACTATTTTTACAGTCTCTTTGGGGAGAGAGACCTGTGAAGCAAAGCCAGAGCTTGAAGGTGGAAGAGTGGGCTGGCTGGAGACGATGAAAGTCACAGCCTGAACAAAGCACAGAGGTGAGAAAAGCAGGAACAGCAAATACCTAAGCGGAGTAACCAGAGTGCACGGGGTGGAGGGTGTGATGCAAAGAATTTGAGGAGTTAAGGCTGGAGCAGGCTGGTTGGGCTTTGCTCAGGAAAAGCCTTGTATATCACACTAAATGGACAGCTCTTCATTCAGCACGGAAGCCAGGTTATCGCAATAATGAAGAGCAATGACCACCAGAATCTCCAAGATCAAACACCCAAGGTTGCTGGGCACCATGACTGGCTTGGAATCAGACCATTCTGCAATTTGCATGCATGGAGGGGCAGCGGGCAGACATTGCTATGCCAACCTGTGCCCCTATATCTGAGGAAATCCATGCCCTGATGTTAGCTCGGATTGTCAGCTTCCACAGCGAGTGCCTTAGGGTTGCCAGCAGGCAGCCAGGGACCGGAAGGTTAGGTGTCTCTGCAAAGTCTTATTAAACTCTCAGCTGCCTGGGAAAAAATGCACNCACCATGACTGGCAATTTGCCATTCTGCAATTTGCATGCATGGAGGGGCAGCGGGCAGACATTGCTATGCCAACCTGTGCCCCTATATCTGAGGAAATCCGTGCCCTGATGTTAGCTCGGATTGTCAGCTTCCACAGCGAGTGCCTTAGGGTTGCCAGCAGGCAGCCAGGGACCGGAAGGTTAGGTGTCTCTGCAAAGTCTTATTAAACTCTCAGCTGCCTGGGAAAAAATGCACCAACAGCAGCAGAGTTTTAAATGGCAAAGGGTCTCTGGCTGACAGCAAGGTTACAGGTAGATACTTTCATTTGTCCTCCATGAAAGCTTAATATCATTTTCTTCTGTTCAAGTCAACTTATAGACCTCATTACTTCAAGTTCATCGGGTGGCTGGAGCAGACTTTTTGATTTTACTGTGCTTTCAGAATCATGTTGGAGAAGAGCTAATGCATTTTTAACCAACTTCAGCAAATTGAAGCCCTTTGGTGCTGTAGTGTATTAATACGATTGTTGCTAACTCTCTGAGAGCAGCATCTGGGTTCAGAAATTCCTGCTCTTGCAGTTGTGAACTCCAGGAGGTAGTGGCTACATATCCTTCCACTTGAGACCCACGCAGACTATAGCATAGTGCCTTGCACAAGTGAGAACTGCAGTTTGTTCTTTCTTTCATGCCCATCACCTCCCTTCCCCTCTCCCCCATCCCCATCAGCCATCAGTTTGTTCTCAGTATTCAAGAGTCTCCCATGGTTTGCCTCCCTCCTCCTCCCCAACTATTTTTTCCCTTACCCTCCCCCATGGTCCTCTGTTAAGTTCCTCCTGTTCCACCTATACCCATTTCCTTCAGTTGCCTGTTAGTTTCATTGTTTACTTTGCTGTGCATAAGCTTTTTATCTTGATGAGGTCCCAGTATTCATTTTTGCTTTTGATTCCCTTGCCTTTGGAGATGTGTAAGAAATTGCTGTGGCTGAGGTCAAGGAGGTTGTTTCCTGCTTTCTCCTCTAAGGTTTTGGTCGTTTCCTGTCTCACATTCAGGTCCTTTACCCATTTTGAGTTTATTTTTGTGTATGGTGAAAGAAAGTGGTCTAGTTTCATTCTTCTGTGTGTTGCTATCCAGTTCTCCCAGCACCATCTGTTAAAGAGGCTGTCTTTTTTCCATTTGATACCCCTTTCTGCTTTGTCAAAGATTCATTGGCCATACATTTGTGGGTCCAATTCTGGGGTCTCTATTCTATTCCATTGGTCTATGTTTCTGTTTTTGTGCCTATGCCATACTGTCTTGATGATGACAGCTTTGTAGTATAGGCTAAAGTCTGGGATCGTGATGCCTCCCATTTTGGTTATCTTCTTCAATATTGCTTTGACTATTCAGGGCCTTTTGTGGTTCCATACAAACTTTAGGATAGTTTGTTCTAGTTTTGAGAAGTATGCTGGTGCAATTTTGATTAGGATTGCATTGAATGTGTAGATTGCTTTGGGCAGTAATGACATCTTAACAATATTTATTCTTCCAGTCCATGAGCATGGAATATTTTTCCATTTCTTTGTATCTCCTTCAATTTCCTTCATAAGTTTTCTATAGTTTTCATCACACACTCTTTTACATCTTTGGTTAGGTTTATTCTTAGTTATTTTATGGGATTTTTGTGCAATTGTGAATGAGATCAGTTTCTTGAATTCTCTTTCTGTTGTCTCATTATTGGTGTATAAAAATGCAACCGATTTCTGTACATTGATTTTGTACCCTGCAACTTTACTGAATTCATGGATCAGTTCTAGTAGGCTTCTGGTGGAGTCTATCAGGTTTTCCATGTAGAGTATCATGTCACCAATTCTGATTCCTTTTATTTCCTTTTGTTGTCAGATTGCTAATGCTAGGACTTCCAACACCATGTTAAACAACAGTGGTGAGAGTGGACATGCCTGTCGTGTTCCTGATCTCAAGGGGAAAGCTCTCAGTTTTTCCCCATTAAGGATGATGTTAGCTGTGGGCTTTTCATAAATGACTTTTGTGATGTTTAAGTAAGTTCCTTCTATCCTGACTTTCTCGACAGTCTTTATTAAGAAGGATGCTGTATTTTGTCAAATGCTTGTTCTGCATCTATCGACAGGATCATATGGTTTTTATCATTTCTTTTGTTAATGTATCACGGTGATTGATTTGCGAATATTGAACCAGCCCTGTAACCCAGGAATGAATCTCACTTGATCATGGTGGATAATTCTTTTTATATGCTGTTGAATTTGATTTGCTAGTATCTTTGTTGAGGATTTTTGCATCTGTATTCATCAAGGATACTGGCCTGTAGTTCTCTTTTTTTGCTGGGTCTCTGTCTGGTTTGGGAATCAAAATAGTGGTGGCTTATAGAATTAGTCCAGAAGTTTTCTTTTCATTTCTATTTTTTGGAATAGCTTAAGAAGAATGGGTATTTAAATGATTTGGGTATGAAATGATTTAAATATCTGGTAGAATTCCCCAGGGAAGCCATCTGGCCCAGGGCTCTAATTTGTTGGGAAATTTCTTATTTCAATTGAATAAGAAGTAACTTATTCAATTTCTTCACTAGTTATGGGTCTGCTCAGATTTTCTATCTCTTCCTGTTTGAATTTTGGTATTTTGTGTGTGTTTAGGAATTTGTCCATTTCTTCCAGGTTGTCCAGTTGGTTGGCATATAATTTTTCATAGTATTCCCTGATAATTGTATTTATGAGGGATTGGTTGTAATAAATCCATTGTCATTTGTAATTTTGTCTATTTGGGTGCTCTCTCTTTTCTTTTTGAGAAGCCTGGCTAGAAGTTTATCATTTTTTCAAAAAAACCAACTCTTGGTTTCATTGATCTGTTCAACTGTTTTTTTTTTTAAATTCTATATTGTTTATTTCTGTCCTGATCTTTATTATTTCTGTTCGTCTGCTGGGTTTGAAGTGTCCTTGCTGCTCTGCTTCTAGTTCCCTATGGTGCACTGTTAGATTTTGTATTTGTGCTTTTTCTAATTTCTTCAAATAGGCCTGGATTGCAATGCATTTTCCTCCTAGGATTGCCTTTTCTGCATCCCAAAGAGTTTGGATTGTTGTATTTTCATTTTCATTTGTTTCCATATATTTTTAAATTTCTTCTCTAACTGCCTGATTGGCCCATTTGTGCTTTAGTAGGGTATTCTTTATTTTTGGAGGTTTTCCAGACTTTTTCCTGTGATTGATTTCAAGTTTCATAACATTGTGATATGCAAGTGTGCATGGTATGATCTCAATTCTTTTATGTTTTTTGAGGGCTGCCTTATGACCCAGTATGTGATCTCTCTTGGAGAATGTACCATTGTACTAGAGAAGAAAGTGAATTCTATAGTCTCAGAATGTAGAGTTCTAAATATATCTGTCAAATCCATCTGTTCCAATGTGTTGTTCAGGTCCATTGTTTCTTTAGTGATTTTTCTGTCTAGTTGATCTATCCATTGCTGTAAGTGCAGTATTAAACTCCCGTTACACATTCTTATCAATAAGATTGGTTATGTTTATTATTAATTGTTTTATATATTTGGGTGCCTTCAAATTCAGTGCATAGACATTTATAATTGTTAGCTCTTCCTGATGGATAGACCCTGTAATTATTATGTAATGCCTTTCTTCATCTCTTGTTAGAGCCTGTACTTTAAAGTCTAGTTTGTCTGATATAATATGGCTACTCCAGCTTTCTTTTGAGTTCCAGTAGCATGATAGATATTTCTCTATCCCCTCATTTTCAATTTGAAGTTGTCCTCAGGTCTAAAATTAGTCTCTTGTAGACAGCAAACAGATTTTTTTTTATCCATTCTGACACCCTATGTCTTTTGATTAGAGTATTTAGTCCATTTACATTCAGTGTTATTATTGAAAAATATGGGTTTAGAGTCATTGTGTTCTCTGTAGGATTCATGCTTGTAGTGGTGTCTCTCGTACTTTGTGTTCCTTGCAACATTTATCTCATAGAGTCCCCCTTAGGATCTCTTGTAGGGCTGGTTTAGTGGTGATGAATTCCTTCAATTTTTGTTTGTTTGGGAAAACCTTTATCTCTCCTTCTATTCTGAATGTAGGCTTGCTGGATAAAAGATTCTTAGCTGCATATTTTTTCCTGTTCATCACATTGAAGATTTCCTGCCACTCCTTTCTGGCCCAGCAGTTCTTTTTTAGATTGATGTTGAATTTTCTGCCCAATCTAGCCTGTTCAGAAATGTTTTCTAACAAGCTCTATGCTCAAGTACCTTTGGACTGAATCTCAGGTGGTTGTTGCTTTTTTCTTCCAGTTCTCTAATCCCTGACAAGCTCTAGCTCTATCCCTTATCTATTGCTACAGTGACACAGAGTAGCAAGTGATCATGAAATGCCAGTGGCAAACAACAAAGCACGAAAAAGCACGTTTGTTAGTTTGGAAGTCATCAAAGCTCAGCCACCTTGGCTACTTTCAGGAGATCCCAGTTGTGTGTCTGTGGTTAGCTACAGGTCTACTCAGGTGTGGGTCTTCTGTGGCTCATATTTCACTTACCTATTGAGGACCAGCTAATAGTCTCAGATGGGGAAATGGGGCACCTCAGCTCTGCTTTATACCACCTGTCATCTTGCAACACACTAGCCCAGGCATGTTCTCTTGCCGATAGTAGAGGAACAAGAGTAAGAGAAAATTCCAGTAAGAAAATGCAAATCACCTGCAATTCCACCAACTACAAATAAATCACTGTTGATATTTAAAAATTTCTTACAATCTTATTTCCAAGTAAATATGTACCCCTAAATGCACATATGGAACAAGAATCACAGTTTTTTCCATACCATTTTTCTCTTAACCATATATGGTGAACATAATCCCATGCCATGAGTGAGATCTTGTTCTACAACATGATTCTTAATGATTGCTTAGTATTTCATTATATTTTTATCCATACATCAAAATACTCTCTTGATGGACATTTAATTTGTTTCCACATTTTCTTTTTTTTTCTAATTTTTAAAAAACATGTATTGTTTATTATTTTGAGAGAGCACATGTGCGCATGTGTGGGGGAGCAGTAGGGAGCAAGGGAGACACAGAATCCGAAGCAGGCTCAAGTCTCTGAGCTGTCAGCACAGAGCCCGACTCAGGGCTCACACTCACAGACCTCGAGATCATGACTTGAGTCAAAGTCAGATGCTTAACCGACTGGGCCACCCAAGTGCCCCTCCACATTCTCAATTATAAAATTATAAACCACTCTGTCATGAACATCCTTATCATTTTACATTTGTGTACATTAACTTTCAAGTCTTTTCTGGAAGATGAATTAATAAGTCAGAGTGTCTATATAGTTGCAAGGCTTTTTGTGGCTCTCATCTATTTATCTTCCACCAGATGTGTGTGAGTGTCTATTTCTCTGTTATACTAGAGTTTGGTTTCTACTTGAATTTTATGTTACTTAAAACAGTGCATTGGGTTAATCTCTGTCTTAACATAAACTAAGTGACTGTGAGATGGTAGTTGTTGTTTTTTTCCTAATTCCTTAGAGAGGGCTGAAAAGTATTAACATAGGCCATCAACTATGGCTGAAAAGTGACTGAGATAATAATAAACCAGGTGATTGGCAAATGTTAAAAGACACAATGGTCACTTGATTTAGACATTAATTGTCCTTTTGGTCAATCATTATTGTGACAAATACTAGTGCAGAGTCATCGGGATGGTAAATGTTTTGGTGGACTGATAAAATTAAAAATCTAGGAAGTTACATTCCAATTTGGAAGGAGTGTGGAAATTGAGAAATTGAGGTGCTTTAGAGAGTAAGATCAGTTTCCACTAAATACTTCTATTAACATGGTTACACCAGCTTCTGCTGGTGTGTTGTAATCATGACTGGTGAGTTTTTGATGTTAGATTACTTAGGTGATGAATCCTAAAATCCACGTTTCTGTATTAAATTGAAATTGCTTATAAAGAGAACATGAAGACTTTTATTTTCCATCCACATATGTGCTTCTTTTGTGTATCTGTGATTTTTTTTTTTAGTGCCCAGAGAAAAACTAGTTTTGGATGATAATTTTTGTCCTCCTGCACAATGTATTTAAATTCATTCAAAATGATTATTGTTCCAAAATTTTGACCTTCCACACAGTGGACTATGAGAGCCCCCTTCTGAGGGTCTGAGCTTCATTCATAATCTGTCAACCTAGCACAGAAAACAAGGCCTTAATAAATACTGTTTATAAATGTTTAAACACCCTTGCCCAGATGAGGATTAAATTTGCCATCTAACTTAACCTTTCTTATATAAGTCCAGGTTCTCAAAATTGATTGAATCTTGAATGTTTTTTACCATGTAGCACTTAGTTATACATGGGCATGGAAACCCCATTATTTATTTAATGTGTGGTAGCCAGTCTCCAAGATGATTTTCACCTGGTTTTCACACTCTTGTTTGGCTCCCTTCCACACTGAACAGGGTTCACCTGTGCAACTATTAAAGTATCTCAAAAATGAGGGACTCTGACCTCCAAGCTGAGTCATAAGAGACATTGGGGCCTCCACTTTATTCTCTTTTTGGATCACTCATCCAGAAGAATCCAACTGCATGTCATGAGGACACTCATACAGCCTTATAAAGAGGCCCACGTGGTAGAACTGAAGCCTTCTGCCAATGTCAGCACCAACTTGACAGCCACATGACTGAGCTCTTATGGAAGTGATATGCCAGCCCCAGTCAAGCCTTCAGATGACCACAGTCCAGGCCAGTATCTTGACTGCAACTTTATGAGACACTGAGCCAGAAACACCCAGCTAAGCACTCCTCAATTCCTGACCCACAGAAACTTGTGTGTGATAATAAATCTTCATTGTTTGAAGTTACTAATGTTTTGGGGTAATTTGTTACACAGCAACAGATAACTAATATAATGTGTGACAGGCTTTTCTCAACAAATAGATTATAAGCATCTGAAAAAGAAGAGTCATATCTTTCATTTCTCACAGTGACCTGCATGATACTGAGATATTAGTCAAAATAAATGATGTTAATACTTCATTTCAACAAATATCTAGTCAAAATCAACAAATATCTAATGCCCATCAGACACTCTTCTAGAAAAGCAGTAAACAAAAAAGAGCAAAGTAAATGCTAGTGGGTAAGACATACAGTCATTGAAAATATAGATATGGACCAGGTCAGTGAAGATATGAAGCTCAGAGGAACAATAAAATATGGGGACACTACTTTATATAATTGATATTGGGGATCAGGAAGTCATGATGTCTGATATCAAATCTCATACCAAATGTCTGAAAGACATATGAGGAGAGAACTATGCATGTACCTGTGAAGGAGCATCCCAGGAGAGGAAATGGCAAGTTCAATGGCCATGAGACTGGAAGAATGTGGCACATTCAACAGGGCCAATAAGTCTGCCATTTGTTGTGCGTTTCTCTAGTTGGCTTGTTGTATTTCTTGCCAGCCTAACTACACATTTAAATCTGTCTCAGGGGCTTGGACCCCACTTTCCCTTGTTTTCTGAATTTGAACAGGGCACCAGATACTGGTGTACTTTAAACAGACCTGTTTATGTAAATGAATCATGATATAAACAGGAACACAGCTAATGAGTTAAAATAGGCTAATATTTGTAGCTGGAATGAAGAATTAGACAATTCACTGATTGCAATCTTCCTTTCATTACTTCTGCCACTTGACTGCCACTGACTTCATTAAAGCCATTAGTGCCCACCAATAAATTACATAGCTTTTGTAGTAACACAAATGTGTGTGAATGTTTCTGACATTCCAGGAAATAATCAGGCTCAATCAATATATGTTTATCAAGACATTAGGTCTCAAATCGATGAGTAATTAGCTCTCCCAACAGAAGAACAAATAAAACTCTGTTTCCTAAATGTTCTGCCATTCTCTGCTGCAAGTTTCACCTTTTTTACATCTCTTGCTGGAGGAAACACATGTCACAATGAATCGAGTGATCACTGAATAATGGGTTTTGCTATGACTACAGCATGTTCGTGATCATAAATAAATGAAATTGTGTTTGCATTTCATAGACATCTGAATTTTTTCATCTTGCATTTCACCTCAGATAAACAAGTTTATCTTTAATAGGTAAACACTCCTCTAAGAGGCATAATGCAGAACTTAAACTCACACTTAACATTTTAAATTATCACATAAACAATGGCTCTTGCACACTCTCCTGGTGTTCTGGTGTAGGCAGCAACTGGTGTTCTCTTGATAGAAAGGTGACTGACCTTGTTTGCTTGCCCTCTTTTATAAACATATTTTTGGCAAATTAATAAATTATTTTATTTGTGCTTTAATTCAGAAGACTAGATTTCATAGAGAGGGAGACATAGGGGAAGGTAGGGAGTAGAGTAGAGGGAAAGAATCAGAGAGGAAGCCAGAAAGAGACACAGAAAGAGAGATGCAAAGAAGTAATCCTGTAGCATGTGCGTGTGTGTGTGTGTGTGTGTGTGTGTGTGTGTGTGTGTGGGGAAGAGAATAGAGAGCTTGCCACTGAGCTATAACTAGAAAGGAGAAAGGACAACTATTTAAAGACTAGGATTTGTTTGTGGGAAAGAATAACAGTATGTTATTTAAAGAAAAATATTAGTATTGAAAAATATTACTGTGCATGTTTTTCTTCTTAAATAAAAATAAGAGGCTATTCAAATTTTGAGGCAAAATATTACAAATAACCAAAAGACAATGCACTTAATACATACTTTGCCCAGAAATCTACTGCTGTACATTTTTATCAAAGAAAATTAATTTAAAATACTCGAGGACCAGGCATACATAGTATCATTTATAATGAATTTTTTCTAAGTTCTAAATGTGTTTACTGTAACGTATAGGTTATGAAAATGAGTTCTTTAAATCTCTTCAGAATTTTTTTTATTAGCCTCGTTGTACATAGGCAAAGGCATTTTTTTTTTAAATCTCTCATTGGGACACCTGAGTGGCTTAGTCAGTTATACGTCCGACTTTGGCTCAGGACATGATCTCAAGGTTTGTGGGTTTGAGCTGACAGCTCAGATCCTGGAGCCTGCTTTGGATTCTCTGTGTCCCTCTTTCTCTGCCCCTCCCCTGCTCACACTCTGCCTGTCTGTCTCTCTCAAAAATAAACATAAAACAAATTTTTTAAAATCACTCTTTGGTGCATATTTAATTAATATGAAGTGTTTAAAACATAGAGACACTTGAATATAATGATTTACCAAAAACATTAACTTTAATGGAAAGCAAGCAAATGAATTTTAAAAAGTAAAGAAATTTCAATCTTTCTTACAAATGATTTTTTATTAACTGTAATGCTAATGGCCTTATAAGTTTGGCATAAATGTAAATATATGCTGAAATCTGTTCATGTTAAATGCATAATTCTTAAAGACATTTGATTTGAGAACATTAGAACAAATTTTTAGGATTGACAGAAACTCAAGAATTTGGTTCTTTAGGTAGCAAGAACTTTAAATATTTATTCTCCAGAAAAATGATTGTCTCTAAACAGCGATTTAAAGAATTTGGGGAGGAGGCGCCTGGGTGGCTCAGTCAGTTAAGCATCTGACTTTGGCTTAGGTCATGATCTCATGATTCGTGGTTTCAAGCCCCGAAACAGACTCCGTGCTGACAGCTCAGAGCCTGGAGCCTGCTTCAGATTCTATGTCTCCCTCTCTCTCTGCCCCTGCCCCACTCACCACTCACATTCTGTCTCTGTCTCTCTCAAAAATAAACATTAAAAAAAATTAAAGATACTTCAAGGGTAATTTTATTGAAGAGAAAATTTTCAGCAATCCTTTAACTGTTTTAAGTAAAACAACAAACAAACAAAACAAAGCAGTAAATTCTCATAAGTATTTTCTCCCAAAGACTCCTTTCTTTTGGAAACTATATTTCAAAGGAAACTTAATCTGTGTGTTCCTGATTCATTTATATACCTCAGAGCCATTTGAAACACCAACACATCTTATGAACCTTTTTATAAGGCTTTTCAAAGATATTTTTATTGGAACCAGAAAGTCATGTTTTGGTGGCAGTAAATGGATCTTGGGGTGTGGGAAAAAAAGTTAGCTTGGAGCCCACAGAGTTCAAGTGACTCTAAACAAGGTCAAAGCTATTCTTCAAGTCTCAAATGAGATTGAAATAAAGAATTGAAATGTTCACTGTGTGATAGCATTTGTGAGCCAAAGATTTTTAAAAGAAATGAAAAGTTCTTCAGAAACCATTAAATATCTAAGGCTCAAAACGAATTCCACAGAAAGTCGAATAAGTTGGAATTTCTTGAGAAATTTTCTTGGTGTGCAGTAATTTTTTTTTTTTTTTTGAGAGAGAGAGAGAGAGGGAGAAGGAGAGAGCGAGAGATTGAGTGTATGCACTCGGGAGAAAGGGGCAGAGGGAGACAGAATCTTAAGCCAGCTCTACACCCAGCGCAGAGCCTGAGGCAGGACTCCATCTAATCAACCATGAGATCATGACCTGAACCAACATCAACAGTCTGACACTCAGCCGACTGAGCCACTCAGGTGCCCCAATAATTTTTTGTTTTTTATTTCAAGGCAAATATGTTTAAGAACACATTTTTGTAGCTTGTGTATTTGTATTGCTGACTGTCTTAGTTGGAGATCGCCCCTCTCCCCCTCCCCTGAATCAGACACGATTTGGGCTCAGGTGGTTTATTTGGGATAGCTTCCACAGATCATCTGTGCCAGATAACACAGGACAGTAGGAAGGTGGGCAAGAGACCACTGAAGGTGTGTTGTCAGCAAGCTATCCCATAGGCAACTGGAGCTCAGTCCTGCGGGGGACCCCTGGGAGCCAGCATAGGGCACATGCCTCAGGGCTATCGCGCCCAGGGGGTGAGGACACTGGGGTATTTATATACCACTTCCCACCGGCCACTGGTTAAGGGCTTCTTCTGAAGGATGGTAACTCCCCAGGCTTCTGGCCTGCTGTGCACACTGCAATGGGCTGAGATGCACAGGCTGACACAGTGACAAGGTTATGTGAAACATTCAGGCAAGTTTCTGATTCAGTCTACTACTCTGACACGCATTCTGTTTTATTTCAGGGTAACAACCATGGGAAGTTTATGGTGGAGAATCAAGAAAAGCTTTATCTGAGTGTTTAAATATTTATTTATTTTCTTTTAATGAATTAATTGATTAATTTTATTTATTTACTTATTTATTTATTTATTTTTAATTTATAGAGAGCATGAGTAGGAGAGGAGCAGAGAGAGAGGGAGAGAGAATCTGAATCAGGCTCCACACTGTCAGTGGAGAGCTCGACATGGGGCTCGAACTCATGAACAACGAGATCATGACCCGAACTGAAATCAAGAGTCAGAAGCTTAGCCAACTGAGGTTGTTGTTTTTTTTTTCCACTGAAAGTTGTTTTCAAGCAAAAGAAAATTTGTGATGGATGTAAATGGCATTTTAAAGGCCTTAATTATCTAACATTTGAAATCAGACTTGGTATGCATTTGCTTTGACTCTCCACTTTCCTTTACATGAATGGTGATAAGTTGACGTTACTCGACACTTATGTGCCTGGCACTGTGCTATGTGCAGAGGCTTGAAAGAACACACCTAATTCTCACCATCCCACTCAGTGAGATGGGCATTACTGCCCTTCATGTTCTACAGATGAGAAAAGGGACGCACAAAGATGTTCTGTCACATGCCGGGTCTGGTTGCCAAGGGGGTGTTCCGATTCAGCCTGGCTCCGGAACTGGGGTCTTCCACACCACACGTGCCATCTTGCTGTATAACCCAGTGCCTGCGATCTGCTGAGTCTGCGTTTCCTCTCTTACTATTTGAAGTCACGGTGATGATCTAACGCCTGAGGCTAGAGCACCATGCAGGACCTCTGGGCCCTGCTAGGTCTGCCTCATCAGTGCACTTTTGAGTTTGTGCCCTGCAGCTATTTGCAGAGTTTATTGGTGTTCATGGCTAATTGTTGCCTAAAACATAAGTTCCAACACTGCTTGCTTCTCATCTACTGATGAGCTTTCCCAGTGACCGCTGGGCCTGTCCCTGGGCTAAAATGGCACATCCGTGCCTTTTCCCACGCATGTTGGTGGAGGAATGAGATGAGAAAGTTATTTTTGGAACATGTGTTCTTTCTGTACCTTGACTTTCACTGAGTTTTCAAGCTTTTAGGAAGTCATGGTTATCTTGAAGTCAAAGGGGTGCCTGGCTGACTAAGTCCATAGAGCATGTGACTCTTGACCTCAGGGTTGTAAGTTCGAGCCCCACACTGGGTGTAGAGATAACTTAAAAAGAAAGTCTTTAAACATAAATAAAATCGTAGAACAGAAAAACAGCTTTGGAGCCAAGTAAAGGCTGAACACGTGAGTGTTTCCAAACACGCAAAACTGCGCACGCGCACAACTGATTGCAGAGTTGTAGATGAGGCCGCCTCTTCATTGTCCCTTAGCATATGGGTGAAACTAAGCCCTGGGTTCATCTACACACAGTGTACAGTTATGAGTTGTTTCATATGATATTTTATGAGCAGAAGCTGTTTAGCAAATTGGTTAGCATGTCTTTGTCTAAAATGAAGTTGATGGGGGCTCTTGGGTGGCTCTGTTGGTTGAGCATTTGACTTCAGCTCAGGTCATGATCTTGAGGTTTATGGGTTCAAGCCCCATGTTGGGCTCTGTGCTGACAGCTCACAGCCTAGAGCCTGCTTCGGATTCTGTGTCTCCTCTCTCCCTCTATCCCTCCCCTGCTCTTGCTCAGTCTCTCTCTCAAAAATAAACATTAAAAAATTTATTTTAATGATAAAGTTGCAATATCACTCCTTATAGCATATTTATTCATGTTTTTTAATGTTTATATATTTATTTTTGAGAAAGAAAAAGAGAGAGAACATGAGCAGGGGAGGAGCAGAGAGAGAAGGAGACACAGAATATGAAGCAGGCTCCAGGCTCTGAGCTGTCAAGGCCGACCCCTACATGTGGCTCTAATTCACAAACTGTGACATCATGGCCTGAGCTGAAGTCAGACATCTAGCCTTCTGAGCCATTCCAGGTGCCCCAATTCATAGGTTTTTAAGTGAAGAGTTGCTATGTGTCCCCCAAACAGGAGGTGGGCTACAGAGAAGACATTGTGAGAAAAGTAGCACAGCTTTTCAAAAGTTACTGATTGAATGGCTTAAGTGAGGTGAGTCTAAGTATTTGCTTTCCAGTTTGTAGTAGACTAAATAAAAATCTGATATGAAGGAACCTTCATTTATCATGCATCTTTTTTTATGGTGTACTTTTTTGTGTCCATTTTCTCAATTGAGTTTTTTTTTAAACTTTAAGCCCTTAAAATTTTTTAAATTAACAGTCAAAATTTCTTTTGGTCTCAAATCTATTAAGACAAACAAAGTTAAAATATGAATGCAGGGAATTCAAAGTTGGAAATACTCATTGATTCTCATTAAAAAAAATGGGGGGCACTTGGGTGGCTCAGTTGATTAAGAGTCTGACTTTGGCTCAGGTCATGATTTCACAGTGTGTGAGATGGAGCCTTACATCGGACTCTGTGCTATCAATGTAGAGCCTGCTTTGGGTCCTCTGTCCCCTCCCCCCACCTCTCTCTGCCCTACCCCTTCTCATTTTCTCCCTCTCTCTCTCTCTCAAAATTAAACAAACATCAAAAAAAAAAACCTTACAAAGAAGAAAATGTTATTTAAAGTGGCCAAGAGACCAAAATTAATTCTATGTTGTGAAAAGAGAATAAAGTGGTCCCCAATGCAGTAGAGTGGTGAATTTTACCCCAAGCTCCAGAAAAGTTGTTGTTCACATATTATTTCAAGACCTCACACTACAATGTAGGGGAAAAAATAAAGAGGTAAACACAAACAGAATCTTTTCTGGAAGGGAAAATCAGTCTAGCTATTAAATTCTTGAAAAGAGTAAACAAAAATGGCATCCCTGTTTCATAGGATTTTATGAAAGTAGTTTACTTAGGTTTTAAAGGATATGATAAGGCTTTCAAATGAAACCTATGAGAGGCTCAAGTCTGCATAAGCCGTGTGGAGCATCCAAAGGACACAGAAGAGCTGCCTTTTGGGGTACAAAAGATCAGGTCCCAGCTTGTCCAAGGAAGCAAACTTAAAAAAAAATTTTTTTAACCTTTATTCATTGTTGAGAGACTGAGAGTGAGTGAGGGAGGGGCAGAGAGAGAGGGAGACACAGAATCCAAAGCAGGCTCCAGGCTCTGAGCTGTCAGCACAGAGCCCGACATGGGGCTCCAACCCACGAACTGTGAGATCATGACCTGAGCTGAAGTTGGATGCTCAACGGACTGAGCCACCCAGGCGCTCTGATAGTGCTTTGTTCTTATTATCATTTACTCTTCTTCATTGCTGACTTTGTATTTGGAACTGAGTGAGATGTTTAATAGTCAGCAGTGCATGGAGATACAGGTTGAAGGAGGAATCCCTCACAGTGTTTGTTTAACCTGGGAAGATGGCCTGGTGGTGGCAGACATCTTTGGAAAGGTTTTCTGGCCCCTGAACACAAAGAAAACTATCTTCTTCAAGATCGTACACATCCTCCCCAGCTACTTGTTCCTCTCAGGAGTTTAGAGCTAGAAACAGAGAAGCAGAAATGAGGAGTTACTGCAGGTTAATGAAAAGTGTTTATAAAACGGTCTCTCAACTTGAATGCTGGGACTCTAGCCTCTGCCTGATTCCTGGTACATCAGTTCGCTAAAGCTATGTAGCAAATTGCTCCAAAGCTCTGTGGCTTACACCAATGATCATTTATTAGTATAATGCACATACTGAGGAGTTGTCTGCCCTTCATTTGGGTTCACTCACACATTGTGGGGCTGGCTGGGGGCTCTGATTTTGACTGGGACAACTCTAGTCCGTGTCTCTCACCCACTCCTGGGGGCCGAGAACTAGCTGAGGCCTGTTCTCCTCATGGCACAAGCATGAGAGAACAAGCAGAAACGTGCAAGGTTTTTTGAAGAGCAGGCTTGGAATTTGCACACTGTGATTTCCATCTCTTTCTATTTATCCAAAACATGTTATGTGGCTGAGCACAGGCGCGAAGACAGGGGGATTGACTGCCTCCGTGAGGAGAGGAATGACCAGTGCTCATGACACGGAAGAGGTAAAGCACTGGGGCCTTTGATGCAGACCTCTATGCCGCTTCAGGAGACTCTTGGTTGTGTTGATTGCTTAGCCTCCCACATCTATTCAATGCATTCACTTCTATCTCTCCCCCCTTCACGAGTAGCAAGCAGGAAGCACACTGCCCATTAGCACTGCCAAAGGAATGAGCCCTAAAGTGTCTCCTGGCTTAAGATCCAGTTCTTATTTCCATGGCGCCGGGTGGAAGAGGCAAAAGACAATGAACCAGACTCTGATGTATTTATACTGACAGTCTCCTGGGCCAGGGGAAGAGCAGCAGTTCCCCCCATGACCCAGGACATCCCAGAACATATGGAGTTCACTGTTTAGTCAGATCCTCAAACCCCTCCTTTAACTCCACCCAAGTCCCTGCCTGTTATCTTCCTTGGGGAAGTTCCTCCCCCAGGACATTCCAGCAATGCCGTGTGTTTCCATTCCCAAATCAGGCACCTTCTTCTATCATTGCCATTAAAATAGAAGAAGTGGTTTGTTGTCCTGGGACATTTGATTTGGTGATGACTCCCCCAGGGCTGAAGATTACAATGGAATATGCCTGGTCAGGGCTACCTTAACCTGTCTAGAGGAATGGAGACCGTGTCCAGATTGACACCCAGGTGTCATATAAGTCATAATACTCCTGGCTTTCTTAATTCTTCTTTGGTGATCATTCTAATGCTGGGTGATTTTTCTTCCAAATGAATGCAAACTATAGATGCCTTGTGATTCAAAGTATTCAAAGAACTAACTTTTACCATCTAATATAATTTATAGCCACCAGTTGGTCTTTTTAAAAAAATTTTAACTTTATTTATTTATTTTTGAGAGCGAGACAGAGAGAGTGAACAGTGGAGGGACAGAGAGAGGAGAGAGAGAATCCCAAGCAGGCTCCATACCAAGCCTGATGCAGGGCTTGAACCCATGATCTGTGAGATCATGACCTGAGCCGAAATCAAGAATTGGATGCATAACCGAGCCACCCGGGCGCCCCTACCACCAGTTGGTCTTAAACTAACTTTATTCCCCCTAACTCTCCTTGTATTTTGTTGCAAACCTGTTTTCCTTTAGTATGTTAAGTCTACTTATTTCATAAGTGCTACTTGAACTTGAGCATACTAATATATTTTGTTGTCAATTTTACTGTCCATCTCTACCTGAGACTGACTGGTTACTTATATGCAAAAGGATCTTAGCTAATACCTAAACCTAAGAAGTAGTGCAAAGTAGCACCAGGATTGCTTAATCAACACAGCAGCTCTATCTGCAAAAGTTTAAGAAAAAAAAACGCCAAAGTATTCTTGGCTGTATTAACAGCATCAGGCAATTACGGAATCTGCTGCAATAAATGACCAGGGTTATGGCACCCATAAAGTTTAATTTGCATTCTGAATATTACGATGTGTTCACTGAGAATGCAAAGCAGGTTCTGCAGGATGTGAACAGCTAAATTAGAGTGCATTTCAGGATTTCTTTGGTTGATGTAAAGGCAGGAGAGAATGACTTGTTTGGTGTGTGGTCAGCTTCAACCTCCGCCTCCTTCGGCCAGACATACAGAGCATTGAAGCAGATGGTCCTTGTGGGCTACCCTTGGAGGAGACGGAGTCACCAGATGGTCTGATGTGCATTGTGACTAGGCGGCACTGCAGCCAATCGGATTATCTGGGTCATTTTGGGGCTTAGTGGAGATGGCCAGAAGATTGATTAGGTTGCCATGATTGGAACCTGCTGGTAGGAGAATGAAATGATCGAGCCAGTTGTGCCAAATGTGTATTATTCCAAGTCACCCCATGAGAAACTGAGCTGGCATTGTGCAGAGACCCTGAAACCCGATGAGGATCTCCTTGCTGGAGAACTGAAACATATAGGAAATCATATCTCCAGGTCAACGGAATCACACTTCTACAGGGGAAATAGCCCATAACACTTTCACATGGCTTCCTCCTGCTTATATATCATGCACATGTCAGTGGGCAAGAAGGGGAGGCCAGGGCCGGAAACTTCTCTGTTTGACTGCATAAATCTCCTGCTCTTCTTTTCCCCATTCTTGGGAACATTCCACATGTCAGTGTTTCCAATGAACCAGAGTATAACCGACTCACTGACAACCTCCGTTTGTAAAACTAGCGATGTCCTGTGTTTGCCGGTTCCACACCTAACTTCTTTATCATGACCACTAGCATAATGGGCCTCAGACTTAGAAAATCATAAGGAGTTCCTTTTTGGCAAAATGAGGTGAATTTTAGGACACCAGAAGAGAAGGAGTGAAAGGCTTGCCAGAAGTATTTCACCATCCCTTATTCCCTAAAAATGCAGGGCCAACCCAAATCTGACATGACCCCAATGGAAGGTGAAGGACCTCTGTTGTCTAATGCTCTGCAGACTGAAGACTGGTGCAGAAAACTCAATGTTGCATGTAAGGGTAGGGTAAGGAGGGCCAGGGAGAAGGGAATAGAAGGCAGTAATGCTTCCTCCCTGAGTCCGATGCTCTGAGCGACATGCTAAGCCCCAGCATTCCAGAGGGGGATCTGGCCTGGCCCCTCATCCTGAGTTAAAGAGGGCAACAGCAGGGACCAGCTGGGACCTCCAGAGCTCCTTTAACTCATTTGAGATGCTGCTTATCAACAAAGATTTAAACATTTTCCCCTCACTTCCTTAATAATGGAGTTGCATATTTTGTTTCCTTAGAAAGTGGATTTTTTGATGAGGAAATTTTTTTGTGTTATCTTATATAATAAGGCAAAATGAACACATTGGCAAACAAACCAAAAAGCCTATGGAAAAGAATGTTTGAAGCAGACTGAACAATTTAAAATTATTATCATATAATCACTAAGAGAAAATATAACCTAGAAAAAGGAAATTTAAAAGTACCCATTATTCCCCACTTGGATGTGGGTCTATTTCCTTCCAGTCATTTTTCTAGGTAGGTGTGAATAATTTTATAAAAATTGCATCATTATAAACACATATACACACATCACATATGCTTTTCCATTTAAGAGTACATGATAATCTTTCCCTCATATCATTAGTCTTAAACACAACATAATTTTTATGGTCATACTATCACTTTCTATTAATTGTTTTTAATAGGGAACATGTTTTTATGCTCATGAATAATAATTTTAATTAAAATTTTTTTTGAGAGAGAGCATTTGGGAGCAGGAGGGGGCAAAGCCAGAGAGAGAGAAAGAGAGAAAGGGAGAAAGAATCTCAAGCAGGCTTCATGCCCATCACGGAGCCTGACACAGGGCTTGATCCCATGGCCCTGTGATTATGACCTGAGCCAAAATCAAGAGTCAGACACTCAACCAAATGAGCCACCCAGGTGCCCTGCTCATGAATAATATTGACTGAATATCTACCTATATAGATGGGTGAATATCTGTCCTTCAGTTAATTTTTTTGCTATTTGATTACAGGATTCTAACTAAATTTATATTGCAGAGATAAAAGCCATCAGGGAGATTGCAGTGGTGAGAGATAGGCCTAAAGGTGCTATGGACTCCATCATGCCCCACCTTTCTCTACTCTGTATACCTACCGTTCCCAGGCTACAGGCCATTGACCACAGGTCAACAAATACTTGACCCCNCCACTTGTCCACTTGTGCCATGATCCCTGTTACTGACGTTCCTCTGGGCCTTTGATGTCCCTTTTCCAGACCCGTAGTCCTCCAGGTCTCCCCACAGTTCTGTAAGGTCTCATCGCTTTAACACGTTTTTCAATTACACAATAATCATAGTGGTTCAGCTTCCCTGATGGAGTCCTAAGGGGTGCTTGGGATGGTGCCTCATTCATAAAAAGGGCCCAATGAATCCAGGCTTTACTTCCGTCATAATCATCAGCCATCTGCCCAGGTCCTTGCTTTAGGTCTGTAATTTAATGCGAGCATGCATCTGAGCTTTTTTCCTGATTTCAACAAGAATCTACCCACAGAAGCATTTGTAAAGTGTAGTAAATTGTCCTGGCAAGTGTGGGAGCATGTGAAGGAGGGAAGTCTGTGGTAGTATTGAAAACAACTCCACGCTGAAGAGCCAGACTTCTTATTCTTGACTTTCTTCTACTGCTGCTGGGAGTTCTCCCCAGCTCTGTACCTGATGTACCCAAAATGCTTGCCTCTTCCAGGCTGTGCTCCTTTTCTCTGCACTTCTCACCCTCAAGTCTGTATCCTTCTCCTCTTTCCCAAGAGTAAACCCTACTTTTTCTCATTTTGTTCTGCAGAGCAGCTTGGCCTTGGCCTTGTTTCTGGGACTATTGTAGTGGTTCTCCACCGGGAGCAATTTTGATTCCCAGGGGGCATTTGTCCATGTCTGCAGACAGGTTTGGTTGCCACGGCTAGGTATGAAACTGGCACCTACTGGGTAAAGGCCAGGGCTGCTGCTAACCATCCTGTAACACGCAGGAAAGCTCCCATCCCCAACTAAGATCTGTCCATGGGAAAATGTCAAAAATGCTAAGATTCAGAGACCTCATACTGGTACAGCAGCCATGTTCTCACAGCCTCGCTGTGACCCCAGTTAGCTTACCACGCAAGTTTTCCAAGGAAAGGTAATTCTCTCCCCATGAGGAGTTGGGGAAAGGAAATGTATCTCCCACTCTGTACAAACAGAAGTTGTGGCTCTCTCTACCCTGTGATGCCTGACATGCTCCAGTTGATCAGCTCTCAGGTTAGCTTCCAGAGCTGTGCTGTCCAATACGACAGCCACTTGACACACGTGGTTATGAATTCATTAAAATCAGAGATAAAAATGCAAGTCCTCAGTCACACTAAACACATTTCAAGTGGCTACCAAATTGGATGGCACAAATATAGAACCATCATCCCAGAAAGGTCCACTGGATGGTGTGATTATAGAGCTTCTGATGTATATCCTTCCTCTCTGGGTCCCTGGACCTCTCTCTTCATTCTCTTTTATTCACTTCTATAGAGCACCGTGTTCTTGATGATCTAAGGCAGCAACCCAATGCCAGAGCCGGCTGAAAGTCTGTCTCCAGGAAAAGCATTCTGGCTTACGTATGAGGACAGTCATTTAAAGATGAATTGTAAGGACCTTTTGTTTCCTTTTTTAGTTTTAATTAAATTTTTTAAATGTTTATTTATTTTTGAGAGACACAGAGTGCGAGTGAGGGAGGGGCAGAGAGAGAGGGAGACACAGAATCTGAAGCGGGCTCCAGGCTCAGAGCTGTCAGTGCAGAGCCCGATGTGGGGCTCAAACTCACAGACCTCGAGATTGTGACCTGAGCTGAATTTGGAAGCTTAATGAACTGAGCCACCCAGGCGCCCCAGGACCTTTTCTTTCCCGAGGATCTACAGCACATAGCATGGTATTTGGTGCATGGTCAGCCTTTAAGAAATAATTGTTCAATGAGGAAGTGAATTAATTACATTATATAAGATTCTAATATATTACATATCCATGTGTTGGCCTGCATCATGGCACTCTAAGACTAATCAGGATTGGCCCTTGGGTCGGTTTCACGTAGCTAAGAGTTACACGGCTATGTGGAGGAATGAACAGAGAATGGGAGTTTGCATTTGAAGGCTTGAATTCCAGCCCCTTCTCAGCAAGCTGGCCTCGATTGCTTAACCCCTGGAGCTTCAGTTTCCTCCTCAAATCAAACGGGGATTTGATTTTTGACTTGTCTACATCCTGGAGGTTTTGTGAAGCATGAATAAGGTAGCATATGTGATAGCACTTTGTAAAATGTAGACAGCAGTGGTTTTAGTTATCACTGCAATACAGTCAGTGATTCTGATTAGAATTAGCAGACACCATGTATTTCTTCCCACCATAGAACTCTGTCTTTCAGACTCATGGTAACATTTGTTTATCTTACTGCTGAAAAGATTCTTAGTTACCTTGAACTTATTCTCTGACCCTCTTTCCCTTCCTTTATTAAAGAAAAAAAAAAAAGACTCTAGTTCACAGGGCTTTTGCTCAGGAATAGCTAATAAATTACAGATGCCGTAAATGCCAAGCAATGACAACAGGCTTCTCTCCAGGGTTCAGTGTCATTGAATTCCATCATAGCAGTCTCTTCCACTTTCTTTTCAGCTGGCATTTAATGCCACACCTGATGACATCCTGGTCTCATCTTCAGAGAGTGGTGTAACACAAGTTAACACATTTGTCATTATCCATTGAGCTGATTTTGAGATTCCTAAGAGGGTTTAAAGGCAAGAGCATCTGGGTCCAGTTATAGCAGATACTCTTTAGAAACCTGCTCTTCTAAAATAGCTAATAAGGCTGCATCTAGGTCTACACTGAAACTCATCCGAGCTGCTGCATTCCCCTTTCATTTTGGGGGTGTCCAAGTATAGGGCTTTCTGCCATGAGACTTTCAAGTTGTAAGGATTATTTGTACATTATATACTTCCAAGTCCTTGTTCTGATTGCAGTGCTCTTTATTTCACTTTGTTCATATTGTTTCCACCTTTAAGGGTTCATTTCTTTCTTCTGATCTTCGGTGGACCTCTCTGGGAATACTCCTCTCACTATTTCCTTTCCTATGGCAAGAAGATGGAATGATAGAAACTTGAAATTGAAAGGGATCTAGAGGACCCTCTAGCCTCAAATATGCCACAGGACTTGAATCTGTGCCAACTAACTGTCGAACAGGTGTTTGAGCCAAATATTATATCAATCATCTTAGAGTTTATAACAGTGGTTTTAATTATCTTATAGCTTGGTTTTTACTCCTCAGTGAAAGAGACATGGGGTGTGCCTTCTTGATCACTTTCAACCCTTAACATAATGCTAGATATTTGTATTGGTTAGGATTGCCTTTGGCTGCATGTAACAGAAAATTGAATGACAATGACCTAAATACATAAGGTTATAATTTCTCCCATGACAAGAGGTCTCAGAGATGGCCCATTGCTCTTGTGAGGTCAGTGGGTCAGTAATGTTGCGGCCAACAAAATCTTTGCTATGGTTCTCCATGCTGGAGCAGATGCCTCATGGCACCATGATTGCATTCAAGGCAAGAAGTGGGCAGTTGCATCTATAACTTGTTATGAAGAGAAGAGCTTCTCCAGAAAATTTCCACTAGCTTTATGCTTATGTCTCACTGACTAAATCGATCATGCTACCCTCTGTAGTTACAACATTGTCTAGGAAAACAGAAAGTGGGATTGCCACGGGTGGGATATCCCCCAGATAATCCTTTCCCTGGGGATAGCCTTACTGCCTCTTCAAAATATTAGGGTTCTGATAGCCAGGGAAAAAGGGAGAATGGATATTAAGAACACGACTGCCATAGGCTGTGTTCCTCCAGAAGCTGATCATGAGACAAGGTTGCAAGGCAAGAGGTGGCTTATTTAGAAGGTGGGCCCAGGAACCATTGGCAGGGAGTGGGAAAGCAAAAAAAGGGAGAAAAGGTAGCCAATTAAGTGTATATTAATGAGAAAGTTAGTGCTGTAGGCAACTGGGGCTCGATCCTACTCAAGACCTCTGTGACACCAGCATAGAACATGCCTCAGAGTCTTACCCAAGAGTCCAAGAAGCTGGGGCATTTATCCACCCATTGCTATCCAGCCTTGGCTGAGAGCTGCTCCCAGGCCCTGTAACTGTCCAGTACCCCCAGCAGACCCCATGTAATGACTAAGTGTCTCCCTCAAGCAGAGCTTCAGATGCTTGTGATGAGCCATCCATGTATTTGGGAATAGTGAATCCCCAGGGATATGTACAGGGTCTTCTAAACTACCATCAGAGCCTGTCACAGTCCTTACAAGGCACTCAATAAATACTTTAATTCAATGAAAGTTTATTGAGTCCTTACCACTTTCAAGTACTGTGCAAGATATTTACTAATTGATTTATTCTTAGGCAGAATTTCTTGATATAAATGAAATAAAGCGAGTGGCATTTGCACTCAGATTTTGGTAACTGTAAAATGCGCTTGCCTGGAGGCTGTGACCTTTCTCCCTTCCCTTCTCAACATCGTCACGTACACTTCTTGTTCCTATCGAAGGACTCAGTCAGTCCTAGAACATCTTGTCACTGCACATAGCGCCGTTCTTAGGAAACAAGTTGTTTTATTTAATGAAATGGTTAGCGTTTCAGAGTACTACTTTGTCCTTAAGAGCCGACATTTACTAAATAGTCCATTAGTTGCTTGAAAGAATGAATGCTTCTTTCTCTGGTCAAGACCAGTGATTTACTGCCATGAGCTATCTGGCATTATAACCATCATTGTTCTTTTCTTAATAATTAAAATGAGGAAGTGACTGCCATGAATGTAAGACTTGGCTTTAATCCTCCCTTAGGAGTTATTCTTGGTTACCTACTACAGCAGGAAGAATATAATCAACCTACCATTTGAGGCTAGTTTGCTTCAGTGTGAGGTTTCGTTGTGCCTAGTGAATTGAGTCTGATGCTGTGCTGTGACTGTTTTGTTCTCAGATTTTTTTGCTTCCTTTTTCTCTGGCTTTATCCTCTTACTCTCATTGATAACTGATTCAGCAGGCAGTTCAGGGGCACCAATGCCTCGCTAGCATCTGCTCCATCCCTTCTCTGTGGTGGCGGACATGTGGTTTGGTGGCACTGACGACGCCCCCTACACACACATAACACACACAGATTCAGGGACAGGACATGACTGGTTTACATCAATTAGATTATCATATTATGTTGGCCATGGTGATTAGTTCATGGGAGGGCGTGTGACATAATTGAGCCGAATAAGTGTGGAGCCAGCCAGAGGACAAAGATTAGATGGAAGAGAGAGACAGATCCAAAAGAACAATAGTAAAACAAGGTTTCCATGGACCCATCTTTACTGAAACAAATAGCTTATGCTTTCTTTCTGGTGACAGCCTTGAATTGAACCCCCTATTTCACTCCTAATCCTGTTTCTTGTTTCATTGGATTCCAACTCTGGATTCCAGCCATCTAATATGCATGGTTCAGCCTTCTCAAAATGTGGCCAGTGGTTGACCAATGGAAGGGGCCAGTTATCTAGTTTACTAAGACTTTCTTAGACAGTGGGATTTGCCATATAACATATGATAATTATATCTTGTAATAGTGAGTGTCTTTCAGTTATATGCTCCAAAATGGTTGCCTTGTTCTAAACATACATGCAAGCTGTGAGGAAAGAAAATGTTGAAGATAATGCTAGTTCTTGAATTGGCGTTCAGGTTTTTATTCCTTCCACTGTAACCCAAAAGTCATGTAGTTATAAATGGTGAGTGATTAGTTATGGGGCCTGAAAAATGTAATTTTCAGCAAATTATGTTTAGTGTTTTTCACCTTGTATTGATCTCTGAGGAAGAAGTCATTTCCACTTATAAGATTCAGTCAACTGCAATGCATTTGGTACAACAGCTATTCTTCAGTGCTCTCCAAATAGCATGAGAGGAGAGAGTTTTCCCTGGCCATATGAGAGAGTCACAGTCGTTGTGAGGAAGGTTTTCATCATGGGAAGGGTCTTAAGAACTAGGTTGGGTTCCTCAAGGATGTTGAGGAAAATATTCACTCAGATCTTTAAAAATAGAATCAATGGATTCTTAATGGTTGGATATGGTTAAATGGAGAGTTGCTTAAAAACAATAGAAAATGGACTCTTTGGATACTTGAGGTTTAACATAGAAAAGCACACCCTTAGTTTTATGACTAAACACTCAAGGAAACCTTTAGAATGAGTAACACTATAAACATGGAAGCAAAAATTTACACCACCTTGAAGGTATGGGCTTTTCCTCTGTCCTCCTAAACAATCATTTCATAGAACTTGTTGGCCTCTGATATTCTAGGGCATAGATGATGCTAAAATAGGTCAGCTTTGGTTGAAATCTGACAGCTATGTGGCACATAGGTTTTGCTCTTACTTTGATCATTTTTTGAAACCTTGTTTAATGTACTCCCACATGGTCAGAGGATATTTATAGTGTGCTCAATCATCTTAGAATTCTTAGAAGCAACAGGTATATGTAATGATGCACCCAGTCCTGTTGATCATCTTGCTGCTTCCAGTTTAGAATGCAGTACTTTCTCTTCCTGTGGCCATTGACTTGTTAGAAGTCTTATTTCTTGCTTCTTTTACTGCTGTAGTGTCCTAGTTGGTTTCCTTGACCTCTAGTCTTACTCTTTTCCATAGAGTTGTCATAGAAATCCCCTCCCTTCTCTTATTTCCAACTTAAAATACCACAATCATTCCCCCATAGTGTGCATGGTCTCACGTCTGAACTTCTTACCAGGACACAGATATGCCTTCATGATCTGGATCCAGCCAACTTTTGCATCAGCCAGTCATTTCTCTTGCACACACTTGAGGTTCCTACAACATGTCACATTACTCTCATCCTCCATGCTTCTATACCTGTTGTTTTCTCTACCTGGAACAACACATTCCCTCCCTTTTATCCTTCCTTCTTAACATTTCCCCATCCTTCCTGATTCAGCCCAGCCGTCACCTCCTCCCGGACCCCTCAGAGTAAGTGAGACGCACCTCATACTGATTGTCAGTCTCCTGATATCCTGGAGGGCTAGAGCTGTGTCTTGATATTTTTCTTAGTGCCTGGCACAGGTCCTTGAGAAAGGTTTGCAAAATGAATGGATGAGTGAATGAGGTCGATATGGTGCTTTGCATTTTCATTTAGGAAAGAAGAAGTGAGTCAGGCTCATTATACATAGTCCTGAGAAGTTTGGAATGTGGTTGAGCAAAAATGCTGCCCTCAAAGACCATGGTTGGCCTTATTTTGGGTTGTTGATTAAAAAGTAGACTGTACTATACAAAAAGCACAATGCCATGAGTTCTACCATTTAGGTATATGGAGAGAAGACCAGGGCCCTAGAGATTGTCCCACCTACAGAGAGGGGTACCTAGCTTGGTACAAAGTTTCCATGCACCCAGGAGTCTGGGAAAGGCAGGTGAGGGCTGCAAATGCAGGCAGTGGCATTCTTTATTAGTGTGTCCTCAAATATCCCAACTAGAATCTCTTCTATGAAATGTAAAAGTTGCAATGAAGGGATATTTCAAGAAGAGTGGATCCACTAACATTTTAAATTTTCAGTTAAAATAGAATCTAATAATCCTTAATGCATATTTATAAGTGTGATAACTAAAAGCTTATGGTAATGTTAGAATCTAATCCCCACAACCCAAAGGTATAGGAACTATTATTATACCTATTTTATGGATAGGGAAACTGAGGCTCAGAGACATTAAATAATTTAGGTAACTTTCCAAAGTCATACCTTTACTGGTGGTAGAGTTAGGATTTAAAATTATGTGATCAGACATCAGGGACTTGTACTTTTAAGTAATCACCTCTCTGAAGCTTAGCTACCAGGGAGAGCAACATGTGCACATATCTAGTTCCTTTTATTGATACTGTGTCAACAAAAGCATATGAGGTTTTAACTATATAAACAAGCTAGCAAGATATGAAGCATCAAATATTTAAAACTAAGAATCTGGAATATAAGTAAATATGCAGAGAAAATATAATTCTTCTTGCTGTGCAAGGCAGAGGTGATTATTTGCAATGTAATGACGAAAAAACTGAAATCAGAGAGAGGTGTGCTGTGTTGTCCAAGGTCATGGAGTAGCTGAGGTGGGATTTGAAGAAGGTCCATCTTAGAAATCTTCATGGGGCCTCCACTTTGGTCACTGGTAAGGCTCTCACTTAAACTTGTCACAAAAATATAGGGCAGCAATAAACGTACTGCCAGAAATCCTGCTTATTACTTACCAAATGGCCAGAAGACGAGATGGAGTCAATGATTATTTCTACCCAAAGCCAACTGTTCTGGTATTAAAATGAGCTAAGAACCACAATGAGATACCACGGCATACCCATTAGGATGGCTATCCTCAAAAAGACAGAAAATAGAAAAATCATGGGCAAGGATATGGATAAATTAGAACACTCGTGTGTGGCTGGTGAAGATGTATATGGTGCAGCCACCAGAGGGGACAAACTGGTAGTTCTTCAAACAATTAAAAATAGAATTACTATATGATCTAGAATTCCAGTTCCACTTACTTGCCCCAAAGAACTGAAATCAGGGACTCAAATCAGGGACCCATGTCCCTCGCAGCATTATTCCCAATAGCTAAGGGCCCATCAGCAGATGAATGGATAAACAAAATATGGCACATACATACAGTGGAATATTATTTATTCTTAAAAAGAAAGGAAATTTGACGTATCCTGCAATATGGATGATCCTTGAGGACATTATGTTAAATGAAATAAGGTAGTCATAAAAGGACAAATACTGTATAATTCTACTTAGAGAAGTCAGATTCATAGACAGTTGAATGGTGGTTGCCAGGGGGCTACGGGTGGGGAGAATGAGGAGTTGTTTAATGGGTACAGAGTTTCAGTTTTGCAAATGAGCGGAGTTCTGGAGATGGATGGTGGTGATGGCTGTGGAACATACATGTATTAGTGTCACAGAACTACACTCTTAAATACAATGATGATGGTAAATTTCAGGTTATGTGTATTATATAACAGTTAAAAATAACTTTAAAAACTGAGCTAGGTGGTTGTATCAGTCAAGAACTAAGGTGCCACTCTACTCTTTCACATGGAAGGATTGTGATAGAATTGTCACATGTGGCAACCAAGAGGATGTTGAGGGCACCAGAAGCTAGCCAGAGCAAGAGGTTGGTCCCATCTCTAGGGCTAGAAGCCCACGGGGGAGGAGGATGTTACCTAATCCTAGAATCTGGGGTTATATGGTAGGAATGGGAGCCACAGAGGATACTGGTACTCAACCAGACAGCTGGGCTGTTGCTGGACACAGGCAGCCAAGGCAGACAGGTGGAAGAGAAACCTCAGTCTCTCCCCTCCATGCACCCTCTTGTTTTTTTTCCCCCATGCATCCCATGGACTTAAACCAGAGCTAAGTTAGCAAGGGAGCCCAAAAGTGTTGTTCCCTGTGACACAGAGCAGAGCAGGAGACACAACAAATTCAGTGAGGAACAGGTTTGAGAACACGCTGGCCAAACACCAGCACACAGGGCCATGCAAGCTTCCTTTCCCCGTCATTTAAAAAGCTCTCAAATTCCTGTAAGGACTTCAAAAAATCTCTCTACATTGACTTTCAAACACTACAATGCTCAGTGATACTGGCGAATCCCAATTAAATTAATTTACCTTCTACAGATTAGACACATTCAAATGGAGCATATGGAGAAATATATTTGAACAGAGGTTTAGCTTTGGGTATCATTCATTGCTTCAGAGGCTGTCTCGGGCAGACCAACTGAAAGTCATCCTGAGCTAAATGTCATTCTATGAAATAAATATTAAAATATATTTATAAAATTTATAAATATATAATTATAAACATTCCCAAATGTGACCCAGAATTTATACACACACACACACACACACACACACACACACACATACAGATACCTAAACATATTTGTAATGTGTAAGTGCTGATGGAATAAAACTTCTACTGTCCCTTTAAACTCACTGTCTTCTTCCTTCACTCACCCAAATGTAGGATGGAGTTCTACACCCTGCGGTGTACTTGGAATATAATGCTTATAACAACTGTAAATTGTACATTTTTTGTTGATTTGTCCATTCTTTCTGCAAAAACCTATACGTTGCTTGAGAGCAAAGACACGATATATGCGAATATACATACGTATATATATGCTTTTTCATACATACTTGTGTGTGTGTGTATACTGTTGAATCTTTATCATTAATAACTAACAACCACCAATGCAGGACCAGTTACATCGTAGGTACTCAATAAATGTTTTTGAAAGAATGAATATGCTACCTGATGATGGGGACCTGACAGCTTAGAAGAAATGGATGTGGGGCCGCGGGAACAGGAGGAGTGAAAGCCGCAGGTGAGCTGTTCAGCGCTGGTGACTGGGATGATGGTGCTGATCATGTAAGTATGAAGAATAAAGTGAGGCTTGGCTTTAAGAAAGTGAATCAGGCTTTTGAAAAATTTGAATAGACAATCAGAATTGTGGAACTGGCTTCAGAAGAGACAGCAGGCCTTGGAGGTAAAGAATTGAAAGTCACCTTTGTAGTAGAGGAGCCATGCTGTGGCAGCTCGTTTTGTCCAGAGGTGGCTGCGACAGTGTTTCCTCCTGTCCTCCATGCCCTTCTGGTACCTTACTATTTCCCCATTGAGAGGTGGAGTCTATGTTACCTCCCCTTGAACGTGGACTCTGTGTTTGCCTCACCGGACAGCCTAGCAGAAATGACACTGTGCAACTAAGTCATAAAAATGCCTTGTACTTCTGTCTCCCCTTATTAGGTTCTTTGCCACCATGCTGTGAAGAAGCCCAAGCGGCCTTGGCCAGGCCCATGTGAAGGGGAAGGGAGGTGCTGAGTTCCCAGACAATGGCCAGTACCAGCTTGCCAGCCCCATGAGTGGAGCCTCCGGCTCCCACTAAGCTGCCCCAGCTGGGGCCACACGGGGCTGAGACATGTCATATCCACCAGGCTCTATCTGCACTGCAGATGTGTGTGCCATACAGATGATGACTATTGTTTCAGGCGTTGGGTTCTGGGGCGAATTATTACACATCCACAGCTGGCTGAAATACATAGGTGATAAAGGGATCATGCAATTTGAGTTGGCCATGCCTGGGTTAAAATCTCTGATTCTGTGACTACCAAGGTTGTGGCTCTAGGCATGTTACCCAGAAGGGCAGAACCTCTGTTTCTTTGTGCATCAAACAGGATTAGTAATGGCTGCCGCAGAGAGCTGTTATGATAATTGAAGAGATGCCATAGGTAAATGACTAATGTTGTGCTTCATCTCACTGGTGAGTGACAGTGAGCACTACTTCCCTGAGATGAGTGAGTTGAAGTTTTGTGAAGAAAGAGTATACGTGGAGTAGAACAGGACATTTGGAAATACATAGGAAAAGAAGAGTTAAAGAGACAGTAGGGAATAGTCAGAGGCTGAGGAGGGAATCAAGACTGAGTAGCTTCTTAAGAAGATTGGGGTAAAATATGAGACAGAAGGCCAGCTGAGATCAACAGCTGGAAAGGTATTGATTTCAGCAGTAGGGAGGCGGCTAGTGACACATAACCTAGCAGTGTCAACAGAGTAGAGCCTGGAAATCTGCATGCCGATGAAGTAGTGAGAAGAAGCAAAAGTTGGTATTTACTTACACCTTAATTTCTAAGCATGTACATGATATTCTTAAAGAACATGAGAATGCTATTCTATGGAAACAGTATATAACACCCATTCGAATTTCAATTCCTCCACTAGAGTAGTCCTTTTCTCTAAGAATACATTCAGGTGAATCTTACAACTCATCACCACACTCTATTGGTTTTCCCTAGGAGCTCATTTTTTTTATATTTATGGCTGTCTCTGTGGCTTGTTTCCTATTTCCTATTTATATTCAGATTCTTGGTTTTCCAAAATGTTTGGCCTAATTATTACTGTAGTCATACATGTTGGTTATACTGATTCCAAAATGAAAAGCACAGTGTGCAGAGAAGAACATAATGACTGGGAGACCAGCGGCCATGTCTAGAAATAGGAGATCTGCTATTTCATAGGTGAAAATGAGAGCGTATTGTTAAAAATGCCAGATGTTTTCACTTGATTATTAGATGCTCTCTGTGTGCTCCTAACTGGTCAGAAAATATCTACTCTTGTTATCTCAGATCTTTGAGCTGAAAGGAAGGACAGGTCCCTCAATTAATAAAAAAAGTAAATGGGGTGCCTGGGTGGCTAGTCAGTTAAGCACCCGACTTTGGCTCAGGTCATGATCTCGTGGTCTGTGGGTTCCAACTCTGCATGGGGCTCTGCGCCTACAGCTCAGAGCCTGGAACGTGCTTTGAATTCTGTGTCTCCCTCTCTCTCTGCCCCTTCCCCACTGGTGCTCTATCTCTCTCTCAAAAATAAATAAACATTAAAAAAACCCCAAAACATTAAAAAAATAAAAAAGGAAAAGAAGGCTGAGACAACGTACTTGTGCAAATTACGGTTATTTACCTTCCTGTGGCAATTCAGTGATATTGATACAAACATGTGACCATAGTTAAGTCCATGATGAAAACCTACTTTGCAAATGGCCTATTCTCATTTTACTTTCTTGAAGACTAAATTTTCCCAGGTGACATGCAAAGTCATTTCTAAGCTTTCACATAAAAGGTCTTTAATATTCATTTTCAAACATTTATTTAGTCCCACCATGTGCCAGGCACTGCATGAGGTGGGTCTTCTAAAATATACTATACAAGGGAATGAAAGATAATTTCTGGTTTAAAAAGACAAATTATGAAAATGTAATATTTATTAGGCTCTTGTAAGATAAAAGGCACTTGCTAGAGCACCACCTCTGCAAGCTTTACACCTCTATAAAATGTCTGGTTTGCTCAGTTGATTCTAGCATGATGCTAATGAGAGCCAGGTCAGGAGTTTAATTCTTGACAGTTTTGTATGAGGAATGTTAATTCTGACCAACCACATCTAAGACCCAATAAGTTAGTTCCACAATTGAGGGGAGTGTGATTGTTAGAGCTGGTCATCGCCTGGTGACCAAACAGGATCAATGAGTGGATATGAGAGGCAGGAAATGGAGCTGTTCAGGATGGGCTCCCAGAATTCCCACCCACCACAGGAGGCACCATGCGGTGAGGACTGGGACATGGGACATGGGACTTGGGGCTCATATTGACACAGAATTGTTTCGGGGACTTGCCACTTCTTCCTTACTTTTGATGTTTCCTTCCATATGTAGGGAGTCCATGATGCTCCTACTGTCTCCCCTTTTAGTCACCGTCTTAGAAGAGGTGTCTTAACTGCCCAGTGAATTTGGGGAAAATGAACTGAGCTTACTGGCCTCTCCTCCTTGTACCTTCTGGGAGCTGTCTGCCTGCGAGGTGCATGCAAAGAAAGCTTGCAATAGCCCCACAAGGCTGTGACTGAGTGGATCTGTCTGCCTGATCCACGGGTTCAAAAATAGGAAGGCTGTTTGTCTACAGATGCAAGCTACCTACTCCAAGCTGCTCTTTATCAGTGACAAAGGTGACATTTTGACACCAATCAAGTCTAGAACCAGCTCGGCATAGTTGGCATTCTATCTAAGATGTAGGAAGCCGAATAGGCGCTCTCACTTTGCAGAACTGCTTCAATATTGCCAGAGCAGAAAATGACTGCCCTTAAAACTGCAATGTTCTGGAACATTTTCAGGTGACCCAGAAATGAAAGTTCAGAATCCTTGGAAATCCTACGTCTGTAAACTACCCCTATAACTTTAGCCAAGAAACATGGGTATGTTTAAATAAGCAAAGGGTAGGAGAACCCTCCAAACATTGCCTAGAACAATGGTTAGAGGTTGTGGCGTTAGTCAGCTGAACTGTTAGGCGTGAGATATCAGCAAAGTGATATAAACCTAGAACTTGGTTTGGCCTTTGTAGCCCATCAGGGGGAAGAGAGTAAATATTTTCTTTCTCTTTCGCGGTTACGCTGCCCCCTCCCTTCTGAAATAGATTGCTGTGGACTGTAAAGAAACTTGTCCTCACTTTCTGAAGAAAAGGAGCCTGGTCGAGGGGATCTGAAGATGCCTGCCTGAGAGTCAAAACGAGTTCCAAATGGCCTCTGAGTTGGTGGCCAACCTCCTGAAATCATATTGTCTGAAGTCCCTTGGAGTTTTTTTTCTGAGGACAACAGCGGCAGTCTATTTATTGGTTTCAGTTGCTATGAAGTGACCGTCCTCAGAAGTGAGGCTGTTGCCCTTAGCTACACATTTCTTTGTGGGCATAATCTCGTATCACACAGTACCAAATCAGCAGCCGGGCAAGGCACAGAGCCTGATGAAATATGAATACCGTGATGATGAAATATTTTTCCTAGTGTTGGCTTCCTTTTATAAGATAGGTTGTGGCTAATTCAGCTTGGAAATGACACACGACCTTTTAGAAGGCAAAGGCTGACTTGGTTTTAACACTGTCCTCTTCCCTCTCAAGTAGGGGTTTGTTTTTCTGTTCTGAGACGTGTCAGGTAAAATGATGCCCTCCGAATAATCTCTTTCCTGATCCTCTCTGCACCTCACTGGGTTTTGTTGGGAAGACTGTAGGGAGAATGGTGTAGGGAGCGCACTTGATAGCCGATAGGCAGCGCTAATGTGACTGTGGTTGACACTTGTTCTCCCCTGGAGAAAGGAACACGGAACACGTAGGCTGCTGGTGCTTGTCTTTAGATCATGAGTATTTTGGTTTCATATTCTCCTCCCACCCGCTCAACGGCTCTCCTGTCCTGTCCCATTCCGCAGATTACGTACTTACATTTGGGGTAATTGTTGAGTACATTTCTACTTTGGATTTCATTTGCCCCTAAGCTCCTTGATCCCTCCTTTGTTTTGTATCTCATCTTCCATTTTGAGAGGAATCTTCAAGGTTTTTAAAATTTATTTTCAGCAGAGATCCAGTCTTAATTTATGCAGCTTTCCACTATGCACCGGTAAGATGGCTGGGGTAAAGGGTGTCTTCCTGTGTCTTCTACCCAGAAACGATTTGCACTCCTTTGTCTCTTTTTCCTAAGGCGGTTCTACTTGCCCCTCAAGTATGCTGGCATTTGAACAGGCTGTAAAATTAAAGCTACGTAATTATGAATCCTATGAAAAAGGTTTTGACAACTTTTGGTGGCATTTAATTCAAGTTAAACTCCTCTCATTCAAAATAATAAGCATAATGTTACTTATTATGTAAACGAGGTGGCAAGGATGATGCTTTCCCTCCCGAATGTATTCAATGGGGATTAATACATACAAAACTAAGGAGGGAGGGGCCTGTGCTCCACCTGGGAACGTGAACAAGGTTTGAGCAACAGGAAGGATGATTACTCCAGAGTTGCCCTGTTCAATAGGGCAGCCAATAACCGTAAATGGCTATTTACATTGAAGTCAATCAAAATGAAATAAAAATTAAAATCAGAAGTTTCTTGGTCTTCGCCATAATTCATATGCTCAGTAGCCACGTGTGGCCGGTGGCTACTTACTAAAGAGCCCAGACACAAAACATATCTGTCACTTCAGAAAAGTTCTACTGGACAGTGCCGCTAATCACAGAAGTTACTAAAACAGAGCCAGGATGCTTGTGGCTTCCTTCTCAGCTGGAACTTCATCCATAAGGGTTCTACCCACTTCTTAGAATGGGTGTAGATCCCCATAAGAGCCAAGAGATAAAGGAGCTGTGATCACATCGCTGCTGTGGTTCTCAGACTCTAAACGTGCGACTGTATCTCCTGGGAATCTTACAGTGTAGATACTGAGTTGGTATGCCGCAAGGCCAGCTGCGGCGGGGCCAGAGTCCGCATTTCTATCTGGCTCCCTCTTGCAGCTGCTGCTGCTATGGGGACTGCGCTTGGACAATCACGGATTTACAGCACTGATTGCCAATCTTGGCTTGCTATCATAACTACCTGGGTAGGTTAAAAACTACTGGTGCCTAGCTCTCACCCTCAAAGATTCATGTCGAATTTGTCTGGCGTGTGTGTGTGTGTGTGTGTGTGTGTGTGTGTGTGTGTGTGTGTGTGTATGTGGATAGCCTGGGCATCATAGACTTAAAAAGTCTCCAAGAGATGATTCTCCAAAGTGATTAAAATTTAACAACCATTGATGGTGATAAAGCAAGTCTGTTAGATTTGAGAACCTGAAGCACTGAACTTTACCTGGAAGTTTGTAGAAATGCAGATTCCCTGGCCCAAATCCTGTCTACAAACCTGGAAGTTTGTAGAAATGCAGATTCTCTGGACCCATATCCTGCATTTTCAACAGCTTTCCCCAGGAGAAACCATGTACCTTAAAGGTGAGAACTACTGTACTGGATAACCTTTTTTTTTCATTTAATTATTATTATTATTTTTTTACAAATAGTTTATTATCAAGTTGGTTTCCATATAACACCCAGGGCCCACAAGTGCCCTCCTCCATGCCCATCCCCCCTCCCCCTCCACACCCATCAGTCCTCAGTGTGTTCTCAGCATTCAAGAGTCTCTCATGGTTTGCCTCTCTCCCTCTCCCCCACTATTTCCCCCTTTCTTCTCCCCCATGGTCCTCCGTTAAGTTCCTCCTAATCCTCCCATACGTGCAAACATATGGTATTTGTCCTTCTCTGCCTGACTTATTTCGCTCAGCATAACACCCTCAAGGTCCACTGGATAACCTTTTAAAGCACTAATTTATTGATCTACATGTATGTTCTTTAAAGAAATTCTTTATAGTAATCTAGTCCATTGTTATGCCAAATTACTTAAACGTTCATTGCATCTCATTGCATCCCATGAACTTGATGCTTTCTGCCTCCATTGTAACAGAAGCTATCAATAATCCTGCCAGAGGAGGGAAAACCACACTTGGACTTCTAAGTCTCAAGGTCAAAAGTAACCAATTCAAGGAACTAGTTTTACATGTTTGCATAAAATTTATCATTCAAGCTAAAATGCTATTTCCTTTTTAGGTTAGTGTTGTTGTTGTTGTTTTTTTTAATTAATGTTTATTTTTGAGAGAGAGAGGGTGAGAGAGACACACAGAGCATGAGTGGCGGAGGGGCAGAGAGAGAGGGAGACACAGAACTCTGAAGCGGGTTCCAGGCTCTGAGCTGTCAGCACAGAGCCTGATGAGGGGCTTGAAGTCATGAACCTGCGAAATCATGACCTGAGCAGAAGTCAGACACTTAACCAGGCGCCCAGGTTAGCGTTTTTTCGATGTGAGAAAATTGTATACTTCTAATCCATTATCAGATACACAATATAGTTACATTCTTGTGTACCTTCTCATCATGCAACATTAAGATCCTGGGAGGGGAAGGCAGGAAGGGACAATAATGATTTGACCAAAAAAAAAAAAAAAAAAAAAAAAAAAAAAAAAAAAGAAAAGAAAAAAATTTCTACGATTGCGTTTTCCTAATAAGTCTCTTCCAGTAGTATTTTAGAATAATGCCAAAGATAATTATAATGTAGAAAGACCAACTATGTGGTGTATTACAGCTTCTCCAAATCACATGTGGTAGGAATCCCCTGGGGATTTTGTTAAAATGCAGACTATGATGTAACAAATCTGGGGTAGAGCCCGAGACTGTATTTCTGACAATACAGGTGGTGAGATGCTACCTGGCCACTGACCACATTTTGAGTAGCAAGGGGTTAGATGGTTCTTTTGGGACACCTTTTTGTAAACTCTCATTTCAATAACTCAAAACACCGAATGGTCTGGTATGAACAATAAGAGGGGTGATTTTGTTGAAAGTTCTGATTTGCTAATTTGAATCATCTGAAAGAGAGACATCAAAAGGTCAAAATTATTCATAGATTCATCACTATTGGGAAGCTAATCGGGAATGAAGTCATTTAAGGCAAAAGCAAAATAGTAACCACAAATACCTCAGATGACTACTGGGGCAAAATTTTCAAAATGTTGCAAGCTGTCTGCATGCTTGAAGTAGCAATTTACATGCATAATTAGGTGCAATCAACAGTTTTGAAATGTAATATATTTTCTGAGCCCATATTTACTTATGACAGATGCAAAAAAACCCTGTGTCCCCAAAAAATAGAAGGGCAGAGAAAGAAAAATATTTGCATTTAACAGTGGGACACTTTGCAAGCACATGCCTAAATTTAGAACAAACTTAGTAGAAGTATTGTATCTTTATTTTGATTTAATCTTCATTTAAGCCTTGAAAGAAGTTCACAAATACATCTGAAAGTGACAAGCGTGTAAGAATAATAACTTACCAGTCAGCTGTTCCAGCTCCTGTTGGGCCTGACATGTAAGTTTTACTTCTACACTGGAAGGGAAATCTGACGAATTCAAAACTTTATTGCACAAAACACCACCCCACACCACTCCAACTTTCTTCTGCAGAAAGGGCTTCATTCTTTGAAGATACCAAATATCTTTGAGAATAATTTATATAAAAAGATTAAGCTGACAATTTCTTCTTCCTAAATCAAGGTCCTCAGATGAGTGCTCACAGTGAACTTCTATCACCTTACTATTTTCAGCATAACAGGTAATGATTGTGGGGTGCTCACTATGCACTAAGGCACTCTGCTAAGCACTTTACACAGATAATCTAATTTACTGTTGTAAAAATACTGTAAGCATTGATTTATAACAATATTCTGGGGAGGAGATGGGGAGTAAGTACTTCTTTAGAGGCACAATACTCTGTATATATATCTGGCTGGTATATTCCTACATAAAGGGTCAAATGTCATTTAAAGGTATAGTGGATTTCAGACTAACACAGGCTCATTTTATTTTTAACAAGTTCTCAAATTAGAAAATAAGCTTGAAATCTAGTTTTCAGAAACTCTGAAGAAAAGCAAATGAGTAATTCCGTCCCCAAACTTTTTCTTTCCAAAAGCATGCTCATACTGCAATATCCAGATTGGCTGTCCACACAGATTAAATTAAACTGGCAATTAATTTGTCACACGTACAGGCAGAGCCCGAGATTAAGAGAGTGCATTGAAGGATAGGACCTAATGACGGTCCTTGTGTAACTGCATATATTGAGACAGTGTGTCTTGATATAGAAAAGTTGTCTTCAAGTTAGTGCACAGCAGTCACGAACAATGCAATTTTCTAGTTTCATTAGGTGAGCGTTATGTGTGATACATAATAGGACAAGGGGAAAAAAAAGCCACCTTCTGCTAAGAAATGCATGAATAGTTCATTTATCTGCTGATCCATTTGGGGGCATTATGGAACGCAAAGCCCAGAACAATGGGCTGTTTTTAATATTAAACAGGTTCTTAATAATCTGCTATTTCTCTCCATAGCTGCTGGAGGGTCCCTCCTGGAAGTGCAGAGTTGGCAGTAGCAGTTCCCGGGAAGTTGTAAGCTACTCCCCAGGACCAAGTGGTGGTAAATTTAGAAGTCATGCTGATCACCTGACTGTCGGTGAGCCCCGATTTCAGAAATTCCAAGTCTCCCCTTGTCACCTCTATCTGTCTATATTTGCAGACGCAGCTCGCCGCCGGGCCTGGGGTCACCCCCGGAACCTCCTGGAGACCTGCCCTGCGGAGGACGCCCTTCCAGCACTGGAGGGCTCGCCGCTTGGGAGCGGCGGCGCCCAGTTGGCGCCCACCCCGGGACACACTGCAGTCAATGCCTGGCAGCGGCTTCGCCCTCAGCCTCCCCCATCGACCCTCTCTGGCCGACCTTTACGCCCGACTGGGGCGCGCCGCGAGCCTCGCGTCCTCGCTGTCCACGCGGGGCCCCACCCCTTCCCGGTTCCTGCCCGCGATCGGGTCGGAGGCGAGGGTAGGTGCATTTCCTGCCCGGAGCTGGCGGCCGGCTCCGCTTCTTCACTCCAGTTCTCCGGCGCCGGGCGGTGCGGCGCGGAGCCGGCGGCGGCTGAGCACACCGAGAGGCGCGGGAGCCCGGGGACACACTCACGCACGCTNCGCCCCCACAGCCGCCCCAGCCCCAGCCCCAGCCCCCGCCGCAGCCGCCGCAGCAGCAGCAGCAGCAGCAGCAGCTGGCTCAGGATGAAGTGCCCGGCGAGAGTGCGGGCGTGGAGGACAGCGACGATCCCGAGGCGAGACCCAGCAGCGAGAAAGGAGAGAGCAAGGTAGGTCCACAGTGTTGGAGCTGTGACACCTTTTGGACGAAACCGAGGATCTCTAGTAGTGGCAGTCACTTTAACCCCTCCGCTTCCCTCCCCCCTCCTTCGTTTGTGTGGCGGTGGGGGGTTGCAGGTGTGGGGGACGCGTGAGATCGAGGGGAGTCGGTGGCAGAGAGGGACTTTCCGAACTGGAAGGCTTGTGCCGGAGCCTGTCCTGGTTTCCGTATTCAGAGGTGTGTGCAGAGAAAAGTCTTCGGGTACATGCGATGTGATGCCCGGGTGGAGCGGGGCACTTCAGCAGAGCCGTGTCGGGAGACCTTTGCTCGCCCACACCGTGTAACCAAGGCTTCCCTAGATGATGTAGGTCAAGGGGAAGCGTGTCTTCAGGAGCTGCCAAGTGGCTTCTGAGACTCCTTGGAGGGAGGTGACATCAACCTTAAGATGGCAACAATGGGAGCAAAGTTTGGCTCATTTGCAGAATGGAGAGCACTGCCTAACCCAGCTCTAAACTCGAGGCCCTCCTCCTCAGCTGGCCCCCTCCTGGCTAGGAGGGCAGGGGCCAGGTGCCTGGCAGCAGCTGAGCCCTGGGAATCTTTCGCAGCCCTGCTGTGTCATTGTAGACCAGGGGATAGCTACTTCTTTCTGTGGACAGCGGAGTTCTGCAAGTAATTGGATGCCGGTAAGAAATGGCTCACATGCTCTTATTCTCTGGTGCTGATGTTTCTTCTGGGGGAAACTGTAAAGTCAAGGAACCGGCGTAGAAAACCGTGCTTTGGTAGTACGATTCGAGTGCGTTTACCACCGCTTTGTCTCTGAGCCTATGTTTCCGTTCACGCGTGGAGGTCCGTTTTGTGGGATGGAGGCTGGTGTTGTTTAGCTGTATCTTGGTCAGGTGTACACATGTATTTGTGAATACGTTTTGAAGCGGACTGCTGACGTTGGGGAAGAGTTGGTTCAACAGACGGGAATACTGGAACCAAAGAAGGGTCTGTGGGTACACTTTCTCACTCTGCATCACTTAAGGAAGCATGCAACCAAATAGCTACTTTGTCTGGTTAGAAAAGAATTGGCGGTGGGTGGTGAGGGTGAGTGCTCCGGTGAGTGCTCCTCCTCCAAGATTGCCTTGGTTTCTGTTGGACCTTTCCGAAGGTACTAGTGGATTACACAAACATCCAGAACGCTTGGGGATCATGTTGAGTGTTGCTGTTCTGTGTTTGGAGACAAGCTCCCTTAACAAGTTGGTGTTTGCAAATGTTCCAAATTGCTTTGCATTTTGAAACTGAGGTAAGGACTGACATTGCTGTTTATCTGCCTGAATCAGTATTGTCATTTATGAATAGCAGCCCTACCATGGACCTGGAATCTGGACACACATTAGACCCAACCGAAGTGCCTTACAAATGCATACAGGATTTACATTGTAAAAACTATGATGAATTTTAATAGTCTGATATCTTCCGCTTTCCAGTGGCTCTTGATTTCATGAATATTTAATTCTGTCATGACTGCATATTTACTACTTTAAATGACTGTGTGTGCTCAGTCTTATGAAATAACCCTGAGTATCGTATCATCTAATCGAACTTTAAGTCTCTTTTGCAGAATAGGTACGGGGAATAATTAAAATATACAGCCGGTGCTGCCGTTTCCATATTGTTGGCTCCTATGCCCTGAGCATGAGAAATTCCTGCCATCAGCAAAAATCTGTGCTTATTTGTTTCCCTTTGATGCACCACGCAGACTGTCTAATGTTCTACCGGTTATGAGGAATGAGGAAGGCGATGTACTACAAAATTACAGCAGGTGAAGACAGGCCTGAAAGCGGGTTGATTACACATCGTTAATTAGCATGTTCAGTTAATTGAGTATTCCACTGATGTGATTTGCTTTAGGTTTGTCTGCAATTTCTTGAGGTGGAAACAGAATACTACTTTTTTCCCCCCTCCAGGTGTTTGCCTTAAAAGATTGTGTCGCAACCTTTTCCTAAACCAGAAATCAGCTATTTTAACCCTTCGTTGGCCTCTGGTACTCTCTCACCCGTTCTTCTGAGTTTGAGGTGTTTCAGACTTTAATAACTCTTTTTGTCATTGATGGATGCTAAGGCAAGTTATAAACAGACTTTTCTTAGTAGATCCTAGCTTCATTAGCGGGAGGGCCTTTGGGTGTCTGACCAAATTATTCTACCAAAATATAGATGGAAGACAGAGTGGGATAAAGTGGAATGTGGTTTTACCAAGCTGTTTGGGGTGAAGTGGGGATAGTCTCATGATAGTATTTAAACACGGTAATGTACAAATATAATGCACTGAACTATTGTGTTTTTTCACTCATGAAAGTAATACAATATGAATTTTGAATACTCTTTTATTTTCAATCTTTCTCCGAGCAAGGGTACTGTAAATAGAATGTCAGTGGCTATGACTCCCCTCCCCACCAAATGAAGTTTCCAGGGAGTAATGGCATTTTTTTTCCCATTTCTGATTTGGGTCCATGATTTATTTTCTCATGAATTTACCTCAGTTGTCTTACTGGAAAAGAAATCAGAGCTGAGTGTCAGATCAGCTGTCTCCTGAATTGCAGGTGCACGGCTATACATCCTCAGAAAGTCTCTGAAATAGGAGGAAAGGTTAGAAAACTGGATCAGTCAAAGGATTTTTTACACCAGAGTTTCCTGATGTGACTGGCACTTTCCGTTCCTAGAATAACAATGCCTGATTCCTCTCTACCAACTATTCTTCCGAGAAATGTTTTAAAGCAGCTACATGCTATGTATGCTTTGATTCCACAAACTGGAGTAGACCCTAAATCGACCATTTATTCCTCCTCTGTGCTTTCAGGCAGGTTTATATTAAATCTTTACAAAAAGCCGTTTCTCCTCCTTGCAATGATATCCAAAGACAATGTGGTTTCCCCTTTGGGGACCCAGTGAGATATTTTCTCACCCATTATCTCCAGCACTTCGCGTCATGTCAGAAAAGAGTTTCTCTAGACAGTACAAAACTTTCTTCTGGCCTTGCAGGTGAAGATGAGATGGTCATGTCCTTGAGTAAGAGACCTTCCCATCCTTGAAAGAGGTCTCCACCCTGGATCTGATCATCTCAAAAGTTTCTTGTAGAGTTGTCTGTAGGCCTTAGATATCCCATTAATAAATCTGCTGTTTAAGTCCCTGAAGCGCTTGGCTTATGTGAATAACTCTGGATAGGTGTTTCCGAAACTTTCTTTGGAAAAGTTAAAAAAAAAAGAAAAGTTCCTTATGGTGAGGACCAGCACCTAGTAACCCACTCCATTTGTGTTATCTAGTTTCTTATACACATGTGTGAATTCTTCACCTGATCCCAGATGAGTGATGTTTCTTTCTTGTCTGCTTCAGCTTCATGGCACTCATGTATTCTTCGTGGTTCTCCCTTCCCCTTCCTCCCCGTCCTCTCTCACACAGGCACACATAACATTTACTGTTCACCGAGAAGTGTATAGTTATGGCCCCGATGTGAGGTTCCATGACCAGGCACTCTTTTTTGTTAAGTTCCTGTTAAAGTTTGCGAAATATGTTATTCTTGTGGTTTTGGACTAGAGAGACTCTGCTGTTGCTACCAGTGATACTTCATTGATGAGCATGACAAGATTCTCAATGTGACTGCATCTCATCAGTGATGCTGTCTAAATCGTCAGTCTTCCATGGTGCTGTAGGGAATCTCTTACCCAGCCTGCCGGTACATTCTTTAAAGCCTTTAATTTCAAAATAACTTTTTTTATTTTTTAAATTTTTTAAAATGTTTTTATTTATTTCTGAGAGAGAGAGAGAGAGAGAGCCAGAGAGAGAGAGACAGCATGAGCAGGGGAGGAACAGAGAGAGAGGGAGACACAGAATCTCAAGCAGGCTCCAGGCTCTGAGTTCGTTGTCAGCACAGAGCTGGACGCAGGGCTGGAACCCACGAACTGTGAGATCATGACCAGAGCCAAAGTCAGACGCTTAACCAACGGAGCCACCCAGTCTCCCCTCAAAATAACTTTAGATTTATAGAAAGAGTTGCAAACATAAGACAGAATTCCCATAGACCTTTGACCCAGCTTCCTCTAGTGTTACCCTCCTTCCTAATCATGCTCCGTGTATCACCTTGAAGAAATTCACGGTGGTACAGTACTATTAGCTAAACTTGTCCAGTCAGCTTTTGTTGAGTGAATGTGCAAACATCTTGATGTTTTTCATTTTATTCTTTTAAGATTTTCTTTCCACCTGAAAGGTGTTTGAGAGAATACTTAAAAGCCAGATTCAATTGGGGTTAACCAGTCCCCCCTTTTTTCTGGTGGGTAGGAGCATCTTGCGAAATACAGAGGTTGCGGTCCCTGGAGCTCTGCATCCTGATGCAGCGAGCCCTGTGGGAGTCACACTTTTGGCAAAGCTCCTGAGTGCTGTTAACTTATGGGGAGTGATAGTCTTCTTTTTTATTGTATCCTGAAAAACATTCCTGTGCCAGGTAAGATCGGGTTTGTCAGTACACAGAGGACAGCAAAGTCTCAAGCGGCAAGTAGAGTAGAAAAGGCAATTGATAAAATCAAGACAGTTCACTTTGATGCCTAACCCCTTGGGTGTTTGCTTCTGGCATGAAAAATAATGGAAGCCCTCTCGTTTTTGTATTGTGTTAGCCGGGTGAACTCTGATTTCCAGCACAGAAGTGGAAACTTGCCCACCTTAGGAAAGATGTCATTGTGGTCAAAAGTGTTGGCTTTCTGATAAAGAGTGAAATCAGAAAGGCCTGCATTTGCTTTTGGCTCTGTCACTTGCTCTGTCACTCAGCGAGATCGTGATCTTTCCAAACCTCAGTATTTTCATCTCTAAAATAGGCATAATTATTTTTGTATAGCTTGAATGAGATAAGCAGTATACAGTTTGCAATTCAGTGTTTCATAGGTACTCACTGTGTAGTAATTGTTAATAATAATCATTGTGATTATTATTAGTAGTGGTATTGTGATCCAGGGTTCTGAAAAGGAGAATGCGTTGGGGCTCCAAGTTGGACAAGAATTTTCAGTTTCTTAGAGGAATCAGTTTGATTTTTTGGAATTAAACCAAGTTGGTGCTCATTGACCTGATTTTGCCCTGGGGGGCCTTGAGGTCCTTTTCTGATGGGCAGGATGTTAGGAGAGCGTTATTATTTATCTTGACTGGGTCAGTGGACCTCACCTTGCTTATCAGGAAAGCCATGGAGGACCGGTATAGAAGGCCCCCACATCCCAGTCCAAGCCCCAGGGGTACACACAATAATAAAATAAAATAATAATAAAGAAATAATAATTAATAAATAATAAAACGATAGTAAAGCAAATGAAGTGCCCTGCATTTACACATTTATAGCTTCTTGGGAGAAGTAGGTGGCAAATTTTAAGATTTAAAAAAATGATTGAGCTAAAAGGTTGTATTTTTTAGGCCTCTGCGTTTGCGAGCAACGGAAACTGACTTAAATTTGAGCAATAAATGTATTTTATTGTTTTATTGTTTTATTTTATTGTTTTTATTGTTTATTGTTATCTTAAGGTTGTAAGGTAATTGCAGAATCAAAGGAGAAATGATAAAACTGTTTTTGAGAAACACTGAAGCTGGGGAATCTCAGAAGATCTAAGTACTAGAAAGTGATGAACGGTTTCTCAAGGGCACTGACACAAGAAGAGTAAATTCCAGACATCTTTTTGCCTTTCTGTCACTCTGCTCAAGAGCCCAAGTCCATGGCAAGGTTATCTAATTGACCTTGCTTGGATCAGATAGCTGTGTCTTGGTCAGGGAAGAGTAGGCATTGCATTGCATGTCCTTGCAAATTGTATTCTTTGGAAGGGGGTACAGTTCAGGGTGGGGTGGGGGTGGGGCATCAAGGTGCTGTTGCCACATAAAGGAGAGTGGATATCAGGGGTCATAACACCTGGTGTAACTCCTCTCCTAGAGAGAATAAGAAGGCAGTGGGAGGAGGGGGGGACAGAGAGGGAGGTAGTAAGGAACAGAGAGAAAAGGATAAAAAAGAGAAATAGAGGCAAAGAGAGGAGATGTGAACCAGATACAGAGACAGAAAAATATACTTAGAAAAATATACACAAGAACCTGGAATATTTTTTTAGTGTTTATTTCCTACCATTTGAAAAGAAAGAATACAGAGGAAAATTAAGTATTGTATTGCTCATGTATAGGTTAGTTTCGCCACTCGTAAAATGAAATTACTGATACGTTTCACATCTGCTGAACAGATCATCTCAGGATAAATGTGTTGGGGCACTGATGTTTTAAAATCTAGGTCGGGGCGCCTGGGTGGCTTGGTTGGTTGGGTGTCCGACTTTCGCTTGGGTCATGATCTCGCGGTTCGTGGGTTCGAGCCCCGCGTCGGGCTCTGTGCTGACTGCCAGCTCAGAGCCTGGAGCCTGTTTCGGTCTGTGACTCCCTCTCTCTCTGACCCTCCCCTGCTCACGCTGTCTCTCTCTCTCCTAGAAATAAATAAAACATTAAAAAAAAATATAGGTCTTCCTTGGAACTCATGTCCATTAGAATGAAATACATTAACATTTTTTTGTCTGCCCCTAAATTAAAGCAAGTTGGTTTCCTGCTCAAAGCCCTAATACATTTTCTTTGACTTTTCAATCTGCATGTCAAGATATTTCTGTGCTTAGATTTGGACGTGACCTCCTACCAAGGCAGCCCTGTGGAAGGAGGCTCCATGGACAGCATGCTCCTCATTTTTGGGTGGCAGATGTTGGAGTGAGCTCTTCATTCCAGTGCACACACTCTTCTGGCATGTGCCATGCCTGGCACATAGCGAGTGGGCCCTCAGTAAATAGCAGTTGACATTGAATGGTGCCTGTGTGTGTCAGTCAGCCATCATTATATACGACCTAGATGCTGGGATTGCAGAATTGAAAAAGAAACCCACAGTGTCACAGGGGAGACACACTTCTGCACAGATCATGATGCTGTAGGACATGAGGACCATCAGAGAGATGAGGACACAGGCAACTTCTTTATAAGTGAGGCCACTCAACACACTTTTTAAAAGCAAGGTGTTGACCTGTCTAACAGACACTAGAAGTGGCCAGATGAAATGAGACCGGACAATATGGAGACACTAGCTAATAAATGACTCCCCTATTCTTGGTTTGCTCCCCCAACAACCAAAGGTTCAAGTCAAGTCCCATTCACAAACCAGTGGCAGAGTCGGCCCTGTCCATCCTCCCATGCTTCCTCCTCCATCTGTTTCCCAGGATTCCATCCCCCTTCCCAAGTTAGACCTCTTGTATTTTACAATCTATTTGTTTAAAAAAATTTTTTACATTTATTTATTTTTGAAAGAGACAGAGCACGATTTGGGGTGGGACAGAGAGAGAATGAGACAGGAGAACCCGAAGCAGGCTCCAGGCTCTGAGCTATCAGCACAGAGCCTGACATGGGGCTCAAACTCACTAACCATGAGGTCATGACCTGAGCCTAAGTCGGACGCTTAACCGACTGAGCCACCCAGGCGCCCCCTACAATCTATTTGCTTTTAAAAGTAAGATTTCCTGGCATAATTTATTGGTAGTAAAACTCACCCTTTTTAAGTGTACAGTTCAGTGAGTTCTGACAATTGTGAATACTTGTGTAAGTGCCGCCTCAAACAGGATGTGGAATATTTCCGTTACCTCCAAAGACTTCTATTGTGTCCCCCTGCAGACAGTTCCCTCACTCCACCCCAGGCTCTTCCAAAGTTTCACATAAATAGAGTTCAGAATTCTACAGTCATTTGCACCTGACTTCTTTTGCTTAACAAAGTCTGTTTTGTAAACATTTGATGTTTGCACCAGTAGGTTCCTTTTTCTTCCTGAGTAGTATTTGTTGTGTAGAAGTAACGCACATTGTGTATCCATTCACCTGTTGATGGATATTTGAGTTGTTTACAGATTTGGGGCTTTTATTAAGAAACATTTTTGTGTGTGTGTGTGGACATACATTTTCATTGGTTTTGGGTAAACTGCTAGGAATGGGACTGCTGGATGGTAGGATAAGTGGATTGAACTTTGTAAGAAGCTACCAGCCTGTTTTCAAATATAGCAGATGTACCGACTCTGCATGCCTTCCTACCATTCATGCCTGAGAATTCCAGTTGCTCCACAACATCATCAACACTTGGCATTGTCAGTATTTTTAATTTTAGTCATTCTAGTAGGTATGTGACGATACCTGGCTGTGGCCTTCATTTGTGCTCCCCTATTGACAAATGATGTTGACCATCTTATGTGCCTCTTGCCATCTGTATTTTTCTTTGGTGAAAAGTCTGTTCAAATCCTTGGTGGGTTTTTAAAAATTTTGGATTGTTTATATTCTTGATACAATCTATAATTTTCACATAGGTTTAGGTTTCAGAAACGCTGGTGGAAGTTTGAGGAGATCACAAAGAAGGGAAAATTTGAGTTTCCTTTCTTGGGGGTTTTTGGCAAACTGACACTTATGGGGTGTTTTTCATGTGCCAGTCATGGAGAGAGGTAGATTCACATTGGGTGATCTCATTTTATGCTCCACAGTAATCCTACAAAATAACTATTATTAGTCCTGAGGTCACACAGCTAGTATATGGCAGAGGAAGAATTTAAATTTAAGTCTGTCTGGACTCTTACTCTTTCCACTTCATCTGGTGTGACTCAGGGCCTGTTCTCCACAATTTACCTGTTAGTTTTCCAGCCCAGACTGCTTTCTCTGCTCAGGGTGTCTTAAAAGCAGCCCTTAGGTGAAATAACACTGCTGGCATTGACATGCAAATCAGGACATTGAGCTTAAGGCAAAAAGAGTGCTCCCAGTTTTATTTTGGTCTTGAAAAAAAATCCTATCCACTTCATAAGGTAGAAAGGTGAGAATTCTCCAGAGAAGTGGAAGGTTTGAGGTACTCATTTACATTTTAGTACCCAAGGATGTCCATCTCTCTCAGCTAAATTGTGGTGCTGTGGTTACCCAGAGGGCTAGGGTGGGACTAACCCCTGGGAGTCAGATCACCTCTCAGACCCCAGTTTTGATCCTGCAGGCTGTGAGAACTTTGGACAAACCACATGAACATAGGTTTAAATTCTCCTATCAGTTAAGGTGATGGGTAAGTAGTCCCTTTTACCACACCTGAGTGTTCTGAGGATTAAGTTGCCTGTAGAGGGACCAACTCATTCTCTCCCAGGAAACCCTGGGTCCCGGGACAGTTGGTCACCCTGATTACAGGACATGTGTATAAGCTGGTGGACCACTTCAGACTCTCAGGATATGAGAGCTGTCACTGTTGAAAGTGCTTTGGGGCATTCAATACATGAAGTCTGGAAATGACTCATCCTGTTTCAGAACTAATGAGGCCCTGTGAATGATTCCAGGTTCCTCAGATTGACTTAAAAAAATAGTTCAAAACAAGGCTCTGGATTTGAATTGGACAAATATCATAATGTTTCTGAATAAGTGGCTATAGAACTTTCCAAAGCAGCTCTTTATGTCCTCTAGCCATGAAGTAAGTGTGTTTAGGAAATTGCTGAGAAGGTCTCCCTGGATCAAGAAAGAGAGGCTCTTTGGGGGAGTGCTTTCACTGGCAGGACAAAAATCACCTCAACAAATACATAATTTAAAAAAACCTGCATGGTTGGAAACTTCTAGAGGAGAACACAGGCAGTAACTTCTTTGGCTTTGGCCATAGCAATTTCTTTCTAGATATGAGGCAAGGGAAACAAAAGCGAAAATAAACTACTAGGACTACATGAAAATAAAAAGCATGTGCACAGCAAAGGAAGCAATAAAACTAAAAGGCAGCCTATAGAATGGGAGAAAAATCTTTGCAAATGATATATTCCATAAAGGGTTAGGATCCAAAATATGTAAAGGACTTATAAAACTCAACACCCCCAAAATGAATAATCCAGTTAAAAATGAGCAGAAGACACAAATGGACATTTTTCCAAAGAAGTCATATAGATAGCTAATAGACATATGAAAAGATGCTTAACATCACTTATCATCAGGGAAATGCAAATCAAAACTTCAGTGAGATACCATCTTAAATAAAAAACACAAGACACAACAGGTGTTGGTGAGAATGTGGAGATAGGGGAACCCTATTGCACTCTTGTTCAGAATGCAAACTGGTGCAGTTACTCTGTAAAACAGTATGGAGGCTCCTCAAGAAGTTAAAAATAGAACTACCCTATGACCCAGCAATTGTACTATTAGGTATTTACCCAAAGAATACAAAAGTACTCATTCAAAGGAATATATGCACTCTGATGTTTATAGTAGCATTACCTACAATAGCCAAATTATGAAAACCTCCCAAGTGTCCATGGAATGATGAATTGATAAAGAAGGAGTGGTATATATGTATATATGTATACACACACACACACACACATATACACACAGCCATGAAAAAGAATGAAATCTTACCATTTGCAACAACATGGATAAAACTAGAGAGTTTTATGCTAAGTGAAATAAGCCAGAGAAAGACAAATGCCATATGATTTTACTAACATGTGGAATTTAAGAAACTAAACAAATGAGCAAAGGGAAAAAAAAGAGCAAACCAAGAAACAATTCTTAGCCGTAGAGAATACCTGATGGTTACCGGAGGAGGTAGGGGTCGGTGGGGGCATGTCAAATAGGTGATGGGAATTCAGGATTATTGTGATGAGCACCAATGTTATATGAAAGTGTTGAATCATTATATGCTACACCTGAAGTTAATATTATACTATGTTAACTGGAATTTAAATAAAAACCTAAAAAAAAATAAAAAAAAATTGCATGGTTGGTGGGGCTGGTGTCATTAAGGACCAGGCTCCATGTTTTGCCTGGGACCCTCAGTTGGAAGGAAACCACAACCACTCTTGTAGGGAAGATCATGGGATGTGGGTGCTGTGACTTTGAATCCTGGTTGTGCCCTTTCTAAGTGAACTCTTTGACAAGTCACATTTTATTTGAGACTCAGGGTTGTCAACAGTGAAATGGGGATAATATTTTTACCTTTCTAAGAACTGTCTAGCTTGGAAATACATTCAGTAGTACATGAGCAGAGTCTTTTATAAGCTCTTATAAAAGTCTGAGTGTGCATGTATTTGTGTCTGTGCATAAGTCTCTCTGATTTTGTTGGATAAATGAGTTTCCCTCCATGGTTTTCTGTGGCCCTATTTAAGAAATTGAACAAGATTATCTCATTAGAGTTAAAGATGCCGGAATCTGGGGTCCATAGGAGCATGTGGTCATTCCCGGGAAGGAGGCCCTCAGGTGATATTGGGTGGGTTCAGGCGTCTCAGAGGTTCAAGGGGCTGCACTGGGGCTGCAGTACTTGGGAACATCACTACCTGACCCTGACAGCCAGCCCCCTGCTACTCTGCCTTGCTTGCTCTTTGAATGACAGCAGTATTGGTGTTTTTGTTTTCATTTATTTAAGTTTTTGGAGTTCACTCTGTCCTACCCAGAGCTTTTGCCTAAGCAATTTACTTTGCCTGGAATATTCTCCCCCACCCCCTTAACTTCCCTCTCACCCAGTTAATCCCAATTCAGCCTTCAAAATTCAGTTCAACACTTCAAAGAAGTTTTTCCTTGTTTGCACCTTTCCCTGCCTACCACATGTCAGGTCCCTGTCAATATGGTATCATACATTCTTAATTGTATAATTAGCTATTTAATATAAGCCATGAGGATAGGGACCAGGTTTGTCTTTTTCACAGCTCTTTCTCCAACCCTAACACAGTACATTGCATTTAGGAGGCCTGCAAATATATTTTTGACAAATAAGGTTGGGTATGAATACTCCTTCTGACAATCTTTTACTTAATACCTACTTTCTAGCCCAGAATGGTCCGTGTTCTAATAACGTAGCACACATTCTGCTGGAAGAGACAGATACTAAGCAAGTAACTAACGAAATAAATACAACAGATCATAAATAAACAGCTAAATAAGTAATAAGACACCAGTGGCCCCCTGGCTGTCTGGCTACAGGCACATATTTACAATCCCTGCCTGGCCATGTTTATATAAGAGCATCCATTTAGGGCAGTAAGGAAATAACTGCAAACCAGGCTGTTTTCTAGATGTGCCATCTATCTAATGGCCTCAGAACCTGGTCATCTCCTCTACTTCTTTCTACTGCTGCTAATGGGTAAAATCTCACCATATTGACATTGTGAAATCTCAACGTATGTGCCTTTAACTCCCTCTCCTGTGTTCATGTCCCACATCTCTAGTTCATCACAGCACGCTTTCCTAATGAGGTCAGCCTTAACCTTGGAAACAGACTTTCTTTAACAATCGCTTGTAGGGGCTCTGCTTGCCCTGGGTTTACAGCTTTCCTGTCACTACTTCCTCACTTGCCTGGACAAGACACTCAATCCTCAGTACTCCCCTCCTCAGTTTCCAAACCTACATAATCTAATATAGTAGTCAGTAGACACATATGGCTATTTAGAGTTAAATGGGATTACAATTAAATAAAATTTAAAAATTCACTTCTTCATTTGTACTAGCCACACTTCAGATGCTCAAAAGTTCTAAGTCCCGTTGGGCAACATTTCTGTCATTGCAGAAAGTTCTGTTGGGTTTCCATGTTGCAGACCGTGACTTCACCTCTCCAGGCCTGCCCTCGCCATTTGTTGACTGAAATCCCTTTGAGATACTCTAAAACCAATCCTTTGACAAGGATGGAGATTTTACAGTTTCCTGGGTTTGGTTTTGGTTCTTGGTGAATTACTTATGAATTGTCTTTGAACTACTTATATTGTTGTATATAGAGGCTGCCTAGGGCAAGATGTCTTTCAAAAATTTTGTCTAGTGGTGTTGCTATTTTTACTTAGGTGTTCCACTGAATCTTGGTGTTTGTCCTTGGCCATTATAGAAAACAGTCGCCGGTAAAGTGGTTGCAAGAGATGGCTTTTCTGTTATCCAAGGTCAAAGCCTTTATTAGTGGGTAGTTGAACCTGTGGCTGAAGCACCATTGACACCTCTTCTTTGCCATTTACTAATGATTGTCTTCTTGCTGTAGGGATTACTATGATGATACTTGTCAGAACACACAGGCAGAGGAATCCTGCTGAGAGCCCCAATCTGGTATCATCACAGAGCCCCTATGCCTGCAACAACAATGCAGGGAATAGTTTTCTAATTATATAATGGGTAAGGAGTACTAAGTTACAAAGTCATACCCTTTGAAGGTATCCTATTTTTCTTTTCTTTTTTTGTATCGCAATATAATTCCAAGTTCATTATGATTACCAGAGGTTTCAAGCATGGATAAATAAGAAAAAGAGAGGATATGAGAAAAGAGTCTGATAATGAAATTACCTTTTTAGATCTCTTTTGTATTTCTTTTTTTTTAATTCATGAGTCAGAAGAGTGATCTTTTTAAGACTGGAGGACAGACTGGGGAGTTAGTCCTAAAAGATGCTAATATGAGACTTGCTGTGCCTTTGTCTAGCACATTACTTGAGTGTCAGCAGGAAAAGAGATGGGAAGATGGCCCCAGGGTGGATGTGGTGAATTTCCTCCCTGTTAGCTAGGATGAAAATTTGAATGACACCTTGAAGTGATTTAAAACTCTTTTATTTACACATCCAGTTAGCTGGGAGGCCCCTAGGCATCATATTCAGAATGTAGCAATGCGTGGAAAATGGTGAGAGACACGACCAGGCTCTCCTCCACCCCAGCTGTGGCAGGTAATCTGGATCAGGGAGTGAGAATGCAGCCATGGAAGAATCGTCAAGAAAGAAAAAGGCCTATGGTGAGGCCGATAATCCTGACACCTTTGGGTATTTTTATGTACTATTTCAACAAGTATTAAACACACAGAGGTACAGAAAAATTAATATATCTGCCAAAAGTTAGAGTTGTAGCCAAGGCAACCATAATTGCCCATTAGTCATTCCCTTCTTTTTTCTTTATGTTTGAGCTAAAGACGAGGAGCTGGAGCTGCCATTAGAGGCTTCTGCATCAGGGAGGGTTCACTTTCCACCACTGGGATGCCTATGCCTTGAGGGTGGAAGACGGAATGCTGATGTCTGTGTCATCAGCAGCTTCAAGCAACTCAGAAAGGCACATGTCCAGGGAGCAAGGCTAAGGGAAAGCCGGCTGACAGGTGGGTTTTAATCCCTGGGGCCCTTCGCTTTAACCACGGTCTCTTCTGTTTCACTGCACTCAGAAATGTGCCCTTGTTACCTGCCCACTGCCGTAACAATGGTTCCTCGCTCAGAGTCGTGCTCAAAGCGACAGCCTGAGTGTGGGACGGTCACTTGTCCAGTTTTTCTTCTACTTTCAGCCTTCAGGTCATTTTGGAATTCAAAGAAACCTCCTCATTTATGGCACACTTCCTGAGTTCTGTGGGGATTTTGTATCTGCGATGGTGTCAACATGTCACATGTTGCTTTGCTGCTATGTATTCCTCTAGTGAAGGAACAAGAGGCAGAGAAAAAGGGAATCCTTGAGGGAAAAGCAGTACCGAAGACTTAACATTTCACTGCTGCTGTGATGTTTGAAAATAGACGTGAAGTCTTTATTTTGATGCATCAATTTAATTGTGGCCTAGAGCTGAGATTTGCACATCTGAGGCTATCAAATGTGGAAGATACAATAATAAAGTAACACTATGCACTTTGCTCCATTATTTAGGTTTGTTTTTTCCCTTTCTCTTCTGGTGTCAGTTGTCGAAGCTGTCTCAAAGAAACTAGAAGTTCTAGAAGGGGTTAATTTCGTGCTGCATTAAGTACTAAGGTCTAACCTTCTTCAGAGCTGGATAGACTGTGTGTTTTGTGCTAAGTAGGTAAAGCAGAGTCCTACAGAAGTAATGTTCCGGCTGAGGATCATATCACTCTCTAAAAAATAGTCTGGCTTTCTGCTGATGATTCATCAGAAAAATGAGCACAGTAATTGAATTGGGGATTTAGAAGCATATGAAGGAAAACAGCCACATTCGACTGTTGGCGCTGTTCTAAGAAATTCTGTAAATGTGCAATGTGTAAGGCAATACTCTATCGCGGTGGAGTCTGTAGCAAATGCAGGCTAGTTAGATGTTTGCCCAGATCAGTGACAAGAGGCTGTCCATCACTGCTGTTGAATCAGGGAAGGGTTTGAACACACGGAGTTGAAAAGTGAGGCTCCCTGTGGATGCCTGTGATGCCTTCTCCATGTTGATTGGACCGTGAGAGGAGACTCTGGGCACTACAGCAAAAGATGGCAATCAGAGAAACTAGCCCAGAGGAATTTTCTGAGGAGAGTCTTAGTGTCCTTTAGGGTTTGGCAGTGGTAGCTGTGAGAGCACATGCAGCCATGTTGTCATGGAAGAGAACAGGTTTTCCAATTGTATGCCTTACTGTTTTTTGTTTTTTAATGTTTTATTTATTTCTGAGAGGGAGAGACAGCATGAGCAGGGGAGGGTCAGAGAGAGAGGGAGACACAGAATCTGAAGCAGGCTCCAGGCTCTGAGCTAGCTGTCAGCACAGAGCCCGATGCGGGGCTCGAACCCACAAACCGTGAGATCATGATGTGAGCCGAAGTCGAACGCTTAACCGACTGAGCCACCCATGTACCCCTGGCTTACTGGTTTTATAGGTTGAATGAAGTAACTGCCTTTGGGTAAGTTAGAGATCTAATCTGCTCTAGAGCAGTGGTCCTCAGCTGAGGGCAGATTTGTCCCCCGTGCCTCTGGGGACATTCAGTAATCTCTGCAGACACTTTTGGTTGTCAGCCAGAGTGGGGTCCTCCGGGTGTTTAGGGTGGAGGCCATGGATGCTGCCACACATCCTACAGTGCCTGAGACAGCCTCCTACAGTGATGAATCATCCCGCCCAAGGTGTCAGTGGTGCCAAGGTCGAGAAACCTTGGTCTAGAGAATGTTCCAGATGTTTGGGTCTTGACATTGTATGAATAATATTTTGAGTAGGTGTGTGAAGCAGAAAATATCCAAGCCTTTTCCTTGTAATATAGTGCCAGGGTTCCCAAATAGGTAAACTCATCCTTTTGCTGCATCTAATAAGAGATGAGTCTGACGAGAAAGTTCTTTATACCAAGAATTCCAGGTATTGTCTTTGTTTGTAACAAAACTGACACTCGTTGAGGCTCTTTCTCTTGCCTAGAAGGTATAACATAGGACTACCCCTTCCTAGACTGTCACAAAGGTTTTCTCTTTCCCTGCCAAAATGTATATGCTTTGTGTTTCCAAACCAGTGAATTCAAATCCTGTAGCTGTTATACTCTTATTAAATTTTGCTATGAGCACTTTCTTATCTTGTACAATATGAATTAATCCATGCTTATGACTTCGCATCAAGAAAAACAATGTATCTGAAGTCGTTTACATGTTTTCTTCTTAAAAACACAATATAAGGCTAAGAATATTTAGCCCTAGAAAGCATTGGTGACCAACTAAGTAAGACATGTTGGAGAAAAGACAGCTACTTCAACTTACCCAGTGCTTTAAAAGCTGTTGAACAAGTGTATGAGCAGTCCAGATGCCATCTTTTAAAATTTCGGTAAGCATGATTAAGGCAAACCTTGGTTAAGAAGGGAATTTCTGTTGACTCCACCCAAAATCTTGAAAGATTTAATCTACCACATTGTTATTATATTAATCCAAGAAATTAGGTTCCAGTGTACATGAGATAAGCAGGAGAGGGTCCGATATCAGTCTCAACATTCTGAGCCCAAAGTGAGAAGTGTAATACTTTTATTTCACGGCTTGGCAAACTCTTAGTGCGACATTTTCAGCTTTCTGAGCCATCTAGCCTGTGTCGCAGCCACTCAGCTTTGGTGGAGTCTTGTGGAAGCACTTGCAGATAGTTCCTAAATCAATGGATGTGTTTGCACTCCAATGAGATTTTATTTACAAAAACAGGCATTGGTCCTACTTTGGACCTCAGAGGCAGGCGTACTTCCCTCTGTTTAATTTGACCCAGAGAGCCTTATCGTGGGCAAATGTATAATTCCTCTGGCATTTTATTTTTATAGTGATGAGGAAGCCCAATATTCTCTTCAGATTGGGAATCATTGCGGGATGCACTTAAGTATTTGGTCTATACACCGTCAGCAGCAACCTCAAAGGCAAAGAAGCCTTGTACACACAAGTTGATTTTGCTAAAAGGTGATACGGTGTTCATGGAAATTATCTAATAGAAGCTGTTAGCTTATTATAAAAATAAAAGTATCGTGTTATTCTTTAATATTTGCTAGATTTCTATTTTGTGAAAAATCAGGCTGTGAAAAAAAAAAGAAGAAACAGCCATTTGAAAGGAGGATCCCCCACAGACTGCTGGTCAGAACAGTGGCTCTGACTTGACAGTCGTCAAACATCGCTCGGCTCTGACCTTGGTAGTCTGTGATAAGGTATGGCCTGTCTTGTTCGGTTATGTTTTGGGTCTTCCTGATGGCCTTCTCTGATGTGGGGTTCTGTTATTAGGCCTTGTCAGTGTGTCAGCTAATGTAATGTAAGGGCGACTGATGGTTCCTGCCAACTGTAAAGAGAGAAACGAGCCACTGAAGTTCCTTGCTTTCTGTTCCTCAGTAATCACGCCAGTGCGATCAAACACTGTGACACTTCCTACAGGCCAGCCAGTTGCAACGTGGAGGCAACAAGAGATTTTTCCCCCCACCTCTTAAGTGCCCTCAGTCAAGAACGACGAAGCTGAAGGAGTCTTGTGTGAGGGTTCTCAATCATGGGATGGGAGAGGTTCAGTGTCCCGTGTAGCAGCACGAGCACAAAATTGCCCTGAAGTCTTCATTTTATGTGAAATATGAGGCTCTTAAGAAATAGCGTCTGATTTCTCAAACAAAGAAGTATTCGCTGTGTCCAATTAGCCATGTTTTTTCCAGTTCTACCAGTACACACACATACACACACACACACACACAGAGAAAGAAACCTTTAAAGTTGCTGTTCACATGAGCTGGTAATCAGTTCATGAATAAAATCTTTGCTGCCCTGTTAAAAAGAGTCTGTTAGACCTACAGACTGATTTCGTCATTTGACTGGGTTGGAGGAAACCCAGTGTAATGCTTCCATGACCTCTGGCACAGTCCTCGCTATTTCCAGGAAACATTAGCTTTTTAAATGTTTATTTATTTTTGAGAGAGAGACAGAGAGTGAATGGGGAAGGGACAGAGAGAGAAGGCGACATAGAATCTGAAGCAGGCTCCAAGCTCTGAGCTGTCAGCACAGAGCCCAGTGCAGGGCTTGAACTCATGAACCATGAGATCATGACCTGAGCTGAAGATGGACGCTTAACTGACTGAGCCACCCAAGAGCACCATTCTAGGGAACATTAAAAACAACTAGAGACAGACAAAGCCTTTCAGCCTTAGGTAAAGCTAACTAGCTCTCTCTTCTCCCTCCTCCTCCTCCCTCCTCCTTCTCTCCCTCTTTCCTCCCCTCTCTTTCCCCACTCCTTTCTCTCTCTTTCTTTCTCTCTAAAACAAGCTAGTTAATTAGTTATCTACTGCTACATAATATATTATACCCCACCCCCATCCCCAAATTACCGGCTTAAAATCGGTCAGAATTTATTATTTCCCAGTTTTTACAGGTCAGGAATCCAAACAACTTAACAGATCAGGGTCTCCTTCAAGGAGTTGTAGCACACAGATGTCAGCTCAGACTGCAGCAATATGAAGGCTTAACTGGGTCTGGATGAGCAGCTTAAAAAAAAAAGTTTTGTAAAATGTTTTTTCGTTTATTTTTGAGAGGAAAGAGAGAGAGAGAGCAGAAACAGGGGAGGGGCAGAGAGAGAGGGAGACACAGAATCCAAAGTAGGCTCCAAGCTCTGAGCTGTCAGCACAGAGCCTGACGCGGGGCACGAACCGCGAGATCATGACCTGAGCCGAAGTTGGACACTTAGCTGACTGAGCCACCGAGGTGCCCCACATGACCAGCTTCTAATATGGCCTACTCATATGGCTAGCAACTTAGTGCTGGTTGTCAGTAGGAGGCCTGAGCTCCTTGCCACGTGACTTTGTCCTGCAGGCCCCTTGGGCATCCTTAGGATGTGGCAGCAGGTTTCTCCTAGAACAAATGATGGGGAGAGGAAAGTGAAAGGCACAGTGTCTTTGTGACTTAGCCTGGGACATCACACTGTGCCATATTTGCAGTACCCTACTGGTTACACCGTTCAGCCCTATTCAGTGAGGTGACACAGGGTGTAAATACCAAAAGGTGAGAATCTTGGAGCCGGGCCCCTATGGCCAGCTACTTGGAAAGATTCTTCAATTTACTACCTGTCCTGAGTTTTCATTTGCATGGAGATGGAAACTACAGCAGAGGTCCTTTCTCAACCTGTGGAGGCCATAACTAAGCTAGGCTTTTCACGTAAACAGGTTCGACACTTAGCATACACCTGATGGATTCAGAGTTTTCTGTTTTCTCTATGAGTAACACCTGTCAGGTACACTAGCCGGCCATTGTAGTGGAGGCTGTTTGTTCACTTGCTAAAAATTCTCCTAAAGGGGTGCAATTACATGTGTCTAGATTTCATTGCTTGCTTAGGTATCCCAATGGGTTCTATTGACTCAACTCTTTTGTGTGGCTTCCCTCTATGGAATCTGTGTTAACTAAGAGAGGTTGAACTACTGTAAGAAAAAAAAAAAGAAAAGACCTAATGATGTATCATGTTTCAGACACGATAACACTTAATTTCTCACTCATGTTCCCACTCAAGATGTATGTCTCTCAGTCAGCAATGGCTTCTCTTCATGCACTGAGTCAGGGATCCACACTCCTTCCCTCTGATGGTTTGCCATCCCTGAAGGCCAAGGTATCCTTTGCATCCAGTCTGAGGAAGGGATAAAAACCTGGAGGAGGCAATGCCACTTAGATTCCGTAGGACGGAATTTGTCACAGGCTGTGGCTAGTCCGAGGTTTCTGAGAAATGTGACCGCGTGGGGCACCAGCTTCCCAGATATAGATGTGTTCTCTAGGAGTAGGGGTTGGGGGTTGGGATGGCTTTTGGCAGAGAGACAACTATGCCTACCTGAGATGCCAGACTTCAGAATTTGCCTTGGGAATGGTCACAATTTACGAGATCTGAAATTATGTATATGTGAGATTTTGTGACAAAGTTAGTACTGTTTCGTGTTATGAGTCCCATTGAAAACAATGTGAACCCAAACCCATTGTAAAAATTTTAGTATGAACTGCATAATTTCATATTTGGTGGTCAGGTCCATCACAAGCTGTTTATACTATTGATAAGTGGTGGGGGCAGGAGCCATCACCTTGGACTGATAAACATAAATGCCCAGTATCCTTTTTTAGGATTATTCTAGAATATTGTGAGGTCTTCAAGATATCAACCCTTCCCCAGAAAGCAGTCAGCCTTCTTTACCCAAAGTGTTCTTGGACTTAATTTCCTGTCACTGTGCCTAGTAGTATTCCAACTTGCATATCTAAACCACCTGTTTTGTCCATAGTGTTAACACGATCACCATCGAGTTGAGGTGTGCCTGAGCCATTGTTGTTGTCATTGCTTTCTAATTGTTATTGTTATCATCAGCAGCACCACTTATCTGACACTTACTGGGGCTAGGCATTGACCTAAGTGTTTTGTGTATCTGTTATCTCATTTAATAATCCTCAAGTAACCTTATAAGGTAAGTATACGACCCTCATTTGACCATTAAGCTAATTGTGTTTCAGAGACCAGGGCACGGTTAGTGGTAGAACTGAGATTTAAATATATTGTATCTGGTACATCGATCGCTCTTGCCTTTCTTCCACAATATGGTGTACATCAGACTAAGAGTAACATAGGGAGGGTATTTGACTTTTTGGTCTCATATCTCTGGGCTAAATTAACTCACACACTTCTTGATCCTTAAATTACACTGTGGCAGTGTTTTCCTACTCCTTTTAAAATCATTCCTGATCCCAAATATGGCCTCCTCACTTCTGAGCAGAGGCATTTTCTTTTATGTGGTGCCTTTGCTCACAAATGCTTTAAACAACCTTTTCCTTACTCTTCCTTTGAACATGGGTCTCCTTTGTGAATGAATTTTCAAGCACCTTGAAGAAAATGGAGCACTGGGCAGTAACCATTTTGGCCTTAAAGAGGAGAATCCAATCTCTTGTGACAAATAGTGGCAGGATTGATAATTCTTGTGAAGGCAGCTTAGAAAGAATTCATCTATTTCCTCCTTTAGCAAGGCTTTTTTTTTTTTTTTTTCTATCC